>NW_008823923.1:0-17238 GCF_000699105.1 Pygoscelis adeliae | reverse complement strand
CAGATTATTTTTGGTACTTTTTTTTTTTAGTGTTGAAACTTCCATTACAAGACGTATGATTGTGTAGGACTACATTTTTCCCCCCTTAACAGTGTTATAGCTTTTTATGACCTGTTTAATCGCGCACTTATGTAAGACAGAAACAGGAGTCTTGGGAAGAGCCTTTCAGGAAACCAAGTTCTCCATCTCCTTTGTCTAAACTGTCGTGTGTGAAATGCATCAAGATTAAGGGGGAAAAAAACAACAACAAAAAACCTCACAAAACATTTTGAACAAAGCTGAAATGAAGCATCTGAACCAAATAACCTGTTGTAAACTAAGATAACTTTCTGGCTCAACTAATGAGACTAATCAGACTAATCTTAGGAGTCTGTGGTGAGTTGACGATTTCAGAAGCAAACACTAGCTGAGGGAGTAAATATAAAACACAGATGAGACAAAAAGGAGGAAAGGAGAAAACAATAAAGGAAAAGAGAAAATAAAATCTGCAAGGACATACATAAATTTCTCCTTTAGAGACTTCAATTATCATTTAATGTCACTACATTTCATTTCTGATATGTTATTATGAGCTATTTTTAAAGATATAAGATACTACTTTTTTCTTTTCTTTTGTTGTGGGAAAGGCAGGGAATGAAGTGGTATTTATTCTAACATCTAATCACAACATGAGCTTTATATAAAGCTTGGAAGGAGATTTTTTTTTTCCTCATTGTACGTTTTTGAGATTTTACTGCCCTCTGCTATGCATAGAGGTAAAAAGGTAATTCTCTTTGTGTGTGTACTGAAATCGACCTTCGTTTAGCTAGTTGAGCCCTACTGAGTAACCAATATCCCAGCGATCACCAGGTAGTGATTTACCAGAATTCTTTCCCTGAGTGCTTTGAACCAGGACCTTGAATATCAGTCTCTTGAACCTAATGTGAGTTACAATGAACGGACATTTCCCAAATCTTAAATAGTTCTAATTTTGCAAGATACTAATTTTAAAAAATAATTCAAAGTTAATTTACATTAGGCTTTGGCTATACAAGATGGGAGCTCCCACACTACTTAACTCCATATCTCCTGCTTTTCCCTCTCTCATATTAACTTTTTAATTTACCAAAACCTTAAGCATGGTACTTTCTGCACAGCACAACACCACCAAGGTATCTTTGCCTGGAAGGAAGATATCAGAAAAAAAATATAATAAAAGGCCTAGTTCTTTTTGACCATTTTCATTTTCTTAAAGGAAATATAAACCAAATTTTCATCTGGTGCAAATTTGTCTAGACTCTGGAGGTATGATTGTTGCACATTCCTGAATTAACATAACTGGCTCAGCATTGCCAAGAAATAACATAGGGAGGAAGGAGCTTTAATAGGTTGCTATAGTATGTGCTCTAATCCTCACTTTTTGAAATAATTGAGCAACGGTCAATGCAAAATCCAACTGAGGAGGAAAAAAATTCTTCTTCTATGTGTGCACATTGAGGTACCACTGATATAAGCACAGTTTTAAATGTACAGCTGTTCCAAACCGACCCATCAAACTAAACTACTGCTAATTATTGAATTCCAGGCAGCCACAAAAGCACATAATGAATTTGTTTTCCATAAGTTGATATGGATATGATGACCACAAACACTTTCTTAAAGTTTTAAATATTTTCATAATCTTAGGCTTAAAGTTCTTCTAAGAGGAAGGAGCTGGGGTTAAATCTTTGCAGCCTTCAGGTAGGCTACGTAATGACATTTTAAGGCATGAAATAAATGCACATCACTTTTCAGAAAAGACCTGAGAAAGGGAAAAAGGAAGAAGGTGTGGCTAAACTTCTGGGGAAGATAGGTCATTCAAGTTTCAGAAAATCTAGGTTCTGTTCAAATGAGAAAAATAGATAGAATACGGGTGCTGGCAAGCTGAATGTAAGTGACGCAGTAAGATGGACCAAAAAAAGCTTGTGCTTGAAAAGTATTTACCAGCTGTTTTCATACACTTAATACATTGTTCCTCAAACACATTAGGAGTAAAAAGCCTTCCAGAAGGTCTCTAGAGTCGGTAGATAATAAAGGCATAAAAAGAGTACTCAGAAAACTAAATTAGTTTTCTGCCTTTGTATTCATTGTGGAAGAGCTTGGGGAGGTTCTCACACTGGAACCCTTCAGTACTAGGTATTCATTGAAGATCTGAATCAAATTGAAGTGCCAATAAATGTTACAGAACAAACAACAAAATTGAACAGGAACAAATTGCATCAATCAGCATTTACCTAAGAATTCAAAAGGAGTTCAAGGACCAGAAAGTTGAACAACTGTCAGTGGTATATAAAGTATCACTTAAAACCACTTTCATACCTGAGAACAAGAAAACAGTAAAGATGACAAATTTTCAAGAAATATACTATGAATGATCCAGGGAACTACAAGCCATTAAATGTAACATAAAACCAGCAAATCAGGAGTCAATCTGATTTTTTGAAAAGAAAGTCCTTAATGTATATGACAAATTTTGCTGAAAATACAGTTATAAGTTTGTGAGAACAAAAGATTGTGGCTGCAAAAGTTGGCCTAAGGATACTGCAAAACTGTATGTGGGCAACAAAATGAACAAATACAATTCGATCTAGGTAAATGTTATGCAATGCACATGGGTGAAAAAAGTTATTTTGCATATAAAATGAGGGGATCTGTGTTGAACTATATAGCTGAGGAGTGAGATCTTGGGGTTATGATTTGTAGTTCAGTTATTTTCTGTAGCTCAGAAAGAATGAAAAGAGAAAATAGCATGCTAGAAGTTATTAGAGAAGGAATAGAGAACAAATAGAAAATGTTTATGCTCCTGCGTAAATCCATACCGCACAGTTCTCATCCTCCTCCACAAAAAGGCTCAAAGAAGGGCAACAAAGATGAAAAGGAATGTTGAATACTTTCCACACTTTGAGTAGTCAAGGACTTATCCTACTGGAGCAAAGACAGGTGAAGGAGTATTTGATAGAAGTTTGGAAAATCATGCCTGGCGAGGGCAAAAAGAGATTGATTATCTGGTGTCCCTTCCAGTACAAGAACTAGGAGGCATCAAATGTAATTAGCTGTGAGCAGATTAAAAAAACCACAGAAAAGCAGCTTCCCTTACATCTCATGTATTCAAGCTGCAGAGCTCCTTGCTGCAGTACGTTGTGGATACTAAAAGTTACAGGAACCAAAGCAAAACAAGTTCATGGGGAAGAAATACATCAAGGTATGTTAAATAGATACTATCACCTCTGGCTCAGGAGGTACCTGAAACAGTTTTTGGAGGCTATCTTGGGGAAATAGCCCATTCGTAAAGAAAATCTTTCCTAAGCTGTTGAATTCTTGTCATGTTAGGAAAAAAATGTGTTTTGTCAGATCTTTGGTTTGACATAATATCACTTTTCTCTTTATCTTACAATTTTCATCCTCACTTTCAAATGTTAGAGACAATAACAAATCAACATTTCTATTTATTTCAGAGGCCAGTTAAGGAAAATTTTGACTGCCCACTTTACAAGGAAAGTTGTTCAGGTATGCTTATTGTTAAAGCTGGAGGGAGTGAGAGAGGAGTATAACAAATATAACAAGAAGTTTGAAAATATATTATTTTAATTTCACAAAGATAACAAGGCAAACAATTATGTAATTTTAAAAAATAAAAAGTTAATTAAAATGATATTTTATAAATATTTTAAAACAAATATATGGAGAACAGGATGATCCAAGAAACAATGTAAATAGAACTGAATAAAAAGAAAAAACTGTAATGCCGATGGACACATGAAAAAGAAACATTTTGGAAATCTATCTCACATCATTAATTTCTGCAATATATTTCTCTACTTGGAACACATCATCTGCACAAGCACACATACAGAGTAGTGAACAGCATGTTATTAGTAAGCTGAAATTCAGGGGGTCAAATCTGCACACTCCTACATCCCTGAAAAGCGCTGGTTTCCTCTTGCTCACAGCAGCTGCTGCAGAGCAGTGGGCTCAGGCTGAAGTGAATACAGTAGGGTCTGACTGGTAAGTGAAGCCGATGGGCGGAAATTGAAGTCACTGGAGTCAACATGTATTCTATGACAGCTGTTGGTAGGAGATGGTAAGGACCACACCATCAAATTCAATCTCGTACTAACTCCAGAAAGACAGAAAGATGTCAAAGCAAATTTGAGTTTGGGGTTTTTTTTGGAGTGTCCATCCCTTTTCAGTTCCACAACTGAATAACTAAAAAATCCACCATACCTTGCATGGTACCAAATTATCATAATGTGTACTCCTGTAAACTCATGTTGTCTACTTGCCCAAGAGCAACTGATCTTTGCATACTTTATTAAAACTTATTGTATACAAGAAGGTTGTTATCACATCCTGTCTCCAGCTTTCTTTTTCTAAGCTTAATATTACAAGTCCTTCACCCCTTCCTCATAGCTTGTATTTTCTAAATAACTTCTTATTTCTGTTTTTGCCATAGATAATTTTCTCCAGTTCATCAATCACTTTACAAAGACTGAAGCTTGTATTCTACCTGACGTGATTCCAGTGCTTAAAGAGCAGTTTAGGCACCTGGTCTTTACACAAGACCGTCTTTCTCTTGCAATGGAAGAGGGAGGGAAAAAAAAAAAAAAAGTTAGGAAAAAAAAAAAAAGAAAAGAAGAAAAGAAAAAAAGAAAGCCTTCCAAGCCGTATTTGTTGACTTGTCTTTTATACCCTGTGAATTATTTTCTGCAAGTTTTCTAGAGGCAGCCCAACAGCTTGTTCTACAGTTTCCACATTTTTTCTTTCTGAAGTGTAGGACATATGTTGAATTTGAGTTGATTGATTTCACATCCCTATCGACTGAAAACACTGAGTTTTAATTCTCCAAAAGTGATTGTCCCCTTTCCCTATTTGATGTCCTGTGTAACCAGATCCAAAATACTACAGTGATTTCATCAAATCTGTATTTTCTTGTTTTGTTAATCAGACACTGAAAAACGTTGAAATGCTTTCCTGAATCAATATATGTATATACTATATTTAATGTCTCCTTATTATCCAGTAGGCAAGTTACATTGTGGAAGAAAAAAATTAGTTTGATTTGATATAATTATTTTTGACAGATCTAATTTCACTGACTTTATTACCTTCTTTTTCTCTGCTCACAAATTGATTGTTTCATATTTTTTTTTTCAGTATCTTTTCTGGAATCAAAATGAGGTTGGCCTGTACGTATTTTTCCAAGTCTTCTTAGTCTATCTAGACATATAATCTTTTGCCATTTTCCAGTTCCTGTTCTCCAAGAGTTCTCAAATTTGTGGAGGAATTGCTTTGGCTCGTTTCTTAAGTACTCAAGGGTAAATTTTTCCAGGCCCTGGTGCTGTGAATATGTTTCTCTGATAAAATAAGAGAATACATTTTTCCTGTGTTGTGGCCTTTGCTCTTATTCTCTCATTATTTAACTACTTGTCACAATTAAATTTCTTCATGAATTTATGTACTCTCCTCCCTTGTTATATGAAAACATCTCACCTTCTATTCCTTTTGCTTTTAATGCACTTGTAGAACATTTTCCCATTGTCATTTGTACCATTTCTAAGTAATGTATCTGCTTCCATTTTGGCATATTTTTTATTTTCTTCTTTTTTTTTTTCTTCTTTTATAAAGCTCTAATGGAAATGCATTAATGTAATTATAAAACTAGCTGTTCTTCTTTGTCTGTTAAGACTATCATCCAAGGGAATATCTGTAGCTGTTTTTTGATCTTTTTGAAGCTTGTTGGTTTTTTAAAAAAAAAAGTTTTCTGTCTTTACTTTTTCATTCTGAGTCCTTCTCTAGTTGGCCACTTTCACATAAATAACCTTTCAATGAGAATTGAAAATCCTATACCCCACAATTTGAATTTAACCAATTCTTTCTCATCAGTTAGAATCCAGTTCAAAACTAACCCATTCTAGTAAGTTTTGCAAGCTGCTGAACAGAAAAACTGTCCTCAAGTATTTCAGGAGCACCCAACATATTCCAGAGTCTGCTGTATTTCGTTCACAATAGCTAAGTAATTAAAGTTATCCTCTATTATTATCAGATTCTCTCCTTCCACTGACTTTCTTAGGGGGCTGCAAAACTTTCATCAATCCATCGCCATCCAGTAAAAGAGGTTTCCTTTCACTGGTATCGTTCAGAAGAAAGCATTAAGGTTCCTAGATACCTTAGGAACATTATCCATACACATCATTCAGGAAATCTGATCATTTAGCATGAGTGATGGTAGGGATTATTTCCAATTTGCCTTGAGCAATGAAAACCCTAAAGCCAGGACTATCTGTTTCTACATAGCAAAACCTACAAAGCAGAACATGTATGGTGCACAATACACACAAAGAATGAAAACCCTTCTCTGATTTTAATGAACAAAGCACTCTAAACAGTCAAGAGTCCAAAGGCACCAATGTGCTGTTAGGCTCTGGAACGACTTCAATAACATAAGAGTTAAGTAAATTATTTAATGGCTTCTTTTGCTATAAAGGAAACATAATCACAGCTCCGCTGGGTAATACATTGAGCAGTCATGATCAAAAGCCTTCTTTCTGCTTTGTCTACTGTACCATCTGCTTATTCCTTCCAGAACTTCACTCTGGCAAGTGACCCACTCATTGCAATACAGCTTGGCGGATAAGTGACATTATAGAGCACTTTGTGTGTATCTGCATGCTTAAATTTATAAATATTCATAAAGTTACTTTTTAATGAAATCAAATATACAGCAACACAGCACTTATCTGTGTTTGCTGTAGTGAATCTGTAGTGAAAAGGATTTCTTGCATTTACTGTTAGGAAAAACAACGCAAAATATAAATAACATTTTTAACCTGGAGTTACAGACCGGGTCTTGGTAGATTTTCTAAGACTCCAGGGCTATGCTTGGGAAATTTTGGGTTCTCGTATAACGAACAGACTAAAATCCACAGGTCAGGAAAATTACAGGTGAGGGAGCTATATATGTTGCTAAGTTATAAAACAGACAAATTGTAAGCTAGAGATAAATTCAGTATATGATAAACTTGCCTTGGAGAGCAAGTGCCTATTTGGAGGGTGGGCTACTGAGCATAAAGATGTGATAACCTTTGTTAGTGGGCACCTGGACAGATGATGACATCCTAGTTTCTAAATTATCCTAAATTCTTGACTACCATTTATTAATATCAACCTTGTCAAACAATAATAAATGGAAAAGCAATACATTTAGTTAACAAATTGTATTTTCTAAACAAGCTTCTTAAAATGGCAACCTCTTCAACCACTGGGAACTTGTTCACATTTTTTTCTTTACCAAGTACCAAGGAAGGTTTTAATAAATATATCAATCTGCCGTTGACATTTCTCTCAAGTCCTTTGCTAGCCACCCTGAATATCATGGGTCAGTATCCTTACAAGCATGTCGCACAAGGAGGCCTTCAGGTTTCTTTGATTATGATGTGGCAAAATAGATAAGCTGTTTGAATTCTGCAAAGCAATGTTTGCAATATGTACTTGAATTCTGAGCAGCTGTTTGGTTTGACCATGATTGTGCCCCTTTTTACTCTCTGTTCTTTAACATTCTTATGGGTGTTTGTGGTTGGGGGGGTGGGGTGTTTACAGGAATATTTGAATAGCTGTGCAGCATAAACCTTTACAAGCAAAAAATAGTGTTTTGTCTTATGTTATTTTTCGGTCTATTTTATTTCTGTTAGCTTTTGTTTATCTGTTTAAGTTTCAGTCACGCCATGTCAAAAGCAGAACTTACTCCATGTTATAGTGTCGTGGTTTAACCTCAGTTGGCAACTAAGCACCACGCAGCCGCTCACTCACTCCCCCCCCTCCTGATGGGATGGGGGAGAGAATTGGAAAAGCACGTGAGAAAAACTTGTGGGTTGAGATAAAAACAGTTTAATAATTGAAATAAAATGATAATGATAATAATATGATAATAGTAATAATACACAGAGCAAGTGATGCACAGTACAATTGCTCACCACCCGCCGACCGATGCCCAGCCAGTCCCTGAGCAGCGGCCCCCCCCGGCCAGCTTCCCCCAGTTTATGTACTGAGCGTGACGTCCCATGGTATGGAATGTCCCTTTGGCCAGTTTGGCTGTGCCCCCTCCCAGCTCCCTGTGCATCTGCAGCCTTCTCAGTCGGTAGAGCATGGAAAACTAGAAAGTCCTTGGCCAGTGTAAGCACTACCTAGCAACAACTAAAACATCGGTGCCTTATCAATTTTGTTCCCATCCTAAATCCAAAACACAGCACTGTACCAGCTACTAGGAAGGAAATTAACTCTATCCCTGCCGAAACCAGGACATATAGGTGTTAGATTCATATGAATAATACCTTGTGAATATTAAAAGTGAACAAAATTCAGGCAGATTATTTATTAGAAATTGTTAGTTCCAAGTGTCTAATAAATGTTTGCAAAATACTGCACTGAGTCACAATGAGATGAGTTAGTCCATGTACAGTAAGTACATCCACATGCCAGCCACTTTCCTTATGAAAGCCATAAACCTCGCTGGGTGTTTTATACGTGGAATTCCTTTCCTGTGGCTGGGTACCTCTCTGAGCAAAGTGGGCTCTGGCAGGGCACTTTCTGTCCCTGGCTATGATGAAACTGTAAGAAGGAATAGCAGGATTACCCCCATTCATTTAGGAAAATAATATATTCCTCTAGACAATGATGAAGGTACTTATTACTATAACACCTCCAAGTAATAATAGGATACACAGACACAAATGATTTATATCCACAATGGAGTGATAACTTAAGCAATATAACCCAAAATACTAACACTGGAAACCCAGACTTGGGAACAGAAATCCTTATGATACATCATTTACAAGGCAACGATTCATGTAAGCTAATTCACTGACTATAATGAAGGGAAATAAATAGTATATTGTTTCTTTGTTAACAGCTTGTCTTAACAGAAGCTCAGAATATCAGTGAATATGGTCTGTTCGAATAAAAATTTCTGAAAAAGAGGTGAATCGCTGTGGATTAAATGACAGAATTGCTTAGTTTTTCTCTGATTTTCCTTCTAATGTGTCTAAATATTCCATAGGATAATGTTGCATCAGATATTCATAATTATACATAGGAATTTATGTAAGAGTTCGGGAAATTGGAACCTACCATTTCAGGTAGTTATGAGCAGCTAACGTGTTACTGCAATTCACTCAAAAACTATTTGGCTTTGGTGGAACGCAATAACTTTCCTCATTTGAGCACAATTTTCAGTGTTCAAATTACCTGATGAGAAGTTAGTAAAATGTGAGAAGTGCCAAGAAGTACACGGACTCTCTTATGTGGGGTCTTAATTTGAAAACCATGGTATAATTCCATTAATTCTATATTTTATGGTATAGTAGGTGTTCAAGTTCTGAAACATAAACCAAACATAATGTTCCAGGTCTTTTAGGCTGACTGACCAGAACGTGGGTCTCTGTCATCTATTCTTAGCATCAGCAGCTGCATAGCTGGAAACATTTAAGACTCACCATGTGTAAAGTATTCTGAATCACAGAAGAAAGACAAAGCAAAACAAAAAGCTTGACATGACTTGCCCTAAACTAGAAGATGAGAAGAGTTGAATAACTCACCAATTCTGATCAGATTGTGAGATGACCAAAAGAACATACGTAGGTATTTGTTTAAGGTGACAAGCATGTGTGGTATTTTCTCAGAGTATTCCCTCAGGTACCTTTGAGAGTTCCTCAGCTGAAAGTCATTTGGATGTATTTAGCAATAAAAATTTTATTTCACCATGAACCTGCCCAGTCTCCTCCCAAAGTCATGTAAACATTCAGCCTCCATGACGTCCTACATCTTGGAGATCCAGGGTGTCACACTGTTAGGCACCTGGAAATACGTACACATAGGGTCGTAACGTAGTAGCCTGCAGTACCATGTGGAGAAACTTAAACTTGCTCTGAATGAGAAAGGTAAGATGTCCAAAACAGCACAGCCAAATTACCATGACCTTCCACTAAGCACAATATATTAGCTATATTTGGAGTTAATCTAGGTATCATTAGGCAGTTGGGTCATATGAGAGACTCTTATTTCTTTAGGTTAATAAGAGAAAACAATATATGGATTAATCCCATTTCGACAATGTTCAAATTACCATGACCTTCCACTAAGCACAATATATTAGCTATATTTGGAGTTAATCTAGGTATCATTAGGCAGTTGGGTCATATGTGAGACTCTTATTTCTTTAGGTTAATAAGAGAATATATGGATTAATCCCATTTAGACAATGTTAAAAATCTTTAGGTATGAAAGAGACCACACTGAATTCCCTTCTGGTAGACATGGTAAAACACCACGGAAGTTAATGGAACTCCATCAGTTTACAACAAAAGAGAAGGTGGCCATTGTTTCTGTGGACTTTCTACAAGCAACACACAGCTTCTGCCACATGGACCTTGAAAATACTTGTTCCTCAGATGCTTAAAAAGTAATGGCAATCAAAAATGTTTTTAAAGCCATGCTATGTGGGAAAATTGTGACAATCATAGTTGCCTTTGTGGTTACATACATAGACACACATATACTCATGTTTTGGGATGGCAAACAAAACACTCTCACAAAGAGTTTCCACCATTTGTTATCTAAAATTTTTGTTGTTGGGCAAAAGATCTGTGAATATTTTCATGATTCCTTCAAAGCCAATAAATACCCAGGATGATTTCAATGTGAGAGCTATGTTCTTTAGAGCTGCCAGCTCTAGAATCTTCAACATACTGAAAACATATCAAGGCAGAAAGTAGCCCTCAGAACTGTGAACTGTGCTTTTTGACTGTGACACTGGGCGTCCCTGTTTCTTTTTGTACAAGTAATATACCATTACAGAGGTGCTGCTAAATATACAGAAGTTACTTGAACAAGCTATTTATATAACCTTAGGGATAACCAGTCCTACTAATCTAGACTGGTTCTTAATGGGTATTGCATTAAGATTAAATATGCCACCAGCTGTAATTAAGTCACTCAAGAAACGGTTATCAGTTACCAGCAACCCACTTCCAGATTCTAGGTTTTGTCCTGTGCTATAGGTTGAGTGATGTGATGGATATATCCTCCATTCAAGATGCAAATATATTTTTCTGGCTATTTTTTCCCATTTTCTTTTGCCTATGAAGTTTTTATTGCAGCTTTCTGGAGCTCTGTTGAAGTTTGGAATATCACAAAATCATCAGGAAACAAACTGATGAGTAAGAAAGTGAAAAATAACTGGAGTTTGTCAGATGTCTTGGCACCCAGTCACCTGATACTACTAATATTGTATTTATGATGCTTCTATTTTAGATGTGAGAGGGAATTAGTCATAAAACCTTTAAGAACTTTCTCAGACAGTTCTGTACAAGATTGATTTTGATGATGCAATAGAGAAAGCACTGACATACATTGCTAAGAAAACGTGCTCCATTTCAAAGGTGAAGTCATGTGCACTTGTTGAGAAATCATAAACCTATCTCCTTCTTTTGCTGACATATTATGTTATAACAATTGGCTAAAACTAGTCTGCTAATTCTCCAGAAGAAATGCATCAAGCCTACCTAAAAGGGTAGACTGTTTCTTTTATTTATTTCCTAAGTGAAATAGATGTTCTAAAGCCAGTTTCCACTCATATTTTTCATGTATTCAAATACCATTTTTAACATGTCATATTATTTTTTTTCCTTTTAATGGCCTGATGCTAAAAAAATCTCAAGTTTTGATTTTAGAAGTATCTGAACATCAGATAATGAGGTGAATATTAATTAGTTTTATTGCAAAGAAAATTGCATTGCCAGTCATTGTTACTGACTAATGGGTAATGATATGAAATTACAGTAAGATAAATTATTATTCTTGCTAAGTAGCAAATATTCTGTTCTGCAATGCATAATTTTCTAAAACAGACAAAGTGTAAATGCAAAAAAAAGCTGCATCATCTGAAGAATTTCATTTCACAAGCTGTCAAGAAAGATGAAGACAAGAAATAATTAAAAGTGAATGAATAATTGGAGATACTGCTTGGAGAACAAGATATTGCTATTTCTTTCTGTTTCTGGGTTTTATTCAATTTTCCCCTCCTTAGTATCTTTTTCTTACTCAGGAGTGCAGATGTGGAAAACACATAACTTCGTATCTGACCTGAAGGTTATGAAATCCTTTTAAACAGAGAAAGGTAGGATAGGAAAGGCATTTGGACATGGGCTACAGCTGCTTCTCCAAAAAAGTAATAGGGAGAGAGACAGGAATAACAGCATCAGGCTTAAACAAGGCAATAAAAAGCCTTAAGAATGTCAGCTCTAATTACTGTCTTTGGCCATCTTAATAAGAACTTGAGAGTGACCGATAAGCACCACTCTCATCACATCAGGCAGAACTTTCTGTGTCAAAGCCTCTACAAGATGCCTTTGGTGTTACAGTACAAAGTGAGAAAATGAATAAATATATCACTTAGAGATACGTAGCCTGAAGGTGTGTAGCTGCCAATGTTTGGGAGTGCTCTGAGTTTATGAAATAAAGAAACAAGCCAAAGCATATAGCAAATACATGAGTAGAATGTGGTTACCAATAGATAACTCATTATGTAAGGTACAAAGAAGTCTTTCAAGCTATGTAAAGGAAAATTGTTACTTGCCTTCATTGATTCGAGGTGCTGGACAGTCAGGGCTGGCTTCAGTGGCCTGTGGGTAGGCACCATACTGGAAAAGCATAGTCTGCCATGGCAGGAGTGACATGGGATGTCTAAAAGCTCTATATCCTCCCTGAATGGCAAGTGAAGGCCAGGCAAGACACCCTGCAGAACCATAAATGGCCTATTTTCAAGCACTAAATCTTGCCCTTCGGCTCCACTGCGCAATGTGTCAACTGCTAAGCTTGATATCAACCCACTGTTCAGACTGCCCTGGAAAAAAGAAACCCACCTGACAAATCCTACGTTAAGTCCACCTACATAGCAAAGCAAGGCTGAGCATGTCAGATCGGTGGACAAGGTGGGATTTACAGACAGATATATATAAAATATATATATGTAGATATATAATCTCAGCTAGTTTAAAGGAATTTAATATGTAATGTCTAATGTTAATGTTCCACTTGAATTTACAGGACTCCCAGCACTGGAAGACAAATTCAGAAGCGGTTGTGTAACAAAATTATTTTTTAAAAAGGGCGTATCTTTTTGTGTGGGAGCCAGAAAGGCTCACAATGGAAAACTCCGTAGGAGGATAGAATTTTTCTTCTCATGCTAATAGATACGGCATTATATAAAAAGCTTCTAGGGAGCAGTTTATAAAACAGCTACCCAAAATAAATATTTTGAACCAGTGAATAGATAGTCTATCTGAAATGAGCTTGTATGTGACAAGCAAAGCCACCCACATTGTGAAGAGAAGAAATATTTTTAAATGCTCATCTTGCAATCAAAGTAAGAGGCAGCTGCTTTCTAGAGACAGCAGGACACCTGCTCAGAAAGTGGGACAGCCCTCAAAGTATGTGACTTTTCTGGTGGAGGGAAGAATCGTCTTTAGTGAAATATGCCTCTGCTCCCCACCTGTCTTTCTAAGAGGCAGCATGGTCATTTTTGCCCCATTTGGCACAATGGTTTTGCTCCGCACTTGCTGTGGCTGTGGGAAGAGTAGTGTCCTCCAAGAAAGCAGGGTTTTAGAAGGTGGTTGCAAATGAAGAAGCATGCACTTAACTCACAGCATGATTTATGAGACATTTTGGTCTGTAGTGTAGCTGTCATCCACAGTCAATAGGAGATTTCCCCAGGGCAAAAGAGAAAATAAAGCCTAAACCTACAGCTGTCCTCTGAGGCCTATAAAGGCTATATTGTCTTTTTCTGTAGAAGTCTTCAAAGAGTAAGGGATTTTGCAAGCAGGGCATAATTTAAACAGTATATGACATTTTCTTAATGTCATTCCCATAGACCTGAGACTGCAATAACAGTCCCTGTGTTTCCAGTCCCACTGTGTCAGCAGAGGCTGATCTAGATAGTGTACACAGCACAATATGTTTGCCATTTCAGTCCTCGTTACAGGGCAGCCTTGTCCAGGCTCAGTTTCTATCAGTCCTTTTTAAGTTCACTCACACAATACATTCTCCTTGATCTTTTTTCCGCAGTCGTCCTTTCCTTCGTTGTCACGTTTTGTTTCTAAGCTCCCACTATGTTTCAGGTCTGACCATTATTTTTGGCTGCCAGCAAAGGATAATGAAGGAAAAAAAAACCCCAGCCCTTTTCCTAACAACACTGCACAACATCAACAGGAGAGGAGCTGAAAGGACTGTGTCTCTTTTTCCATAGGCAGGCTTTCTCATCATGCCCTGTACGCCATCGCCTACTGAGACTTTAACTATTGCAGGGTAAGCCAGATCATAATTATGTTCAAATTGAGCAATGCTACCTGTAGAATTATTTTTTTCACATAAAATCTTTCTTTCCTCTGTGACGGTTTGCTCAGAGCTCCTCTGCCCCTCAAAAGACAAGGAAAAAGCACAACAGAAAAACATTAACGGAGATGAACCGATTCCCTGCAGAAGGTTTGAGCCTTGAGCTTCTGGAGATTCATTTACACAAACCAACATGATGCTGTGGTGGGGGGACCTTCCAAGTCCCAGGAAATATGGATCTGCAACAGCCGGCTATAGATTCTGTAGATGTGGAAAAGGAATACAAACCAAACTGCTGCAGTACAAAAGATTTACCAGCAGGAGTTTGAGGTGGATCCATTTCAGCACAACAGCCAACAGCGCTTTCGGCAGGGAAGCCATTAGCTGTGCACTGAATGTGTGGCATTTTTGATAACCCGGATCCTTCCCAGAAGAAATGCATCTTTTTTTTAAAGTCTATTTGTTAAAAATTACATTTCAATTCAGTTTCCTAATGAAAACTTTTCTTTAATGCTATCCCTTAACCAAACCAGTGTAGTCCAGGATCTGATCATAGGAGCTGATTACTGCCATAGTCCTAAAAGGCAGTGAGTCTCAAACTGCAGTACTGGGGTTTAAAGCAACAGAGTTGCTAGCACAAAAGACACGAGCAAATGCATAAGTGCCATCTGTTTTTCAAGGAGGCCTGCTTTCCCCCTATTCAGTTGTCTTCTCATTCTTTTTCTTTGCTTTTTATGTCGAAGTCATACGTAGCTTTTACAGTGTTTTTGTTTTGATAGGTCTTCTAAAACAACTGATTGTGACTGTAAAGGGTTAGATAAACTATCTTCTTCACTACATTACCAAATGTAAAATAGCATCTGTCTGCACGAATGACTGAACCTCATCCCATTTCTGAAATAACTTTCCGAGATATAACAGAAGATCTAATTATTTGCACTGGACTTTATAACACTGTGCTTATGATATTGCAGATGCATCATTATTAGCTATTATAGAGCAATTACACCACCATAAAAATATAGTAATTCTCCATTCTCAGAATAAACCATGGAAGATTTCATTGCATTTACAAATCTGAACTAAAGGGAGGAGGAGATGTGTGGTTATACCAACATTTAGAGCAGATGATTGGAACTTTTCAGTGAAGCCAGACTGCAGATAAATTCCTCTGCCTGGCATTAGCTCTGTAGTCCTAAGGAGCTGTTTAATGTATAAGAATGCCTCACATTTTTCAACACTGATGCCATTTTACTTTACTGTGAGTGTAGAGTGGCCATCCTATACAAATGTGACTGCGCTCTAACGAGAGACAGTATTAGACTGCCGAGAAATTAATTTACACTGTAAGATTCTTGGTGGGAACAAGGCATTAAATCCTCATCCAGCTGAAATCAATGGTAGAAGTCTCATTAATTTCATTTGGGCTGGGATTTCACCTGGTGTCTCTTGTCATGTCTTACATGGCTCAGAACTAAGACACTGTTCCTCAGCTTCACCATCACTGATAAAACTCACAAATATTTACCTATTGCTTATTCTATATACTACATAATACTACTTATTTATTCTGCATTCAGAATGGTAATGATTCAGAACTGCAGTAGCTCTCACTGCCTGGTTTTGTTTATTGGTTGTTTTCTTAGTTTAGGTGACTTTATTGCCTCCACTGAAAAATGGATCCCTGCCTCTGCTCATGTATGCCTATGGGTCCCTTCTCCCCTTTCCATAAATTCTTGTGACTTCAGCATCCCTGGACTAGACTATGATGGATAAACTCTGCAGTCACTTCTGTGAAGGACTAATGCACATTCCAACCTCTTTCTGACAGGTTTCTGAACACAGCATAAATTTGTTTGCTTTGGACTCAGGGCAATATTCATCCTGATCTAAATTGGCAATATTAATTGTCATTACCACAGTTTTGTTATTTATTAATCTAAGACATGGCACAATCAAGCTTAAGAAGAGAAGATTATATTTCCAGGGAAATCCGTTACCATTAATATATACTCAAGTCCCAGTGTGCAAAAAATCTAGTGACCTGATCCAATAGATAAGGTCTTGTTAAAGAACTCTCCTTCTTCCCCTGCCACCCTGCCCTGGTTTCAGCAGGGATAGAGTTAATTTCCTTCCTAGGAGCTGGTACAGTGCTGTGGTTTGGATTTAGGATGAGAACAAAGTTGATAACACAGCGATGTTTTAGTTGTTGCTAGGTAGTGCTTACACTAGCCAAGGACTTTTCAGCTTCCCATGCTCTACCGACTGAGCAGGCTGGAGGTGCACAAGAAGCTGGGAGGGGGCACAGCCAAACTGGCCAAAGGGACATTCCATACCATGGGACGTCATGCTCAGTACATAAACTGGGGGAAGCTGGCCATGGGGGCCGCTGCTCAGGGACTGGCTGGGCATCGGTCGGCGGGTGGTGAGCAATTGCACTGTGCATAACTTGCTTTGTGTATTATTATTATTGTTATTAAATTATTATTATTTTATTTCAATTATTAACCTGTTTTTATCTCAACCCACAAGTTTTTCTCACTTGTGCTCTACCAATTCTCTCCCCCATCCCACCAGGGGGGAGGGGGGAGTGAGCGAGCAGCTGCATGGTGCTTAGTTGCTGACTGAGGTTAAACCACAACACACCCCCCACCCATTCCCCAGGTGCAGCATCACTATTTGGCTTTTCTGGTTGCAGAGAGACACTTGCTGCTGAGTGGTACTCAGCCAGGGCACTCTTGATAGTTTCTTAAATCTGCAAAAAAGATGGTCCTGCACTTTTGTTAAGTCAGTGCCACACCACAGCCAGCTCTACTCTGTAGTGCCAGTGCAACT
>NW_008823922.1:2858682-2872095 GCF_000699105.1 Pygoscelis adeliae | reverse complement strand
TTTTGCTCTTCCAAGTCTCTCCCCCATCCTGCTGGAGAGGGATCCAGAGTTTCCACAGTGGAAAGCTGGGTGCAGGCTATTAGCCAGTGTCTATTCCCTGGCTTCCAGATAGAAATAAAAGTAACAATTTTCAATATTTGTTCAATGTTCAGAAATATTGCCCAGCAAAGGAAGCTGTAGAAAGCTATCTGGCTATAAACATTTACAACATCAGAATATATACCTTCTGTCTAATCATGCACTGGGGAGTGTGATGGGTTCTAAGAACAGCTTTACATAGTGTAACCCTTACACAATTACATATGTACCAGAAACAAACTGAAAGCAGATCCAGCTTCTGAAAAGGACAGCTTTACCCTTGAGCCCCAGGCAGTGGGATGTTGTACCCTAAGTTGAGAGGCAAGGACATGCAATCAAATTTCTAGCATCAATGACCTTAATAACATGCTTTAACTTTTGGTCAGCCCTGAAGCGGTCAGGCAGTTGGACTAGGTGACCATTGTAGTCCCTTCCAACTGAAAATATTCTATTCTATTCTATTCTATTCTATTCTATTCTATTCTATTCTATTCTTTGCTATGCTATGCTATCCTATGCTATGCTATGCTATGCTATTCTAATCACCAACTGTGCAAGCTCCAACCTCTTTCAAAAGTCTCCTGGGCTATCTGCTCCAGTCAAGCACTTTGCAAAGGCTGAATCATACTTGTACATACACCTTAAGACATCCAGCATTTGAATCTTTTCTCACCCCTGAGACACAACTACATGTTTGACATGCTTTAGTGAGGAAAGAAATAGGCAGGGAAGGCTGGCTGGCTACAGCAGGTTTTGGTGGGGAAAGGTCTTCCTGATCTCATGAAGACTGTAGATCAAACTGCAAAATTATCAGCAGCATTAGCATCTCTTACATAGGCCAAATTTCCCATCTTCCCTTAGCCTTTACAAGGACAACATTTTTCTACCCTTTCTCTTTGCTAGGATAAGGCTGGGAGGTGATTGGGAGAAACAAGATGTGCAAAAGGAGCATGCTGCAGCAGTCCCCCCCTTCCTACTGCCATGGACAGACAAATGCAAGAGGCTGAAGCCTGGAAATCTGTGAGCACTCCTCGAGAACATCCTGAAACCTTGGCTTTTTGGTAGATTGAGGTCATGGAAGAGGAGACCGTGTCAGAGTTTTCACTCATTATTTTTTCCTCCATTGTAGGCTGGATATTAAGGGGGCTCTATGCCAAGTAGGATGTCCAAAAAAGCAAACCAAACATTAGAACATTATTAAAAAAGGAACAGAGAACAAAAAGGGCACCTCTTTACACCACCATACAAGCCTATGGTGGACCTTTAGCTGGAATTCTGTGTGAAGCTGTGATTCCAAAAGGATGGAGTAGGCCTTGAAAAGCCTTAAATAAGGCAGTTAGGATGACTTAAAATCTGGAAGGTTAAATGGACTAGGTGTCCCTGGGCTGGAAATGATAACGAATGAAGTGGATATAGCAGACATCTGTGAAACTGTGAAGGGTTTGGAGAAAGTACGAAAGGAATGACTGCTCATATTCTCTTCCTGTATAGAGCTATAGAGCACTAAAATAGCAATTGGCAGGTTTTAAACAGGCAAAAGAAGGTGGTTCTTCACACACGATGCCCTTGAGCTGTGGAACACCATTTTGAAAGATGTATGTGTCCAAAAAGTAACCAGACAAATTCATGGGAGAAAAATCCATTGAGGGTACTCAAACACCAAGATACCACCGATGGCTCAGGAATCACTGGAGACTGGAGCAGTCTGAGAGCATTTTTCTCTGTGGTTGCCGTGCTTTTATTCTGTTCCTTGGGAACTCATTTTTAAGCCACTATTGGACAGGATTCTGGGCTGGCTTGACTATTGTCATGATCCAGTACATCCATCCTCAGACTCCTATGTCCTTACATTATAATGTGACATTTCACTGAACATTTTCATTGAGCAGATTAGCAGAGTAGCCTGCGGAAATCATCTTGCCAGTTCTGCTGTGAATAACAACATCTCAGCTACTAAACTCTTACTACTTTCAGATAGGACTGTCCTTAGTGCCTTGTAGAAAATCACAATATTAACCTCTGCCTTATTTCTGGCAGCAATTTGACAAAGGATCTGCCGTGATCAGCATGTATTAAAGGTTCGGCGATAACTTCAGCATTCAACAATTTGTGTAACACCCATATTTGTAACATGCTACACTAGTACTAGAGATAAGATACAAACCACACCATTAGTTTTCAGATCACAGAAATTGCATTTGGCCAGCTAGCTTAAAAAAAGTTGGTTTTGTGTATGAACTCGCTGGACCCAAAACATAACTCAGCTGAAAAGGACGATGCCAATGAAGTTCATCAGTCATTTGCAATACATAGCAAATTGCTTGTTTAGTCTCCAAAAGGGCAAGGAAATTAAGCTGATAACAGCCTTCCTGTGACCTGTACTGTGACTCCACCGACAGTAAATCACTATGTTGCTGCTATAACCCATCATCTTAGAATAAAGCCAAGATGCTTAGCTCTAGACTATGGTCAGCATTGAGAAAGAACAGACCCTTCCTCATGCCAGGCGGAAAAAAGTCAGGAAATGGGAAAAGTCTGTCCCAGTGCTATGCATGGTAAAGAGAGGCACAGAAGTGAAGGCTGCCAAATTGCAAAGAAGATAGCTGAACTTAGTCGGGCTCCTGAGATTGCTGCTCCCAGCTGGCTGCATGGGCGGTGGAGCTCCTCCTGAACCAGCTGCAGAACCACCGTGGTGTACTGCAGGTCATCCGAAAGGTCCATGCTCTGGGAGACAAAGAAGTGAAGGGGCAACTTTATCAGATGCCCCCAGCTGTGACATCATCATCACAGGGCAGAGTGCCCACCCTGCCTTTCCAAAGGTTGAGCCAGGAATCTGCGGTACAAAGAGGACCTGAACATAGACCTGCTGAAACTCGGGCTAGGGCCTTAACTAGAGGCATTCAGCAACTTTAAAAAGTTGCTTACCATCATCACAAAAGATAATGGAAACATGTAACTTTCAGTACATGATATGTACTGAAAACAGTGCATATCATAAAGAAAAATGATAATGGAAAAATACCCCAACTGACAATTTAAAATTCAAGAAAAATTCAACAATCATCAAGTAATGAAACCTTTGGCTACACTTGGTGATATCAAGTAACTACAGATGAGAAATCATGCATTTAAAACATGAAGAAAAAGGTAACTGATACTAATGCCAAGTGATATAATGCATGCCTTCACTATGCTTTTCAGTCCTGCCAGAGACAGAAGCACCAAAGTAGCAGGGTGGTTTGGGAAGTTAAAGGAGAAAATCAAAGAAACAGGACAGCCCTAAGAAGTGATCCCACCACAGTGGCACAGCCAGCACTGGACCGTTCTAGCAGGAGGATGGTGGTGGAGGAGGATTCTTCACTGTGGTGACACCATGTCCCTGTTGATTGTGTAGAAACTCAGGCTATAGCAATTTCCTCAGTATCATGCAAGAATCCCCTAGCACGATACAACACCAATATCTGTGGGAGAACACACTGTTGGCTATTCTTCTCATCAGCCTAGTCTTCCAGACAAGTTCCCACAGATGGATTTACCTGTTTTCTTACCATTTGGGAGGCTTCAGTTTTTGAATGGAGAAAAATTCCAGAAACCAGCAGCGTTTTAACTTCAAGTTTACAGGTATTAGTATCTGTCAGTCGGGCTTTTCTCCTAACCATGCCAAAATACAGGAAACGCAGTAAAAGTGTAAGTCATGTTTCCCGACTCTAAATGATAACTGAGGAAATGTAGAATAACTTTAGAAAGAAGGTCTGTGTCAGAAAATGGAGGAAAGTGAGGGAAGTGTGTTTAATACACTACAAGTCAGATAGAAGTGCAGAGAGCCCAGGACAGGGTGGAGGGCACTGCCTGGGAGGGACCTTTCTCTGTAGAAATCAGTGCCAAACTGGTGGGTACACAGTGGGGCTGCAGGGTGCAAGGACAGAGACAGATGAGACAGGGGGGACCAGTAGTTGCCTTGGCCAAAGACCTCAGGTCATTCCCTCTGTGAGGGCCTACAGCAGCTGCATGGTGACACAGGGAAAAGGAGAATTTGCAGGGTGGAGGGGGAGTTTCTGGGACATCTTTTCCACTCACCACAGTAGAAACCAGCCATGAAATGCTCTGGCAGCAAATGGTGAACTTACACAGCTTGACCTTTCATGACCTGCGTCCCATGAGAAACAAGAACTTGCATAACCTCACAAGCAGTACCTGGGTAGCAGATGAACAGACAGTGCTTTCCTGGCAGGACACAAGCAGCACTGGCTTGGAAGGTTATGTGAAAGATGAACTTGTCAATGAACCAAAGACAGAGTTCACTTGATTAAAGCAAAATATGTGTGTACTTCATGCTGAAGTGAATTTTTCTAAGCTAACCATTGTATTTGAGTTTCATTTAATGTTTGATAATGATTGGTTCAGAGCCCACAGGGACCATTCTCTTCTGTGGCAGCTGTCCGGATTCAGGTCTTGATTCTCCCACCCCATCCCATAGCCAAAGCATGTAACAGGCTCTTCCAGTCCTCCCCCACTACAGGTTTCATGCGTGGGACCACTGGGTGAACAAAGCCCACGTAAAGACTCTTCTGCTGCAGCTCTCATCCCTGCCTCCCTTAAGTGTGAAAGCTGGCTCAGCCCCTCCTCTTAGCCATCATCTTCACCTGCACATATCACCTCTGAAAATGATGGTGCCTAATGCATTCTTTCTCATAAACATGAAAGATGTCCCCTATCCTTTGGCTTAAACTCATTTGGAATAGTGGAAGAGAACATCAACTGTGATTTATTTTCCCCACTTGAGAGGTATGAAATATATGACATTTCAAAGAAAAATTGTCAATAAAAAAAAACCCAAACGGGTATGTACCCCTGCCTTCTTCCTATGTGACTTTCAAATAGAGTTATTAACTGAAGTAAATCTCCCAGTAGTGCTAAGGCAAAAGATGCACAGTGATCCACACGTGGTAGAGTACAATACATTCTGTTAATATTCAATAGCTCAGACGATACAGCCGCTGGAAGCAAAACAAAGTATAAATAAGAACTAACCAGACACATTGCAAAGCCTATCTGATGTTTCACAAGGACTTGGCAAGAAGGTTATTTGATTTATCAGTGCAAATGGGTTGGTTAAATGTTTCTTAATGAACTCACTTTATCCAGGCATCAGCTGAAAGGGTCCAACATCAGACTTTCTAAATAGCTTTCACTGAAAATGAAGAGTGAAATTCCATGACCTCTTTCAATGTACCATGACCTCTTTCATTGTACCTTTCAATGTAAGGTACACTGACTCTTCAGACTAAAAACTATTAAGGAAGGACTATTATTTATTATTTGATCCAGGTGTACTTGAGGGGACCTATAGATCAAGTGAGGGTGAAGTCCTGCCTAAAAGTACTTCAGCCTTAATAAAGTAAAATTTAAAAAAGAAAACAAAAGGGACATCACCACCCTCTTTTTAAATAATAAAATGTTTTTCTTAGGTCTGAACTGAGTTATCCAAGCCCTAGCCTCAGGAGTGGATTCATCCCTATGGCATTGTGGTTTGTGCCACTATTGGAGGCAGAGTAATTTGTTTCGCTTCCCATAAGTCCATCTGAATATATTTTGCAAACTGCAGACTGCTACCTTTGGGAAAATGAGACATTAAGGCAGAACATCATCAGCCCAGCCACTAAGTGAATTTTGAATGGCTCACAGACCATGTGCTTGCAGGCCAAGAGGAGAAGGGGCTCTAGGTAAAATATGACCTCAGAAAAGCAGCTCCAAGCAGCACAGGTCTGTCGTCATTCCCTGAAGGAGACGTGTCAGAGGCAGAGGTCTTGGGGAGCTGCTGGCAGGAAACCTTAGCACAAAAACCTGGTCAGTAAGGAAGAACTATCTGGGGGTAATGGGTAGACAGGATTAAAAGACAATATGTGCCAGAATAAAGGCAGGATGAGGGTGCAGCCCGTGAGTGGCAGGTCTCTTGGGAGGAAGGCAGTAGCTCCACTTCTGAGAGCCTGCAGGGGACTATGGGCTGCAGAGGAGGAAGAAGTAGGGAGAGATACTGGTAGGTGTCCAGTTAATGGGTCCCATTTCATTCCTTAGACCAAGCCACACTCTGCTGCTGGAAAGTGAGGAATTTACAAAGATCAAGGAGGCACTTCTAAGGCATTTCCCCTTCTGCCATGAAGGGAAATAAATCTTGGCTGATATAAAGAGCAATTGAAAGTAAAGAACAAACTTAGATGAGAGAAAGCAAGTATTTATAAAAACAAATATAGCTATCTGGATAATTTATAACCATAGTATACAAATTTTAAAAGGATTTTAAACTACTTGCCTCAGCCATTGTTTTTTCATTTCATTTTATTGAGAGAGAGAGAGAGAGAGAGAGATGGAAAGTTGTCACCTACTGGTGTCATTGATATATAGTCTTGCTCTATCAGTGTGATAATCTGATAAATTGCTTATGGCTGTGCTGGGTAAAGTAAATTTTTGGCAAAAAATAAGAAAAATCAAAAAAGCAATACAAATTCCTTTCTTTACATGCTTCTCCTCTCACCTCTCTCCATTTTTCCCTCAACTCTCCACTGGCAAAAAATATGGGCCTTTCCTTATATCGCAAAAATTAAAATAACAGGCTCCACAGCCAATGCGTCTACATCCTAGATGATTGTCTACATGCCCACTAGAGTTAATGAAATCAGACAGGCATGTCTTGGGGGATTGAATCATAGTTGATATTAGCTACACCCTTGAAAAGCTCATTTATGATCACTCCACTGATGACTATAAGGTCAAGACCATCAATATTTGTATTGAGACATTTTTGGTTCTAAAGGTGGAGTTCAAAACCTAACAGGAACCAAGTGACCATAGCATTCTGAGGGTAACCTCTGCAATTTACCACTTTTTCTCCCTTCACTTTAGTCTGGCAGCAGAATGTCACTGCTGGCAGTAAGCTCTAAAGAAAGGTAGACCAAGCCATACACCCACAGACAATGATCTACAGCCAAAAAAAACCTTTAAGGAACCCTGCCTAGGAATTTTCTTCCAATATTGTCTTAACATTGATCTGGGAGAGCTTGGATTGATGTCAGTAGGCTGCTGTTCTACCTCTAGTTACACAGAGGAAGGCCTTCCTTGCAGTGCATCAACAGCAGACCAATCAGTCATGCTACAAATATTTGCTTTCCTTATCCTTCTTTTTGCTCCCTAAAGACTCCAAACATATTTTTTACTTCCCAAATCAAAACCATAAATAAGAAGAAGCTCCAGTGACAGGTGGCACAGCGCAAGGACAATGCATCATATACGTCACGTTTTTCCCCTCTTAAAAGAGAAGAAATATCCCCAAAGGCCTGCAGACCTAGGGCTCTACGGATGCAGCGAGGCAATCTCCAGCATGACAGGACATTTCTGGGGCTCTGCACTGCACTGCACATGGACCTAGAGATTTGTTCGCTCCGTATAGGAAAGCCCTGTTTCATTGTGTAATCACGGATTGACTCAATGCTCCCAGACTGAGCAAGAGACCTGTGTGGAGGGACCACAGAGCAAGGATAACTGGAGTGGAAGGTCTCCTCGTACTCCTAACTACCCAGAGACACAAGTCACCATAACTGTCACTTTTGGAGCTGGGCTCCAGAGACCTGTAACCTCTGTGACCAGGCCATTTGGTATGAGTCCCTAAAACAGGGAGACATGAGCTGCTAGGGGTGGTCTGGGACATTCCTCCGCTCCTTTTCTACTGCTGCCTGGTTTACCCCAGATCCAAGGAGAGCTACTGGAGTTCAAATCGTCATGATACACAAAGTGATCTCTCCAGATCGCTGCTCACTAAGAGGCTTGTGCTGGACAGGACGAGGTGCTGCAAACTTGCTGCTTTCTCAGGTGCTCCGCAGACCCTCTTTCTTCCCAGGCCTCTGGCTGAACACATTATTTGCCCCAGTGATGGCAATGTGTTGTACAACCTAACCGGCCACGTGCGATGTGATTACATCAGTGGAGGAGGATCGCATGGACCATATCTGACATATCTGAGCCTGCAACATTGGGATATAATGCACCATGTGTACGGCAAGGCTACAGAAATTTGGGCAAATCTGTGTGATGTTCATTTAGAGCTTGTGCTAAATGTCATATACTCCTTGCCAGAGAAATTGTGCCAAGAGATTGATCATTTTGTGCCCATTGAAGCTGGATGCCTACACAGATGTTGTAACACCTAAGATCCAGAAATTTTTCTATCCCACTCCACAGGCTGCTCCTAAGACAAGCAGGTCAGACAGCAACTTATCCTTCAGGCCAGTTCTCAGTGCTGCCATCTAATGCCAAACAACACTTTGTCTTCTGGTCAACCTAAGAATTACACCCTTAACCTCATGAACTCAGCAACCAATCTCATCAAGAGCTGTGCAACTGAAATCCTTGCTACAGTCCCTCACGCAAACTCAGTCTTCTCCTCATCCCCATCCAGGGCTGTGACTGGAAGGGTGAGGAAAGCCTTGTCCTCTCTCCCAAGCTTCACCTTGTTGACTCTTTGACTCTCAATACAGAGTATGTTGCAAGCAGCCAGAAGTGTGTGCCATACGCATTCACATACTCACACACTCCCAGCCACTATCAGACAGGCTTTGGCATAGATGGAGCATTGGTCTGACCCAGGCTTGGCTGCTGGCTCTTCTTACACTCCTTCTGCACACATTTCCAGCTGTGTGTTGCGATACAATTTAGGATGTGTTTAATTCACCTAATGACAGAGCTGATGTAGTGGGAGGACAGAAGTGTAACTCTCCAGCAGGAAGTAAATTCTGGGTTTGTATTCTAGTTTTCATCCAAATCCACCAACAACTTTTTGAAAACAAACCAACCAACACTGTTTGTTATCGCAGTTGTATTTCAGTAAACAAAATCACCCAGTTTTATTCCCAAAGGTTATGTACTCATATGTTAACATTAAAAATGCTTTTTAAAAGTGAACAGAAGTGAAGTCCTTGCAGTACAGTCGTGGAAGTAGCTTATGGGAAGTGGCTGGGCTCCTGCCTGCCACCAATGCATTCTCCTTGCCAGAGGAGAAATAGTGTGGAACACTGTTTGGAAATAGTGTCATTATTAAACAGCCCACTGAAAGGCTGTTAGGTGCCCTGTGGCAAAAAAACCCCAAACCACCCCACCATTGGTGGAATCCTCTGTGTTAACTGATACTGTGTTATTCTGAGAAATGAACAACTTCTGCTGCTTGGCTAGTTTGTTAATAATTTCTGATCAGAATGGGAGAATGCAGGAGAGAGGATGTCCTTTTGCTGTCACTTTGGTCCCACCAGTGATAGTGTAAGGTGTTCAGGCTCCTCTGAGTGTTATGAGATCCCAGTGCCCTCTCCTGGCTGGTACTGGCCATGCTGGGATTTTCATCTGCCGTGAATCAGGGATTTGCAGAGGTCCAACATCTTGCTTTTTCCATCTTTGGGGTTTTTTTAATGCCAGCTAATGCCAGTATCACCATATCTTCCAGTCTCCTTGAAAGTGGCTGGGCTCCTATCTGTTCCTCTTTTTGCCTCAAACTCATAAACCATCTCTCCCCATTTATCTTGCTTGGAGAAATAAAGATCATTCCCTTCTAACAGCTGGACTTGGGGGGGGTCACCAGGGTCCAACACATTGCCAGCAGTCTGTGGGAGATCAGGGTCTAACCCTAGACCCATGTCGTAAATATGGCTGAAGGAATCCTCCTCTGGGGCTTTGCTCCCAAAGTAAACAGAGTCGTAGTCCTGCATGTCAACACGAGAAGGCACTGCTGCAAGTCTGGCAGCCTCTGATTCCCTTTGGAGAGAGGAGAGAAAAAGAGCCGCTTACCCACATCCTGCTGCTGGGCTGTGATTATGCCAAGTGCTGACCCATTCTGCTGGACTCATGGCTAGCTCCCATCGTTATTCAGGAGCATTCAGCATCAGAAACTATCATCTACCTGCTCTTAGCATGAAGCACCACATGATTTCCCCTCCGTTTGGAAAGCCGCAGGATGCTCTGGAACTAGCATGTGCCACATGCTATCTCAGTGTTGTTCCAGCGGCAGCAAGCTGCTGGGCTGACAGGGGGTGTCACACATAGCACGCGGAAGGTAATATGGAGCTGTGCTAATCTCACTGCAGCAGTCTTACACACTGTCTTTTAGTTCAGGGCTTCTTTTTTAAGATCAGAGGTGTTCTCCTGTAGACAAGTCTCTATGTCTGCTTTCCATACCCTGCACTCAGAGTTTAGGAGGCATTTTCCATGAAAAGCACAGCTAGAGACAAGCAAAAATCTTTATTGCTGTCCATTAGGTTAAAGACTTCCTCAAGCAGGCAACTCTGCAGGACTGTGTTTCATGACCATGCCTCAGAAAATACATGCTGAAATTTACCATATTTTAGCATTTAAAAACTTTTAATGAAGACACTTGCGGCATATCTACACGGACACCAGATCTCTCCCGTTGAAGTGAATGGCTGAATTCCCCATGATGCTGCTGAGACTGGGGTTTGTTCTATGGGGGGAAGTGATTTCCCCTTTGGAGCTCTGTGTTCTGCAGTGACTCTCTCAGCTAGCAAGTGGAGGAGGCTGGCACCCATTTTTCTGCTGCTTTACATTATTTTTACATAGGCTAACAGGAAACGATATAAACTTCCTAGGAAGCAAACAGCAAATCTCTGTGCCTTGGGGAATTTCGTGAAGGCAAATGCAGCAAATGGAGCCATTCCAGGACAACTTATTTGACAGCAGAGTATTAACTCCATTATTATATTGTTGGTACCTGAACAACTGTCTTTCTGCTCTTCCTCTTCCAACCGGGAATTTGTAACAAACTTTGGGCAGATAATGTGAGAAGCCTCCGTCCAAGTGTTTTTCCAAAATTTATGAAGAGGCAGATTGCACTGGGGATGTGCACGCAGGGAGGCACAGACCTCCCACCACACTGGGCCCACTCCACCAAAACCTATGCAGAGGTCTGCACAAGCCAGGCTCCCTGCCTGCTGTTCTGCTGTAATGCTGAGTCTTTGTGAGACAGCGTAGCAATGCCTGAGGGACCATGAGCGTGCTCTCCTACTGCAAGCAGTCACCACAGCAATATATGGCTCTGTGCTGGCTCATTTATCCTCCTCAGACATAGTGTGTGGTGCAGAAGACTCTTGGGTCTTGACTCGACACTAAAGAATTTGTCTTACTGTTCTAACACAGCCCTACCCAAGACAGTTCTGCCTCCCCCAAAAATGCCAGCCAAAGCACAAAAGGGCACTTACATGAAGTTGTCTCGTCTTTCCTCCTCACCTGCTTCTCCTATACAAATTAGTTCTTTAGCAACACAACTATTCCAGCAAAAAAATCAGCATTGGACTCGATTGAGGCTGTGAGCTAAAGGCTGGGAGACTTCCCTGGGCTAAGAGCAATCCCTATGGATATTACTAATCACTCACCAGTGGAACTGAATGTCCAGTTACAAAGCTGTGCAAAAAAAGGAGCGCAAGCGAATATTATTACCTGACTGCTTGTATTTCCTGTTTGATCATCTCTAATATGGCTGAAAATGCAGGTCTCCTGGTGGGGTTGTGATTCCAACAGGCTTTCATGCACCCAATCAATCTGGCAAGGTTTGGAAAGCCGAAATCACCAGGAACACTTCCTAACTCCGTGAATTTTAGAACCTGATTTTATTTATCCAGACAACAAAAACAATGTCACATTAGCTTTCTAGAAGTGCGACTTTGCCCCACAACAAACTTGCTAGCAATAAAAATGCTCAAGCTTGCACTGAATTGCATAATAATTGCATAACAAACAGTAATTTTTATGTGTTAATTGAAGTTAGTGGGAATAAATAGTTTCTTGGAAAGAGGTTTTGTATGGCTATTGTGTAAACTCTTTAGCAATGTGTTCAAGTTTACACTGCAGCCTTTTATTACTGAAGGCAATAAACTGTGTTTCTTCCCACTGCACAGGGAATCTATCTCCAAAAAACTTGCAAGAGCCTAATAGCACTGAGATTGGTACCCAGCCATCACACCCAGTCAACAGGTTCAAAAGTCACTGTGGTGGAAGAAGGGACCAGGACGGTGACAAACTGATGGGCAGACAGACAGCACAGCACAGTCGAACAGGTCTCCTGCCCTCAGGGCCGGGGTAAATGCCTAAGCAGGAAAGGAGGGAGATTTCCATGAAGCCAGAACACAGCTTTCATATGGGAAAATGTAGATGAAGAGAAGAACAGATTATGGGTAAAATGCACTTTCCTGTCTAAGAAGGGAGTCCAATGACCAGCATTGCAGCTGCTACACTCAGAATGTGGTGGAATATTTCTCAGTCCAAATATTGTCTGAATTAAGGAGAAAATAATGATCCCCTGATAAATAGCAACATCCACACTTGGGAGGGGGGTGTTCTTTCCACACATGAAAGAGAAAAACTGGAAAATGGGTCTTCCCATCCCTAGCAATGTCAGAGTTATATAGAGGCTGATACTGAGTTTCCCCCCAGAACACCCTTACTATCCTTACCTCCCTGCTGTTCAGTGAGTGGAAAGGTTTCAGTGGCTTGTACATGTGCAGGTTGGTCAACTGTGCCATTAAAGCTTCCCATACCACAATCCCAAAACTAAAGACATCTGATGCTCGGGAATAGAGCCCATCATTTCTCACTTCTGGGGCGGCCCTACTGAAGAAATGAACAGGTTATTGGTCTAACATGTTTCTGTATACTATAGAGCTGGTGGGCAAGGCAAAGCAGAGAGGTCCATGCTTTTCACTGTGGATCCAAACCTTGAGTTCATACTTTGCATTAGTGGCTATGGCTAAGTGTCTCAGTAAGAGAAGTGGGGTGACAACGGTGCATCGTGGGGCATATACCTAAGCTATTGAAGAGAAAGGGGGCACAAGGCACAGCAGCGTTTTCTTCCATGTTCAGAGTTATGGGAGAATTCAATTTTTGCCAGAATGTCCAAGTTTTCTGCTGGGTAAAAACTGTAAGACAGTTTCTCAGAAGCAAAGAAACAACCATGTTCTGCTGTTTGGACAGGTATGAGGTAGATTATGGAAAACACAACTTTAAGAGAAAACCCTCAGCATTTTCCTCTTTTTCATAGGAGCTATAAGAAGCACGTGGATATTGTGAAACAAGATGGTGGCTAAAGTTGTGGATGGATAAGGTAGAGTTTGTGGTAGGAAAATGGACAGAAAAGAGAGGGGGAGTAAAACATAACAATGCACTTACCGCTTGGTTGCATCAGCTGCATAACTTTGCGCACATAAGGCTCAAAGAGGTTGTCATCTGTCCCTGGATGTGGCAGACAGACTGCTCTTCCCCAGCGACCAACTTTTGCCATCACCTTTCAGA
>NW_008823922.1:2854505-2858668 GCF_000699105.1 Pygoscelis adeliae | reverse complement strand
AAAGAGAGGGGGGATTTAAATCCACAGCATTTAGCAACTCTTCAGCAAAAGCAGCAAGAATTCAGTAGTTATAACAGTGCAGGGCTTGCTGGACAGTTTATCTGTGTTCTGTCAACAGTGCCCAGCATCACTGCTTCCCAGTTCAGGGATGAGTAATGATAGATTGACCTGTCTTGACAGTCATCTAAGCTAACCTTTCAGAAGTTAAGATAGTCAATATAAGCTTTTTATATAACCTTCCTCACAGGTCAGAGCTGAGCACCTCCAGAAAACAATTAGACACCTCTTCCCCAGAAACCTACCTTGGCATATGATGAATCTCTGCCTGGGGTGACTGCATTACCACCTGACTGCATTACCACCTGATTAAGAAAAAAATGACTAAAGTTTTTGCAAACCTCCCTGTTCTAATGTAACTAAAAATGCATCCTTCAACATGTGACAAACCATCTATGACTGTAGTGCTGTGCTCCTTAATGTCCATCTGTGTGTACTTTCCTGCTCAGTTGCCAAGGGCTCTCTTTGTACAGGGGTCTACCTGGCTGGAAGCAGATTGTGGTTACAGGCAGCAGTGGTCCAAGTAGAGTTAGGGAATAATCTGAAATAAGGCTGAATGAATAGAAAGAACAAATACCTCTGGACAGCTGTGGCCAGAGTTAATGTAAATGTAACGGTACTGTAGCTCGCAGTGTATGATCCTCCTGGCATGAAGATATGCCATGGCAGAAGCAACCTGCTCCAGGCAAGTAAGAAGTTTGATATCATCCATGCTAAGACTTGCAGCAACTTCTATTAGGGACTTTGGGTTGCCATCAAGAGGCTTGGAGATCTGCAAAAGAGATTAGGGAGAGGAGTCAAAGGGCAAATGCTTGCTAGCAAGTTATCACAAGCAAAGCAGAGCTCTGCCTCCATATGTATCCCTCACAGCAGTTTCCCGCCTGCCAGGAGTGAATAGCAAGATGCTGTATTTTGCCCTGGATCTATGTGGTTTGCCTACTTTGTGCACAGGTGCGATGTGCAAAGGTTCCTGTGCTAGCTCTGAGTGAGCAACAGGCAGAGCCTGAAGCTCTGCAAGCCGGGGGAACACACCCAAGTCAGCACAGAATTAACTTGTCTCCGTTCAGGAGAATGTGTTCAGTGTGGCATAGTGGGGATGATATTTCACCCTTATCTGATGGGATTTCAAAACAACACCCTCCCCAGAGACTGCGAACAGTAGTACAGCGATCACAACCATATACTGTAGCAGTGCTTGATGAGGGCACCACCTTGCAAAAGACTGGGAAGACACAAACTGGGACGAGGTCTCTGACTCCCAGAGTTTACAGTCCATTGCCCAACAAACAGCCCCTTTCTTTAATTCTTCACTCACTACTGTGCAGCTCTTTCAGTGCCTGCTGTGGCTAAATGCTTTGTAAAACACTTTACAATCTCTCAGTGGAAGCTGGCAGCTCTCTCCACTGCTGTTCAGCTCCTTGAAATGCACAAACAGCAGAGTAGCCAACAACCATTACCACAAAACACTTCGTGCAAACAGTTACAGCTACATGGCGATTTCCCTACTCAAGGAAGGACTCAGCAGCAGGAAGACTGCAAAGATAACAAGCTCGTTCCTCTATCTACCTACAAGGCTCCTCTTGTACATTGCCTGGGATCCCAGCTCAAGACATGACAAACCCAGACACCAGGTAATATGTCAAAGAAATTCTTTGTACAGAGAAATTACTCTTTCCTCCACCACACTGGTATAAATATGCAGAACTTCTCCTGAAGTCAGAAGAATCGCTCTTGATTAATGTGGGAATGAATAAGAGCAGAATTATCCAGTAATGCCTTCATCATCTGCAAAAAGACCTCTCCGTGGTATGATAACTGATTTTCAACCTTGGCCTGGCAGGCCCCTGGGAAAAGACAATCTATGATACAGTTCTGATGTGATTATGAAAGTCAGTTAATTACACAGAAATAAGCCCATTGATAACAGGCCGAAAATCATTCTGCTGTGGAATTACACCTCCACCTCCCTTGCTTACAGGAAAAGTAAAAAGCACACAGATAACTAGTAGCTCCTTATTACCACAGTGAATATTCCTTTTCTGAGGTCTCCATCTCTGCTTTCAGAGAGAAGAAAAATGACCTTTCTCTGCCTGCTTTGCTCTGACCAGGTATTTCACAAGGGATCTGCACAAACGCAGCCTTTCTAACAGGAGCAAGTTTACACTTCATGCTTCCTCGCGCCTCCTGTTTCTGCCACCGCACACACTAATGCATGCACACTCACCACTATCAAAAGCCACACAAAGAGAGTAGCAGAAGCTTGCAATTGCAAAATGTTAGAGATGCACGTAGAGACAGAGTTTAGGGACTGACTGGTTGGTGACATGATGTGCCTGGAGAGCACTCCTGTAGTCACAGAGCTTGGGACAGACCTGAAGGCCCTGCACTGATTCCTGTACCTCACGGCCACATCACTGCTGCTGTGGGACTGCTTTTATCGTCAACTGTGGGGGTCTCCTTGCGCTACCTCACTCCAGAAATGACTGCTCTGATGTTTCTTCTGTGGCTGAGAAAGGAAGAGAGTCTTCTGTGTGCTTGTACCTGGAGGAAGTGCTGAGGACATCTTCAGCAAACGTCACCAACATATTTTATGATCTCAGATAATGAGGAGTCAACAGGTTTCATTGAGTAAAAAAAATGCTGTACCCACCCAAGGCATGGGAATGCTGTCTACACAAAATGACTCGGTGTTTTTATACTGATAACCACTGAATGAGAGATGAAGCCAGTAGTAGTCAGTCACATAAAGCCATGTCTGTGTGATTATAACTGGAAAAAATCACTGTACTGGGGGAATGTCAGACATGTCTAGGTGAAAACATAAGCTCCTAGAAACCCTGACTCTGAGCTCAGAGCTGATTCCAAGGGAAATCAGACCAGCAGGGATCACTAGGGACCACTCCACAACTTGCTGAGACATAAAGAAGGGAGACATCGGTGCTGTCAGCAGTAAAACTCTAGCAAAGAAGAAAATCCTAGCCACATGCTTACACACGCTCTCTTCGAAATACTGCGGTGAGACGCCAGAGCATTCCCTTTACCAGGCGGTAAAGATTTACAATGTTGGCAAAGGACAAGAAATATTTCTAAAAAATGCTTAAGGTGATTAACGTGATATAGCAGCAGCAGAGGGCACCAGTCACAACAACATCTGACTGCAGAGCCCAGAGTAACCCTGGCTGGGGCAGTCCCCTCCACCCTGCAAGGTCCCTTGGAGGCTCTGGCAGTTCTCCAGGACTCCCCTTTGCATCTCTGCCAGGCTGCTTCCCTTCTCCGGCCGCTCAGCTTTGGGTCCTGCTTCAGTTCCACTCTTCTCTCAGGATACTTACCCCAGCTCCTCCCTGTGTGATCCTTGCCCACGCTGTAGCCATTCCCACTCCCACAGCTTGTGCTCTGAGCCCCCTTGGCACCCTCCCCTCCTTGCTTCAGGTGCCCCTGCCCGCCCCAGGTGGAAGGAGCCCCGTCACAGGTACATCTCCCTGCCTGCCCCATGCCCTGTGGGACCTCCCCAGAGACATGCCTGCTCCACGACCGCCACTCCAGGGCTTCCACCACCCCTTCCCATCCTCCACAATGACCCACACCTGGAATATGAGAGGTCACGGCCACCATGACTCTCATTTTGTAAATCTATTGTAAGACACTCTAGAGAACTCTGATCTCATCATTTTGTTACGAAGAAAATGTTTCTTTTTCTTAGCCCTCCTGATGATCTCCCAGAGCACAGTGGACTATCTAAACATAGTCACAAAGCTACCTCCAAACCAAACTACCTTCCACCTGAAACAAGCTGGGTTTCAGGAATGCAAGAGAATAGCGGTAACAACCCATGGAAGACCCACAGTATTAAAGGCATAAGATTCATATCAGAATTCACATCATACTCATGTCAGATGTTTGTCTCTGGTTTTCTTCACTGACTCACATCCAGACCCTCAAAACCTAAAACCCTCCTACGGCTGCATCACATCTGCCCTCTCTTATCTCCCCTCCAGGTCTGAACACAGAGCCGTCCCCCGCCAGCGCTCTCTGCGCGGGAAGTCAGGCCACAGACATTGCTCGCTTGGTGACACAGAGCCCTGGCAAAGCTCTCACAAATCATTCCT
>NW_008823922.1:2851188-2854475 GCF_000699105.1 Pygoscelis adeliae | reverse complement strand
CTGCTGCATTCACCAGTGTGGTGGTCACGGGGAAGTAACTTGTGCAGAGCAATCTCCCACCAAAACAACAAGCTCCCTCCCCCCCTCCGCAGGGCTCCCATTTCCAGTGCAGCATGTTCTGCCAGCCGAAGGTGAAGGAAATGGGAATGGGGAAACTCAGAATCCGTGCTGTGAGGTTGCACTGTGTGTTTCTGAAAGCAGCCGAAGCCTTCAAACAACAACCTGCTTGCGACACCCTTTATTCTCATCATTTCTGAGGCCTTTCAGGAATTGATCTCACAAGATTTCAGTGTTTATAAAGCCTCAAATTCTTAGTGTTGTCCCATCACCCGTGCTCAGTCCCACTGAGTCTCCTTTGGCGGTTTCCCACATGCTGGGTTAACTGCTGAAGCACAGATTCCCTTTTCATGACTGATAACACCTGTTCTGGGAGACTTTTCACATAAACTGTTAGAGCCAAGCAGAACTGTCATCCAGAACTCATCCAGACTGTGGGTTAGCTGCTAACTTATCCCCAAACTTGCATTTCTGGTTCCCCACCTGTAGAACTCTGAAAAACCTTATGGAAAGACCTTCTGTCATAAGATACTTGGATCAATTCATACATCTGAATATGATCGCAAACTGATCGGTTACTTCAGCAAAGCCCCTGACCTTTCTGTGGGTTACCCAAATGCAGCCCAACCTGCTCTGCCACTGTTCTCTTCAGACCCTCCTGATTCCAGTACATGCATTTTGCAAAGCCTCCTGCATCTCCTATTATTACATCTGTTGATTTCCTCTTGAGACACAAGTATTGTTAAGAAAGTTTTCTTGCCAGAGACATCTGTCATGCATGCTTTGAGAAAACTAGTTCAATACCTTTGCTGTCAAGGTAGCCCTGTAAAACAGAAGGAAGAAGAAACATGACTAAATCTTGACCATTCCTAGTTATTACTTCTGCTTACTTCCATCTATGCAGACAGAAATACCAGTACTCCCACTTTTAAATCACGTAGCATTCATTAGCCTTTGAGATCTAATGATGCCAGAAAAATCAGGTTTCAGCAGTGCAGATCCTGGGAAGGAGAAGGCTTCCAGATGGCCTTTCATTCCCCAAAGAAGAAAAGCCTGCTGTGAAATGCTGCTGCTAGAACAGCTTGAACATACTGAAACAACCCAGGCTTAAGTAGGATCCCAATGGTGTAAATCCATTGCTTTTAGGTTAAAATTGAAAAAACATTTTTCTTCATGTCTGAAATCAACCTGATTTTCTGGAGTCCACTATCAAGTCTGTTAAATGGGTACTTTTACTTTGGGCCAAATGCAGTGGCCAAGTGAAAATAAGGCAACACTTACATACTTCTCATTAACACATGGGACCAGCAAGTCTGCTTCTGACCCTTTTTTTCCACAGGGCCAGAGAAACCAGATCTGCTTGTTTTAGGTCCGGTCAAACACAGCTTTCCTACCATTTGAAGTTCAGCAGTGACCAGGCAAGCGCTGGACAAAGCCAGACTGTTCAAAGCTTTACCAAACACTTCATGAGACCTGACCACCAGAGTATCAGGCTGGCTTTCTCAGCAGACATCTGGTTTTCAACAAACATGCCCTCCAGATAGTTCACCCTGCAATTATTAGGGTAATGATAAATGCTGATTATTGATTACTGATTAACACTGATTGGTACTAACCATTAGTAGATATAATGTGAGCGGCAGCAGCCAGTGTCATAGACACCATGCTCTAGAACATGCAGAAAAGGTATTTACAAAGCTGGCAGATCTGGAAAAGTTACTTAGCAGCTTTGACAATTACCCTTATAATATCTTCCTTGTGGATGGGAGAGAACTGGCTCATTATCTCATGTAGCTTGTCCAGATCTGACCCTAGAAAAAGAAAAGAAAATAAAGGCTGGAGTTTGTATTTCATGCTACCCAAACCCTGAGGGCAGGGATAGAGCTCCCTTTGCGTCATGGCTGCAGTACCTTTGAGGCAAATGGTACGGCTCAGCCTTTGCTGAACTGAAACAAAAAATCTGGCTAAGAGCTGCAGGCTGCAACCAAAGAACATTGTATTATAAGTAAAGTATCTAACAGTCATTTAAATGAGGTGAGAGTCACGCATACACTTCAGCCCCCCCAGGGACGGTGGCTCTTATATTGCTGTGCTTCCAGCACAGACAAAAGGACTCAGAGACTCTGCTGCCCAGCCTTCAGGAAGACCAATGTACCGCTTGCCTACAGGGATTTCTCCTGAAATGGATCCTGAAGAGGCAGCGCGTGGGGAGGGAGGAACTACATGTGACAGCTGTCAGTCTGTACATGGTGTTAATCACTTCATGTGTGTGAGGAAGGTGCTCAAACAAGGTACTGAAAAGTGAATAAAGAGCTCTACAGACAAGCACCAAGTTGGGAAAGAAATGACTTTTCAGTGACCCATATAAAAGGATGATCTCAGTCTAGTTCCCACTGCTGACACAAACTGTGGTAATTACATCGAGTGTGAGGCGTTCCTCTGCTGCATGTGTGCAGTTCTGCTGAACTGGCTGGCCAGACTTCCCAGAAACCTCGGCTGTATACTGGTATATGCAGGCAGCCAAAAGCCTGAATTAACTTTAGAGTGAACCCTGATTAAGTTAAGTACAGGTTAAATATTTCTAGCATCAGAAGCTAACCTCTATTGATTAAAATGTCTTACAACTTCTGAATCAAGAGGCTGCAGCAGTGACCACCAGGCAGCAGAAACCACCACGGGCACGTTCCCATGCTCTGAGTGAGCACTGTGAATAACTACAGGAAATGTCTAGGCCCCTCCAAAGACCAACAAGTTCCTCTGTGAAGAGGAGACTCAAAAACACTCCCAGATGTGGGACCAGATGGATCCATCAGTGTGCTCTGTAACCAGGGAATTGGACCAGAGACTGGGAAAGGACCTCCTGCCTCTATCTCTGTAGGGCAGTTCCAGGCTATTGTGTCAGGTTGGTGACATCATGCTATCAAAATTCATTGTCATCATCTGAGGAGTCTCTTATTTAATAGCTTCTCTAATGAAAGAGAATTCGACCAGGGAGCCAAAATTGTTGTTAGTTCAACTGGAAATTAAGACCTAGCTGAGTAATGTTGCTGAGACAGACTTCTATCCCTCTGACTATGCAATGCACTAGTGTCCTGGTTTCGGCAGGGATAGAGTTAATTTCCTTCCTAGTAGCTGGTACAGTGCTGTGTTTTGGATTTAGGGTGAGAACAATGTTGATAACACACCCATGTTTTAGTTGTTGCTAGGTAGTGCTTACACTAGTCAAGGAC
>NW_008823922.1:2844472-2845509 GCF_000699105.1 Pygoscelis adeliae | reverse complement strand
TGGCCAGTTTGGGTCAGCTGTCCTGGCTGTGCCCCCTCCCAGCTTCTTGTGCCCCTCCAGCCTTCTCAGTCGGTAGAGCGTGGGAAGCTGAAAAGCCCTTGGCCAGTGTAAGCACTACCTGGCAACAACTAAAACATCGGTGTGTTATCAACTTTGTTGTCCTAAATCCCAAACACAGCCCTGTACCAGCTACTGGGAAGGAAATTAACTCTATCCCTGCCGAAACCAGGACACACACTGATGTTTTAGTTGTTGCTAAGCAGTGCTTACACTAGCCAAGGACTTTTCAGCTTCCCATGCTCTACCGACTGAGAAGGCTGGAGGTGCACAAGGAGCTGGGAGGGGGCACAGCCAAACTGGCCAGAGGGACATTCCATACCATGGGACGTCATGCTCAGTACATAAACTGGGGGAAGCTGGCCGGGGGGGGCCGCTGCTCGGGGACTGGGTGGGGTGGCGGGTGGGGGGGAAATGCCATTTGCCCTTCCGATTCTCGCCCCCATCCCCCCGGGGCAGGGGGGGAGTGAGCGAGTGGCTGTGTGGTGCTCAGTCAGTTGCCGGCTGAGGTTAAACCACGACACAGAGTAATGTCACACCAGTGAGAGATGGACAAGTCAGGAGTTACTAAAGCAATACTAGGATAGCATGATCAGTTTGTTACGCACCTTTTCAGTAAGAACAGTGATAAAGACATGCCTTATTGTCCAGGGTACTCTCTGAAGCTGCTTCTGGATGAATTGGAACTGCATGACCCGCTGGCTTGCTCACTGTTTTCTCCAGTGTCTTAAGGAAACTTTCCAAGTGCTTCAGGTATGTTCCTATGAAATTTGGCCAGGGTGTTTGTTTTTTTACAGCAGTGGAGATGGCCATTCTGACTTTCTGGTAGGCACTAAAGCACAGATACTCGTAATTTCTCTCCTCTGAAGGAACAGTGCATTTTGCAAAGACCATTCCCCTCAACAGAGTGTTCAGCTTTCCATTGTTTATTGTGTAGACATGAACAAACGTTGCTGCCAGAATCCAACAGTGTAGTTTCT
>NW_008823922.1:2840175-2844460 GCF_000699105.1 Pygoscelis adeliae | reverse complement strand
GGTTGGAAGCAGAGCTGTTGCACTGGATGAGATTTCTTACTCTCATCTCTAAGTTCTCCAGGTTTGCCAACCTAGAGAAAGTCAGAAAGTCCCTCTTGATGTTTTTGACCAACACCTGACAGATCTGTTGTCTGATCCACTCATTGCTAGCATCCCAGTATCTCATAAAATAATCATCCAGCTCTTGAAAAGATATGTAGGACATTTCTTTCAGGATGTCTTCAGTTTCTGGACAGAAAACAAAATAAACATATATCAGCTGGAACCCTCCCAGAGTTTCTAGCTGGTTTCTGTACTGGATCACAGCCTACAGGGACCATTAGTCAGTTTGTCTGTCCTCAGAGAAGATGATGTGGTTTGAGACGGTGCTAGGAATGTACCAATGAACATACAGCCAATCTACCAGAAATCTGAAAGGAAAAGAAGAGTCACTCCTTACTATTCTGTTAGGCATCCTGACCAAACCTTGCACATAATGCTCCTTGAGGATCTCCCAAAATACAAAGCCATATACATATTCTGAAAGTGGTGCAGTGGTGAAAACCTGACTACAGCTTGTGTTTTTAATGAAAGAGCCAGTCTATTGCTCCCTCAAAGAGATAAATTGGAAGAGGTGAAGTGTCACTATTGACTATGGTAAGAAGTGAAGTTGGCTCACAGCGTTGCAGAAGCAATGCTGCACAGACATGAATGGCAATCCACATTTCAGTTGATGCTTGCCCATTAAGACTATACAGCCCTAAGAGACTCAAGCTGAATCGTAACACCTCTTATCTTGCTTGTGTTTTATAGTTCAGCTAGCTTCACCAGGCAGTCAGATGTACACTTAACGCCATAAGCAAGGGCCATGCAGTTCATGCTTGCTTTCCCCACCAGCTCTTTCCTTTGCAGTAGCTCCAGCGCACTGTTTATCAACCACCACCACCTGATAGCATTATGCCTATATGAATCATCTTCCAGTAATTACTCTGATGCAGATAAATACGGTCTTTATTTTGCAGCTCAAGAGCACAACTGCAAAGGCAGGAGTCTGTTGTGCAGGACATGAAAGCTCCTAAAGGCTATTGCAACAAAGTCCTCCCAGCTGCTGCTGTGTGGGACTATTACACGAGCGGGAGCGCCCTGGCTGGGCGAGCGTTACCAAGTATGTGGGAGCAGTCTGTGTATGGAGTGTATGTGCAGGAGCAGTACCTCTGTGGGGAAGCACTCTGTGCTGCAAGGATGAGTTGCTGAAGGAAGAGGTGCAGTGATGTCCCCTGTGGTCTGAATGACTCCCTTGATCTATCTGACCTCCTGAAAGGGGCTGTAATGCAAAGATGGAGCACAGAGACATTAGTTGGCTAAATCCACCTCTGCTATCCTGCAGACGCTCTGCAGTAATGCATACTAAAAACCACTGGTATCACCTACAGTCTCCGCCTGTGGAGGATGAGAAAGGCGAGGTAGACTCTGGAAAGAGAAGGCAGGACAGTTAAGGACAGCAAGCTCTTCTCCAGGATAAGACAAAATATAAACAACCAAAAGGCCCAATCATGTCTAATCTGACATGAAATAAGCAAGCCGGTTTGTAGCTGATGTTAAGTACCTGACCCTGTGTGTTTATTTACTGCTGGGTGCACAGACCCGAATCAGCGCAGATCTGCTTCTCTATCAGTATGCAGACACATAGGTGTCACGAAAGGATTAGGATTTTAGAGACAGCAGCTGTGCCTGTCTGTCTGTTTTGTGAAGTGTTCAGCACAGTGAAGGGCGCTGAAGAAAATACTCCGGAATTCCATTATGGAATTTATTCCCCAAACCAGGTCAAATACTGAAAATCTATCACAAGAAATGTGTCCTTTATCTGAATACCAAACTGGTGGCCAGAAAGTCATGATCAGTTCTACACAGCAGTGGCTTGAATGTCCTACATCCCCCTGGCTATCTCGAGAGTTTCATACTATTGGAAAGAAACAATTTCAGGTTCCCCTCAAGGTATGCAAATCTCACTGGAGCACTAAGATTTCTTGAAATTCTTTAGACAAGATATTTTAGGCCGACTAAAGATGTTATTTCAGGTTGCATTAGGAGGCTTTTACCTTTAGGCAGAATATATTTTTTTCTCTCCCTCTGGGACCAAAGATCTAGATTTCACAGATAGAAGAGTTTTGAAAGAACTGTCACAGGACTGTTTTGGTAAAACTCTCAGGATATATTACCATCACCAAGTGCAGACAGTGTGACTTTGCTCTATCTGTGTTTCTAGTTGATGTAACATGATCTATGACTATCTTAGAAATCATTTGCGAGCACAGAACTGTGCCCAAATTAGACAGTTCTGTCTCATCGTGGGGTCTGACTGCATAGACATAGCCTTAGACATTTTAAAGCAAGGTGGATCTGTCAAAATCCTCACTGAAGTGAGGTACCCATATAACAAACTGTTGTCCCAACTTGCATCCTGGATAGACTGATGGAGGAAGCCTGGACTGATGGAGATAATCTGGCAGAAACTTGCACCAGTATTGCTGAGCAATCCTTAACGTCCCATACTAGAAACTGCCTCTTTCCAAAGCTGTCACCCTCCTCTCCCTCTCCAGGGCAAATAAACTTCAAATTAAATTAATCCAACAGTCAAACATGACAAGACCTATGATCTTACCTGTCTATTTCCCTCGATACTACCTGTTTCCTTCTGCTCAATGGAATCAGTTTTCTATGACGATCTATGGTTTTCTTTCTTTTGCGCAAAAGTTGTGGGTTGTTGACTTCTATTGAAAAGCAACATTGCCATAGATTGGGCAAGGTATAAGTGGCATCAAACAAAAGCAGCACAATTCTCCTCAGCTTATCTGCAGTTACAAGCATGTCTAAAAGAGTTTGGAAGTATTGGTCTTTGCAGACTGGTATAAGTGTAACAGGGATAATTTTCATGGGTTTCTGCACGGCATGTATGATGGTATCTCCACCAACAAAATTCCTGTAACCATGGTAACAGCAGTAATCATCATTCTCCCGGACTTCCACAATCTTATCATTAATAAAGCTGTCAACAGCTATCTGCTCCTTGTTCCGTGGTGCAGGTGCAGATGGGATGTAGAGGTCATAGCAATACAGTTTATGACAAATGAGGTCACCTGAAACGATACAAGATGAGTAGTAGTACAGCTCACTCCACTCAGGTAGGAATATTGGTTCTACATGGGAACACCCCTCCAGGAAATCCAGTTAACTTCACAGTGCAATGACTGCTCCTTCACTAGGAAGAAGAGCATTAGTTTTGCCTACTGCAGATGCATTTGGGCAATGTATAAACAGGTATTTGGGTCCGAGCGAAATTCTATACTTTGAATGAAAGAAAAAGATCATAGAATCATAGAACAGCCCAGATTGGAAGGACCCCGAAAGATCATCTGGTCCAACCTTTCATGGGAAAGGAAGCCTAGGTGAGATTATGTAGCACCCTGTTCAATTGCATCTTGAAAACCTCCAGTGATGGGAACTCCACCATGTCCCTAGGGAGGTTGTTCCAGTGATTGATTGTTCTCACTGTAAAAAATTTCTTTCTTATATCAAGATGAAACCTCTCCCAGTGGAATTTGTATGCATTGCTTGCCCCTTGTTTTCTCCATGTAGCTCCTTGTGAAGAGAGCCTCCATTCTTTTTGTAGCTGCCCTTTAAGTATTGGAATACTGTGATAAGGTCCCCCCTGAGCCACCTCTTCTCCAGGGAGAAAAGACGTAACTCCTTCAGTCTCTCCTTACAGGACAGGTTCTCCAGCCCTTTGGTCATCTTTGTGGCCCTCCTTTGGACCATCTCCAGTCTGTCCATATCTTTTTTGAACTGTAGGGACCAGAACTGGACACAGTACTCCAGGTGTGGCCTGACTAGTGCTGAGGAGAGTGGAGTATGGTTCTCATCCCAGGTGCAGGACTTTGAACTTGTCTTTGTTACTGTATTCAATATTTGCTAGTCCACTCTATGCTCTAGATGCCTATTAGAAGATCACAGTCTCTGAATAAGCTTTTGGGATTCTTGCATTTCTCCTCAGGACTGTCTAATGTTTTAGCTTAGCAAAAAGATCGAGTATGGAGCAAGATCTGATTTTGGTGAAATAGGTAATTTTCATTTTATTCTATACACTCATAATCATAGAATCATAGAATCATTAAGGTTGGAAGAGACCTCCAAGATCATCGAGTCCAACCGTCAACCCAACACCACCATGCCCACTAAACCATGTCCCTAAGCGCCTCATCTACATGTCTTTTAAATACTTCCAGGGATGGGGACTCAACCACTTCCC
>NW_008823922.1:2810032-2839669 GCF_000699105.1 Pygoscelis adeliae | reverse complement strand
CTGCATGGGGTTGTTGTGGCCAAAGTGCCACATCATCGATCCAGCCTGTCCAGGTCCCTCTGCAGAGCCTTCCTACCCTCGAGCAGATCAACACTGCCGCCCAACTTGGTGTCGTCTGCAAACTTACTGAGGGAGCACTCGATCCCTTCGTCCAGATCATTGATAATAGTTAATATTATCATAGATAATAGTTAACCTGAAACTGAGATGATGATCTGAGGGAGAAAAATGGCTTCTTTTTGGTGCTTTATGAAGGGACTCTGGAGGACTAATTCCAAACTTACATTAACTGAAGTTAAAGCAAAAATACCCACTACCTTCAGTGGACATTGATCCAAGAGGCATTGACGTAATTACTAGCAAATTTGAGCAGTGACACAGCCATCCAGAGCAGCCCCGAGCAAAGTTCAGGTTCTGCACACACTCCGATGTTGGAAGAAAAGAGATATGTATTTCAGGGTAGGGTTTTAAGTCACTCTTGCATTTGGTTCTTGCTGAATATTAAACTTGGTGCGTGTGTAAATTTTGCCATCAAGGCTTTGAGACTTGAGTAATCAACGTTTGCTCTAAAGTCCCCTGCTAATGATTTGTTTAGAGAAAATGATCACTTCCAAGAGTTTCCTTTTCCCCATCTCCTCTGATCTACCTCCACGTACCTGGGACAGTATTGTTCTTTTAATAGAGGGCTTGAGGGATGTTCCCAGTTCAGAGAACAATGCTTTGAGCTTGCAGACCAGCTGCAGGCTGCAGCCTAGATAGGCTGGTTTTGGAGACCGTCACCACATTTCCTTTCTCCACACTGCTGACAGGTTTCTGTCTCACTGTTGGTACTCATCCTTCTCAGGGCATTTGTAGAGTCACAGAGCAAATGGACAGGGCATTCACATGTGTGTACTTGATCTCTTCCCTGTACTGTTCCTTGTGCTGTTTTCGATCAGGCACAATTGTTAAGCTGAAGTAGATCACTGTGGACTGGCTTTTCATATTCCATGGCCAGACCAGAGCCAGGGCTCAGGATCAAGCCTGGAGATCAGACAGGTTAAAGAAGAAGGTCAGACAATAAATGTTAGGAGCTGAAGAACTCTTACAAGAACAGTTTGCAGCATTTCAGACCCTAACAGGCAGTGGTGATCAAAGAAGAGTCCTTTCAGCTCCAGGCTATCACCTTTTCTATGCTTTCTAGCTCCTGCACTGTGGTATCACTGAGGTCTTTGTGGAGCGGACATAAGATCAGGTTCTACAAACATTTATGGCAGCTTCCACTGCCATAGGAGGCTCAGTTTGCCTTCCCCTAGAAGCATTGGTAGGGCGGTCTCAGTTATTCTCCTGCCTTGCTTTGCAAGTATTTCTTGACAGATATCCAGGTGGTAACTTTCATGTCCTTGAGGATATCGGCATGCACCTGTGCAGAACACCCAGGAAACGATATCGTGTTGTTTTCATTCACATCTAACAATCCATATTTCTTCCAGCAGCTGGAAAGCTACAGAACAGAACATAGCAAGGTGGGCCTTTTCATCATCATAGTAGGATGTATCACTGCTACATTTGCAGGTATGCTTGCTACTTCGCCTGTTTCCTTTTCCAGCTGTTACCCATGCTGCAGCCTGAAAGGGTTTACTAGGATCACGGTTTATTAATATGAAGCTCAAAATTAAATAGTGAAACTATCCAACTGCTTCCTGCTGGGTCCCAGTTTCTAGTGCACAGGACTTTCTCACAGCCGCCTTCTATTCACTCCCCACCAGGCAGTTCTCTTCAACTTCTCCAGACAGCTCCCTCAAACTGTGGCCAAGGCCACTGCAAACTCTTTGTCTAGAAAAGCTAATTTGCCTTGCTTTGTCTTACCACACCTCACCTCTTCAGTCTCTACATTTCTCTCTGCACCACACAGCTTCTGGATAGAGAAGAGGACTAATTACAGCAGTAACTGAACTGAAGACTCATTTAAAAGGCCAATATTTGTCTAGCATGTTCAGCAACTCAGAAAAACAGACCAATCACTGTAGAGCCTAATTCCTGCTTTGTAGGTGATTAGATGTTGTTAGAGTTTCAGTAGGACTGTGTTAGCATGGGCCTTCTTTGGGTCTATAGGAATTTTCCACAAGTCCTTATATGCAGAATTTACCAAATTTCTACTAGCTACCACTAGTTCTTAGTGGGTACTGAATGCTTAATGCCCTTTGGCAGATGAAACAATCCTGTTCTGCCAGTAGATGAATAAAAAGTTCTGCTCAGGAGCCAACACTACATGAATCATTTCTATTGGCATGTCTGAGTCCCTAGCACAGAACTTGTGAAAAGCCAAGGGACATAAAACACGGGTAGCTTCCAAGAAGGACACATTTTGTAGTGAAGTTTTTGAATGTGAGCAATATGTCTTGCATCCTTGTACTCCACACAAATCACCTGTCACTGAGCAACATTACGCATCCAGATATCACTGGGCTTTGGAGATGTCATGGTTTAACCCCAGCCGGCAACTAAGCCCCACACAGCCGCTCGCTCACTCCCCCCCAGTGGGATGGGGGAGAGAATCAGAAGGGTAAAAGTGAGAAATCTCGTGGGTTGAGATAAAGACAGTTTAATAAGCAAAGCAAAAGCCGCACGCACAGGCAAAGCAAAACAAGGAATTCATTCACTCCTTCCCACCGGCAGGCAGGTGTTCAGCCATCTCCAGGGAAGCAGGGATCCATCACCCGTAACGGTTACTTGGGAAGACAAACACCATCACTCTGAACATCCCCCCCCTTCCTTCTTCTTCCCCCAGCTTTGTATGCTGAGCATGACGCCATATGGTGTGGGATATCCCTTTGGTCAGTTGGGGTCAGCTGTCCCGGCTGTGCCCCCTCCCAACTTCTCGTGCACCCCCAGCCTGCTCGCTGGTGGGGTGGGGTGAGAGGCAGAAAAGGCCTTGACTCTGCGTCAGCACTGCTCAGCAGTAACTAAAACATCCCCGTGTTACCAACACTGTTTCCAGCACAGATCCAAAACACAGCCCCATCCTAGCTACTGTGAAGAAAATTAACTCTATCCCAGCCAAAACCAGCACAGGAGAATATCCTGTCAGACACAGGCTCTGGTCCTAACCACCACATATACCCCTGGCCTAAGCAGTCAATCTTCAGTACCGGTCCTCATGCAACTGCTCTGACTTGGCAATATAATAAGGTCAGGCAGAGATCTTATTCTGCCACAGGCAAATCAAGAACATTATAGATGACACATTAGTTTCTGCCAGTGCATTTGTTTGTTTAGGCATATGTGAAAGATAACCATGGTATGTCAGAGCAGATATACGTATCACTTCTGAGAATAAAGACTTGAAACCCAAACCGTGGTGGTTTCCTGTGTGTTGTCTCACTGAGCCCAGTCTGGGATGAGAAAATATTAGTAAGGGTGAAGACCCTGAGAGCATCAAGGAGACCCCAGCAGTTCCAGAGCATCTCATACCACATCGAGGCCCACTTCTCACTTTCTCCTAGACAACTTGATTTTATTATTGGCCTGGAAACACAGAAAACATGAGGGAGCACTAATTGCTTTTTTTTCATGGTTTTCTGTTTCTAAATGTTGTTTCTAGTCAAGTAAGCAAAAGGAAAGAAGAAATCTGCAGACACAAGGTCTGCTATTTATGGAAAGGAAAACAAACTGCAGGAGCAACATCTGCAAAATAGATCCAGCAGTAGCTAAGTCTGAGTAGGTGAATACACTATTAGCAGTAACTAATAACCCATCTGCAGCTAGAAGGTTTAAAAAGAAAGAAAAGCATAGCCTGTACCATCAAATGCCTATCTAATTAAAATGGGTTCTCTGGCTGAACCTGCCAAGGAGTCTTGCCTGGTGACATTCTTCCCAAGCACTTTTGTCTTGCAGTTACCAAATGGACACAACAGTAAAAGCAGCCTGGATTCGGGGAGCTGAGCCAAACAGTGCAGTTCATCCCACAGGGAGCATGTCAGGAGGGAAAGGAGAAAAAACACAGTAAAGCCAGAGACAAATTCATCTTTTCTATAAAATCGCTGGGGAGTTCAGTGGTTAGGATAGAAATACGTGTTTTACTGCCTCCACAAGAAAGAAAAGTGACATGACTTACCACATGGTGCTCGCAAGTCCCACCAGGATGTTTGCTCCTTCCCTTTCTTATGTCTTGAATGTGAATTTTATAGGCAGTATGAAACATCCTTCCTGGTTTCTGCCATTGCCAGTTCGTTTTCTTTCCTTCTTCCCTGTACAAAGCTGAATCCCTCATCCCTTTTGTCGGCAGCTGCCTGAAAAAGCAGTGGAAAATGCTGGTGTCTGCTAGCAAATCCACCGGAGGCTTAGACCCTGGGTTGTGTGGTAAAGTATTCAGGGCATTCCTTGCTTTTGAGGCATGGTTTTGCTCTTATTTCAATCTTTTTCACCCAGTCTTGGCGTCAGTCCAGCTAATTATTGGAATAGGTGGAGATATGAACTTTGCAGTCACAGATCAAGCAGCTCAGTGCCAGATGCTGGGTGTACAGTTTTAGTTGTGCTCACCAGAGAAGCTGAAGCTGGAAAGAGACCTTCCAAAGGCCAGGTGTTAAAACTAGGATATTAGGCTCCAACTCAACTCTTACAAGGAAACACTTGGAAAACAGCTCACTTAATATTTCTCTCACTGCACTGAAGGTGTTCAAGCGTTGTCCACCACTTGCATACGTACAAACAGGGAATTTTTTCAGTAACACCGGTAATTGCCATGTGGATTGTGAAGCAAAACTGTCTTTCTAGCGCAGGATGCAATCCCTGAGGTGAACAGTAGAGGACAGCTCCAAAGGAGGCACTAAAAACTATGAGCCGATACATTGCTATCCTGCTAACTTGATGATTTCCTCTTACCCAGGTAGTGACTATCTTGTGCCCTGAAGCTTGGAGTTAAGTAGACAGTTAGAGATGGACCTGAGCTAGAAAATCAGACTCTCTCTGGATTTAGAGGCAGAATTAACCAAAAGGCAGTTCTGATCTAGGGTCTTCATCCATGTTTCTGCTTTGCTTACCATTTAAATTCAGTTAATCTTATCCAGCCTTTTGCCTTGACATTACCTACTGCACTACTCTCTGCAAGCCAAGAAAACATACCCCCCTTAAATGAAAAAAGTGAGGGTTTGGCCCCTAAACCATTGAACCAAAGGCTGTTGCTAGTTACAATGGTAGAGATGTTGGGTCATCTGTTGAAGCTGAAAGGACTTAATCCAACTTGATTTCTCCTGCTCTCACTGACTGTGGTGTAAGCGCAGGCTTTATGAAACCTACTGCAATTATCCGCAGACCTATGCAGTGTTTAGGAACTCTGATCACATACACTTCTCTCTGTCATCTAAAATGCTGAACTTTTACTGCTTTGGCCTTGCCTGCCTCAAAGAGATCTGTCTTTGTTTTATATGAAATAGAAAAAGCTGAAGCTCTCAAAGGTCTGCTTTCCAAAGAGTAATGCCAAATAACCAGAAAAGCATGTAGTCTCCTCCTGGAAAATCTCAAGAGCAGGAGAAGCGTTGGATAAGAGGATATTCTCTCCAGACCAAGAGCTCACACGTGAACACCCTGTTCAGAATCACACATAGATCTGTCACCTTCCTGTCTCAAGTAGAAGTGAAGCTGGCACGCAAAACCACAAGTACTGCATACGTCAAGGGAACAGCCGTGTCTGATATTGCCAAATAGATGGCAACAGCCCAGTTATGACATTCTTGCTCAGTATCAGTAAGAGCTGTCCTTTAACAGTGCAGGAGAGCCCATGTGCCAGGAGGTGGCCAGCAGGAACAGTGAGAAACCCTCAGACAAGCAGATCTCATGTACAGCAACTTGCGCACAGCGGGAGCTTCTTCATGCCCCTTCCACCTAAGCGTGTATTTAAACCAACAAGTGGTCTAATGCAAAGGCAGAGGCACTGAATACAAGCCAGCACACCATACCCAAGTGGCAGACTTCGCACGCTTGAAGTCTGCTTTAGTACAGCAAAAGATGAATAAGGACTCATTTAAAAAAAAAATAATAATCTAAAAAATCAGTGATATGGTGTTTGCCCTAGCAATCAGAATTGTGATTGAACAAGATTACCAGCTTGGAGAAGAGGACTAGAAAGAGAAACCAGGGCTCATCTTGGTGGTACCGGTATCGTCCAGGGCTGGAGAGAGATTTATTTTTAATATACTATTGCCGCCCTCTAGTGCTCTGGAAAAGAATCTGCCCACAATTACTAGCCATAAACAGACGTTAGGTAAGGGAAGCATACCATTTCCAGGAATGAACAGGAAAGGATCAAAATAGTCAGCAATATCTATAAAGGAAAAGATTAAAGACAGCTCTGAGTGGGTATAAATCCATATAGCCATCAATTATTTCAAATTAGCTACATCAATTTAGAGCATCCCTAGAATCTTGCCCATTTTTGTTTCCAGTATCAACGGACTGTCAACAAACAGATCTGCCTTCCCTTTGCTGTATCCTGAGGCAAAGGCTTTCATCAAGAGACTGGTAGCTGCTGAAGATAAGGTGACAATGGCCGATAATCCACAACACCTAAAACTGCTCTTGACACTAAAAATGACAGACGGCACAGGGACACTCTAACATATTATAGCTATTAAATTATCTTCTGACCTCAATGATAACTTCAGGTCAGGAGTCAGAACATCCCTCGTGGTCTCCAACATATGCTCCACATACCTCTGCCTTTGCTGCGCCTGTTCTGTGGCTAAAGAAAGCTCATTAAAATAAACTGTGTGCAAAATAATTTCTCCTCACAGCTGCTTACAAAAAACCCACCAAATGAACAAACACTTAAACCACTCTGGTGCTTCTGATTTTAAAAGTGATAGCACAGGTCTATGAGAAGCAGCTCAAAATGACTACTTCAGCTACCTTTCCCCCCTCAAATCAATTTATTGCTTATCCATTCAATTAAAAAAAAAATTGTTTTGTTAGAACTCACCTCACAAAAATGAAAACTGTGCATCTCCAGTCTCTGGGGAGATCTGTCAGAAGCAGCAACAACTTTTTCAGCATCCCCATCTCACTATACAGGGCAATTAACCTTCCCAGTGTTTGCCAGATAAAGGCGTATTCAAGCTGAAATTTAATTCTTCAATGGTAAAGCTCTTCTCTCCTGCCACTGCTGAAGACAATCAGCATCTTACCCGTTATTTTGTCCATTTATCTGAACAACTACAACATCAGCTTTTGCTTTGCAAGGAAACTCTAGCAGTAAGGGAAGGAAATTCAGGCCTTGCGATCAGATCACAGAACTGACACCCTTGTTTTTCTGAGTGCCTCTAATTTTCTGAGTGGTTATGGACAATTCTCTACAGATTATATTTTCCCTCTCTCTGTATAGTTGACATATATGTTGCGATGTCTACCAGCACAGTAGGCACTTCCTTTCGAGATGGCAGTAATTTCGCACGGTTGTGAAAAGGCCTGGCTAACCTTTTATTAAGCCTTTTAGACTCTGCTCTCCAGCCAAAACCCAAATGCAGGTCACAACTTTCTGCCCACGTGAAGTTCCTCCTGTGTCCGTGATGGTTCACCACATTACTCTGCACTTCCAGTCATGTCACCTGCCTGAGTCCTTATGATATATTTATATCCCCGTGTGCATGTACCTGCGTGTACGTGAATTAAGACAAGCTGGTAAGCAGCTACTCCTTCCCTTCCCCTGTACGCTGGCTGCACCAGTGATGGCAGCACCTGTGTGAACGCATGTGTGTCTGCCCCTGGCAGGATCCTGGAGACAAGGCTTCCTTGATGCGCCCATCCTGCTTCCCCATCCCCTCTGCAGAGGCCAACGTTTGTGTCAGCTGCGATGTTCAAGCTTGGTTCCTACCACCTATCCGTCTAGCAGAGATCACAGACTTGGGGAGGCAATGCAGATGAATTTGAATGTCAAAGCTGGTGCAATGAAGAGGCTGCTGATAAACCACAGAAACACACCAGTGTCCTCCAGTAACTGGAACTGGTAAGGCTGGGCCACTGAGATCTGCATCCAGTCTGGATCTCTTCAGCTGCTGGTTGCAAGCAAACAACCTGTTGCTTTGTTTTTACATGTCAGAGACCTAAATCTACGCACAAACTGCAGACATGTAGTTGCAGGCAGGAAGAAATGCAGCCTATGAAATAATGACTGAAATAGCCATTGAATCATGGTCGTTGTCAACTGCCCACGTGCTGTCCACACAGCGTTAATAAAGATGCAGTGGGAATGGATAAGAAATTTAAAGAAAGTCTTAGAGCAAAAGGCTCCAGGAAATGAATTCAGTTTACCGAAAGAAAGGGGAAGGATGTAGTAGGGAACTGGTCAGTGAAGACTCTTCAGTCACACAAAGCTACTGCAAGAAGCTGTCTGTTGCAAGAAGCAAAATCTGAATGCGTGCACAACTAGAAACACAGCACGTATCTTTCACAGCAAGAGGGATTCACCAGTGAGACAAGTGACTCAAGCACCAGGGTGAACTGTGTATTTTGGTAAATCATGAGTGGATGTTTTCACAGAAGACAGTTTTCTAGATCAAGCACCCTTGTATTGAACTTGAAGAGCGAAATGCTTCAGGGAAATCCAAAGACCCGTGTTACGCTGAGATCAGTCTAAGCAGTCATAACCACGTCTTCTGGCCATAAAAACCCATGACTCAGTTAACTTCTAAACTTACCAGCCATGTCCGATTGTGCAATATTTATTCCTGTTTATAGTACAAATAGAGCAAACTAAGCACTTTGTGCCACTATCTCAGTGTGTGCAATTACTTCGTAGATACCATGTAGCTACCTACTGTGGCATGAAAGGCCAGTTGCTGATTAAAACTTGCCCGTTAGAAACAGGTCTTCTGGGGCCTGTTCCATGTTTTGCCCTACGTGCAGCGGAGCAAAAAATTCTGAGTGGCCGAGCCTGAACATGTTGTCTACTCTCTAGAAAGCTAAAATTAGCTCCTCCTAATTTCTACAAAGGAGGCACCTCAAACCAGAGCTGATCTGCCAGATTTCATTGCTCTTAGTCCATTTCCCCACCTGTAAAATGGGGATTGACTGCAAAAATATGGGTAGCTTACTTCGTGTGGGGTGACTATGAAGTATCTGCGCTTTGTTTCCAGGGGCAGTGAGAATCATGATATTATTGCAAGGGATGTTTGGAGGTTGGGGAAGGGAATATCCCAAGAAGTTTACAGGGGTGAACTCACCCTGCAAAAAGAGGAAAGAATGGGAGGTCAGTGATGAGAGCTGGACTGGCTGCAGCAGTCTAAATCCTCACTGTCACCAATGAACCCAAAGAGTCAGAGACTTCAGTAGGGAAATGCTTGCCCTGCCTCCTCGTTGATGGTCTCTCTCTGCCTCAAGGCCTCGTTTTCTCCTATCCTGGTTTCAGCAGGGATAGAGTTAATTTCCTTCCTAGTAGCTGGTACAGAGCTGTGTTGTGGATTTAGTAGGAGAACAATGTTGATAACACACCCATGTTTTAGTTGTTGCTAGGTAGTGCTTACACTAGCCAAGGACTTTTCAGCTCCCCATGCTCTACCGACTGAGAAGGCTGGAGGGGCACAAGAAGCTGGGAGGGGGCACAGCCAAACTGGCCAGAGGGACATTCCATACCATATGACGTCATGCTCAGTACATAAACTGGGGAAAGCTGGCCGGGGGGGGCCGCTGCTCGGGTACTGGCTGGGCATCGGGGGGGGGGGGGGGAGGCGATACAGCTGACCCCAACTGGCCAAAGGGACATTCCATACCGTGTGACAACATGCTCAGTACATAAACTGGGGAAAGCTGGCCGGGGGGGCCGCTGCTCGGGTACTGGCTGGGCATCGGTGGGTGGGTGGTGAGCAACTGCACTGTGCATCACTTGCTTTGTATATTCTTATTATTACTATTGTTATTAGTAGTAGTATTTTATTTTATTTCAATTATTAAACTGTTCTTAAACAGTTTCTCACTTCTAAATGAGTTTCTCACTTTTACTCTTCTGATTCTCTCCCCCATCCCACCGGGGCCGGGGGGCAGTGAGTGAGCAGCTGTGTGGTGCTCAGTTGCCGACTGAGGTTAAACCACGACATCTCCTTACACAGAGATTTTTTTTTAATCTGCTTGGGGAGAAAACATTAGGGCCTCTCCTCTATTTGTGACAGTCCCTTAGGACAACCCTTCCCAGTCCCTTTCTCATTATCACTAATGGTGTTTTACAGCTGGAGCGCCCTCTCCTGTGACCAAACGCCAGGAGGCAGGGCTGAGATGCCAGAGCCTCCCGAGTTACTGCCAGGGCTTTCTGAAGGGGACATCTCCCAGTTCAATCTTCCAGCCGACTTAGAATCACTGCAATTGGAAAAGACAGCAAGGAAGCCGAGTTGGAAGAGCTAAATTCCCTTGGATTAGCCAGCAGCAACAGCCATCCAGCCAAGACACATGCCATTGGCTGTCAAACCCCATTAGACATGGGACGATGCACATCTAACAGTAATATCTATCACAAAGCTGAGTGCATGACCCACTTCAGAGAGAGCTGATCCTTTCATTTCCACCTAGGAGCGATCCTGTGAGCGGACACTGTACCTTAGTAGCATGACTTAGGGGATACCTCTGTGCAAGTCATAGCTAAAGATGTAGGGGAGGAACCCATGGCCCGTGCACAGGAAGGTGACTTTCTGGGGGATGGTGACCGGCTGAAAAGGGAGCAGGGAGTGGGACAGCAACATGTGTACCCAGGCCCCCTGGAAGAGTAAGCACTTCACTATTTGCATGCATTTGCTTCCTTTCTGGTGCCAGTGTTACTTTTAACCTCCTTACCTCTTTCCACAGCCTCTCCTGCAGTTGAATCAGACTGCTAATATCAACCTTCAAAGCTGCACAGTCCATTCCCCAAACCTCCCATCAACCCTACTTGCATCCCGGGTCCGCAGGCTAGAGCGGAGGGAACAGATGCAAGAAAACAGCCATCAGCCTCTCTTCCCATATTTCGTTTTCCAGACAGATACTTGACTATGCAGATCATTATCATATGAAAGCTGAGGCAAGAGGACATTCACTGTAACCCAGGGGAAGAACAAGAGCCAGGGCTGGCATGCTGGATATATTGCATCAGCTTGTTGCATTTTTTTGCCTTTTGCATTTAAGTTGTGCCGCCTTTTTTTTTTTTTTTTTTTGCAGTTCACTTGTTACAGTCTCCGATCCCCTGGTCCTATTCCGGTGTCGCTACACAATTGCGTGCCTCAGCTCCTACAGTCATCACTTCTCATGGGTTGCAGTAAAAAGAAGATGTGCAAGTCTTAAATGTACTTCCTCAATAACAGGAAGCAGTCTTACCTTCCACACTTTTACTGAAACTCTTTAGCTGGGGGGACAAAAGGGAATCAGTCTGCTGTAAAGGATCTAAAATCAGTTGTGCTTCCACGTCTGTGTTTCACATGAAACAGAAAAGACGTATATTTTAGTAGTACCCTTTTCCAAATCACACATGAATGATAGAAATAACTATATTTCTCAAAGTGGAGGAGCTTCATGTCTCTACACAGCATGTTGTGCTTATTCCTACAAGGTTTTCGAGACATACGGCATTAGATATTGAGTTATGAAATAAAAACTAGATGTTCTTGTTCAGTTTTGTTTTATTAGCACAAGAAGCTTTCTCATCTATCGAGAAAACACACCGCAGGCTGACGAAGCTAGTACAAGGAACAAATTCTAGGAAACATAAACCATAATTGTTATTAACAAAACTACTACTCTTAAATTTCCCAAACCTCATTTTTGCTTTCATTATCTCAATGACTCTCTCAACTTTAACCAAAGCCCAAGTACTTGAACCTAATCACCTCTAAACAAAACAGACAAAACTCAGTTGTTTCTAACTAAGGTGGAACATGCCAGTTATGCTTAATTGGCCAAATCTGAAGATTCCCCTTAGAAGCTGTCAATTAACCCTTCTCCACAGTTTTTATCATTATACAAAGTAGCCTCTTCGTCCCCCACAAAACAGAAGAAACTATACACAAAACCCAGCAGCCTCAGAAATGAAACAGGAATCAATCATAAGCACTGCTAGGTCTGTGCTCATTGCCATTGTGCTAACCAAAACATTTGTCTGTACATATGAATGACATCAAACTCTGCTGGCAGAGGATAAAACAAACCTTACTAGTTTTATGTAGAAAATATACAGGTTTATGTAGGTACAAAATTTTCATCTTCTATGAATCAGGCTATCTCATTTCACATGAACTCAGTAAGAAAGTGATAAAAACCCATCAGCTATGTTAAGAAAATGTCCTGCTTCCACCTTCATCCTGATTAGGACATTCACAGCTGTAGTGAAAATATTTAACATTTGTTTTAATCAGATTAAAAACAGTGCATAAACTTTAAAGATTATATTTTTATATGTCAACAGTGTCACCTATTAAAAATAGGAAGGATTTTAAAGATGTGACTTGCTTATTGCTCGTGATACCATTTTCCTTGAACAAAATAAGTGAATCTGTGATTATATTGTTTTGACCAGGAGAGGGAAAGCTAACAGAAACATGGATATTGATTCTAAGATTAATTAAAAAATCTTCGAAAAATAAATTTGTAACAAAGTTGACCTAGAGGGTTGTCAACTAGACTTTGTCTGCAAGATCAGTCATAACCAAATTTGTTTTGAAAGTCCAAACAGACTATGGGTCAGCTCTGATGGAGAGGGCGGGCTTCTTATTTTATCCATTTCTTGAAAATTCATTGAAAAGAAGCATATGTAACAGGAAAGCATCATTAGCTTTACACGCCTCCAAACTCTCCGGGGTATCTGCTCAAACAGCAACACTGTTGGGAATGCGATCTGGGGAAAGGTAGTAGTAAGGAAGCTTTTTGTTCTTGTTGCGCTCGGTGATGGTGTTGACGATTTCATCCAGGTTCTTGCGGAATTTTGCCATAGCCTCTTTCACAGGCTTCTCCACAAAGTGTTCATCTGGGTACATGCCCAGAAAGAGCTAATTGAAAAACACCAAAAAATCATGCTTTGAGAAAGCAAAGGCTATTCTGTTTCAACATTATGTCATCCAGTAGAACAAGACCCAGAGCCTCACAAATGCTACTATTAAAATAGTAATATCAATATTTAAGCTAGCCTACATTGGCACTGCCAATGAAAAATGCTGTCCCATCCTCCCTCCACTGCTAGGTGCTTCTTTTCATCCCCACATCTTTCTGTAGTGCTGGTTCTGGTGTCTATGTGGCACCTCCTCCACCTGCAGGGAGCTCATCCACTGAAAAATAAGCACTTTTTTTCAGGCTAGTGGTCAGCCAGAGCAGCTTCCCAAGCCAGATCTCTGTATAGCCACTCAAACATTTGTGCTGCTGAAGAAAAGGACAGCATGGGAAGGGAATGCACAGCCAGGGATGAAAAAGGAAGACGACTGCTTCTTTCAGTGACAGTGGAAGTTTCTGTTGACTAAAAACTGTCCTTCAAAGTTCAACCTGACAGTTGCTTTAGTCAGCTTGGACTCTAAGGGTGCCCTGAATACCGCATTGCCAATATGCATACTGGCATATTACCTGCTTTAGGTAACTATTTCCCATGATACTACCCATGCTACTGGCTTCTCAGCTGAAACCTGGTTACTTCTTAAAGATAAGCTTCAGAAGTACCTTCTGTCCATCATCTTCCATTTAAGGATTTCAAAACACATCCTCCAGACACAGCCCTTGGTTGAGACAACCAAGTACCTACAACCTCATTTTACATGAGGGAAATGGCTACAGACCATACTTGCAAAGCGTTCTGTAGGCTTGTTTTGTTTGCACTCCACACCAGCCAGGCACAAGCCACAGCTGTAGTGCGTGTGGCTCTGGGGCAGATTTTCCAAAGGGACAGGACATGGGGACACAGTGGTGCTGTAGCTTCTCCACCAGCACTGCTGGGACAAGGAGTGGAGAAAACCCTTGTGCCTCTGCAGCCCTCTTCCTCCCACACCAGCATCCTTACTCAGCAATGCCATACTTGAGTTTAGAAACCTTCATTTTGGCTGAAACACAGCCTCAGAGTAAAAATACAACTTCTCACTCAGAGCTGGTTTGCATCTGGTGGAACAAGGGCAAACCCACACCACGGATACACCTCCACAGAAAGGCAAACATGGTCCAGTCAAGCACAGAGCAGCACTCTCATGAGTGTGGGCTCTCATGGGCCATGTGGTCTTTCCATGGCCCTCATGATCTCACCTACATCTCCCCCACGTAGAGAAAAGCGGTTGACTTACTTCATTGTCCTGGAATTGGCTCAAGGCCCAGACAGCTCCAAGATGCCAACAAGATCGTCCCCTGTCTGGCAGACTCTCCACAATTTGCTCAATGGTGACTGTCCCCTTCTCTGTCGGAGGAGGGCGGCGCATCGTTGGTGGGGCATTGGGAATCCAGGAACACCAGTCATACTGCACAACAAAGCAAGACAGCACAGTGAAAAGCTACCGTGGCTGGTATTTAGGAACACTGCAAAGGAAATCAGGAGTCTTGACACGAGAGACTTTGCTTCTATAATATGAGCCTCTCAGAAAGAGAAGGACTAAAGAACAGAGGCATGCTCTAGAGAAGGACTGAAGGAGACAAGGAAGTCCTTACCGTCTTTCTCAGGATCTCACAAGGGAGAGAGTTGGGTTGCCTTAATGGGAGCAGTTATTCTGCCAACGACAGGCATGTGCCACACAGCCCAGATTCACCAGCCAGGCTAAGGACTTATCTATTTTATTAAACAAAGATCTCTTCGGATAATCTGAGGCGACCTCTGATAAAAAACCTGTAATTGATAAAATACCCTCTTCTCCAGTTGCACTTTTCTGCAAAATTTGCTCTAAGAACATGCCCACAGTACTGTGGTCAGGCAGTAAGAGAGGCAAGGGACGCTGGTGCATCATGGAATATGGCAGGTGGATGTGGCCACGGTGAGTGCCAGACTGGGAACCCAGAATCACTTCTGGCCTGCTTCAATGTTGTGGGATGTTGATGTCTCATTTTGCCTCAGATATGACTCCGAGTTTTGCCACCATCTGAGATGCTGCACTCTTTTCCAAGCACTTTTTCATTACCTTCATACATATCCCCTGCCATGCCTGAGGGAAAGTCCCATTTCAGCTGTGTGCCACGCTTACACTGTGCTCAATCTGTTCTTTCCAGTGCATAGCCATATCCTCCTACCCTCTACCCGCTCTCTCTGCCATTTTTTCCCATGGCTGAAGACCCTTTTGCTGATGGGCTGAATATCCTCTGCATGCCAAATTCCCCCTCTCATTCTCTGAAGGCTCTCTGCTAAACCCTGATAGCCTGGGCAATACTAAGAGATGGTTTCTTAGTGGTACTTAGACAGGATTTCCTGATGGGGAGGTTGGGAGATGTCTCAGTCACTAGTAATGACCAGTTAGAAATGAATAGTCACAGAGGTCTCTGGGCATGGATGTGGCACAGGAATAGTGTGGGTTCATTTGACACCTGGCTCTAGACCTGCTCCAGGCCTCCTGAGCTGCAGGGGTGGACAGGAAGGTCAACATGGAGAGTGATGTGGGATGTACTTGGGAATAATTACCATAGGAAAGATGGTCTCCCTGCTTATCTGTGAGATCATTCATGCCTGAAGCCAGAACATGTGCCAAAAAAAAAGCTCACAGAATCACAGAATATCTCAAGTTAGAAGGGACCCATAAGGAACATCAAGTCCAACTCCCTGCTCCTCTCAGGACTACCTAAAACTAAACCATATGACTAAGAGCATTGTCCAGACGCTCCTTGAATTTTGACAGGCTTGGCACCATGACTACTTCCCTGGGGAGCCTGTTCCAGTGACCGATCACCCACTCAGTGAAGAAGCTCTATGCAATACAGCCTGACAGAGATTTGCTTCTGGCTATGAAGTCTGGTTTCCAAAATGCCTTGATGTTGGAAGAAACAGCATTTGAAAGGCAGGCTGTTACTATAGTTTCAGGGTAGATATGTGTCAGTAAAGGCAGGCAGGGGTAACACAGGCTATCAGTATGTGATACAATAAACATCACAGAGGAAGCTCAAAGTTGCCAGTTGGCTCGCAAACTCAAGAAATGAGCAGCAATGCCCTTTCCATGCTTTGGGAATATTAAGCACATTGCTGCTTTTGAAAACTTGACCATACATGACCAAAGCCTAGATCCTCACAGATGCACTGCTTCAAATTTCTATGTATGTCAGTGGGAGTTAAGTACCTAGATATCACTAAGGACCTGGACTCCTGTCCCACTGACTTCAATGAGACTTGACTTTGGAGAGGCTTGTCTGTGCTGCTGCAGAAAGTAGAAGTGGAGGTCCTGCAGATGTGCAAGGCAGCTTTCAACTACTTAAGTCAGGACCCTTGGTAAATGCTCCATTAGGCCAGCTAGATCGCTGCACTGCCGGGACTGAGCTATTGGAAATAGCCGTCTGCACCAACTCAGACAGATGAGTGCAGTCACAGCACTGAACTGCGCTGCACGTGTTCCCTAAGCCACATCTGAAAATGGGATGTATGCTGCATCGGCACAGGCACACTGCCAAATTAGCGCAGCTTACAACAGCAACCCCTGGTAGCACAGCAAATGCAAAGCAAAGCCACTTAGCATAGCTCACTGCATTTCATTGCAGAATGTGCCACAGACTACCAGCACATATCCTGGCAGTTCAGGTGGTGTCTGGAAGGCATGGTAGCTAGACTGTGCACCTGAACCCTTCAGCATTTCCGAAAGGGGTCTTAGCAACCCGTTTAAATGCTTAAAAAAATTGTTCCCCATAATGAAATTATTAAAACTAAAATATACAAGCTAGAACCCCTAAATTTCAGCTTTGGTACCTATTTAGGACTCAAAATACCTTTCTCAGCTTCCAAACCAATTCAATTTCCACAGGCTTCATGGGGATTTGCACATGGCCCTGCGGTTATTTTGACCAGAAAGAGTAATGTAATGTCTGTACATCTATTAAAAAACATTTCTTAGACCTTGCCCTGGCAGATGCATCTCCCAGCCCAGAAAGTAGAAGAGTCTTCCCAGAAATTCCTACCTGACCAAAATTCACAGCTGCATGCTGGGCCGATGTGGTGAATATTATCACTGTGAGATATTCTGCTAGCTTCTCTCGTGTCCTGATCATCTTAGGAAACCCTAAACGAGGGAGAAGAAAAGCTTAAGTAACCCAGCTATGAAGTAACCCAGTTACCCAGTAGTAACCAGCTACTCAAAAGGCATGAGTTAGAGGGCCGTGCAGCAGCCACTGAAGAGCAGGGCATTCTCTTTCTGAATCTTGCTGTGTGGTCTAACAGGAGTTACTCAAGCTCCCTGTGTCTTGACTGTCCAGCCGTAAAAACAGAGTGATCCTGCCTTACCTCATACAGGCTTGTCAGGCATCACCGCTGTTTGCAAAGTATGTGGCGTTCCTTAAGGGAAAGGCAAAGTATAATTACATCTTTAAAAAATACTGTATCCCTGTCCTCTCACCCTACCTACCCTGCAGCAAGGAACCCAGCGAGTCCACAGGGCAGGGGCCTCAGATGCTCCCTTTTTCTTCAGTCTGCAGTGCAAGCAGGGAAGGTTCATGCCAAGGAGCAAATGACCATGTGCGTGTATTTATAAAAGTCTGAGGCTCAGCGATCAAGTGTACTGTGAGAAAGAGCGCAGGGAGAGCTTATTTGCTGAAACGGGAAGTGAGGAAACGAGAACTTCTGGAAGAGAAACAACAGAACAAGGAACAGAAATAGTTGCACGAAGCTGTCTTTGAAGGGGAATAACCAAACGGCACAATACAAAGGAAGAAGGGAATAGTCAGGAACTAGGGAAATATTTTGCTACCAAAGCACGCCCGAGCCTGTATCTCTCCTATCCCAACTACATCACAGTCCTGTGCTGTACTCCCTGTCCCAGCCCAATGTGACCACAGGTCCCAGGATACCTAAAGACCTGTCAGCACCCTGGGGCGAGCTGCCCAGGCTCAGGCTGCCTGTGCCAGCTGCTTCCATCTCCACCACCAACCTGATGCAGATGTGAACTCAGCCTGAGAGGGGCAAGAGGCACACGGTAGCTCTGGCCAGCCACCAAGCCCAAGAAGGAGAGGATGCACCTCCCCTCCTGTGTCCTGCTATCCTAAGCACACTGTGCTCATCTTTAAAGGGGCTTGGCATGCTCCCAGTCAGAGCAGCCCTCCCAGGGCAGGAAGGGAGACTGGAGGGGGAGCCCTGGGTGCAACAGCCTCCCCCATTTATCCTCCTCCTATTCTTTACAGACCCAGCCAAGTCCCCCTGCTCTCTGCCCCAGCCCTTGGGGTGGCAGCAGTGCAGACAGGGATGCTGCAGGTCTGGCAGGTTTCCCACCTGTAGTGGCAGTCCTGCCACCAGTGGTGCTTGTAGTGTCCCACCCCAGCTGTAGCCCTGGAAAGGCTCAGTACTTGTCCCATATCAAGTTGCTTAGGTCAAACATGAAGTTCCTACTAGGAGGCCATTTCTAAGCTTTTCCTAAGAGACAACTAGACAAACAAAAACGATAGCAACTAGGTGTCCCCCAATCCTTTGCTTGTCCAGGCAAGTAGAGCCCAGGAGGCTGTTATACACCAGTGCGTACTGGTAATGAGTGGAAACATCACAGTTTTGCCTGGAGGTCTCACACACAACCACGTGTGCATGCAATGCCAAAGCCATCTGCCCCAGGTCACTGGCTGACAGGTGTTTCCAGATGTAAATCAGTCAGGACAGTATGAAGAATCCCCACCCACCTGTATAAATTCCTGAAAACCTGCTTAGACAAAATGTGAGTGGAAGAAAAAAAACATGTTTAGGAAAAGGCAGGAGAGTGTTACCTCAGCTGGGAGAATAGAGCTGTGTTATGGGTGAGAGCTCCCACAGCCAAGTAATGGTTTGCAAGAAATGAGAGGCAGTGAAAGGAGACAGAGCAAAGGAAAATATTCCTTGGAAAGAAGTATGAGGATCTTCTCTTGAAGAGAGAAGAACAGCTCAACGATGACACAGATGCCGAACAAATGCAAAGTGCAGCAAGATACCCCTGGGGAGGTTCTTACTTGTTCCTATTCAGTGCAAGGTTTGGAGGAGAGGATTCAAGGGGGTCTCGCTGCTCCTTGTCATTTCTATCAGTCTGCCCGGTGGTTCCAACAGCACATACAGACAGCCCCTCCCCTCATGCTTAAAGCATGAGCAGACAAGATCAAAGGACCAATCCCCAGTGTACAGAGAGATTACACAAGTTGCCCAAGCTCATAGTGAGAATCTGTGGCAAAGGAAGGAGCTGTCTCGTGAGGGAGGGAGGGCCTGATCCAGGGTCTCACCCATAAAACTGAGCGTCTTTAGGCCAAGAAAGGAGAGCATCTCCAGCTGCTCAAGGCATGCTGTGCATGCAGCACTGCTGTCAGCAGGGACTTGACAAGCTGCAAACCTGGCTGGGCCATCATACCTTACCTGAGGCCTTCACGCCCCTCATCCCATAGACGTAAATGTCTTTGATGAAGGCCTGGAGCTCCACATCCTCACACACCACCTCGTCACTCTCATAGTAGATGTGAATCACATCCTCTGCAAAACTGCAGACACAGGAACAAATGAACAAGACAAAACGAAAAGGAGAAAGCAAGCCTGCCATTCCCTGAAGACCTTCTATTGACCTTGCAGAGGAGGCAGATGCTGCACGAGGAAAGAGAGAAGGGCAAGAGCAGGTCTCAACACCCTCCCACCTCCTTCCCACAAGCAGTGAGAAGGCACAGAGGCAACTTTGATTCATTTCTGACTGCAGCATCACTTCCTCCCCCAACAAAAAGATGCTGGACCACACTGCATCCCCTGAACAGTCCTGTGCACTTTATTCTCTTATTTGAGGCTTTGCTCCTGCCCAGACCTCTGTCTGCACATCTACATCCTTTTCTTCACTTAATACAGACTCCCTCTGGCATATCCACATGGCTCCCACACTGGGAACAGGGGTTCCCAAACTGTGATACCAGCACCATCCCCTGTATGTGGGACGCTCCGAAGCGGCTCCTGAATACCATCCAAATAGTTGATCCCCTCCTACCACACATCCTTTTCACAAAACCCAAGTGGCACACTCCAAAGCAGGGGTGGCCCAGGAAACTCCTCTTGGGGAGAAGAGGTCTAGACCTTTTTCCTACACGCACTGCATACAGCAGACATCTCCTCCCTGTTTAGTTCCTCTTCTCAAAATCCCTCCTTCTATACAGGCTTCCAAGGCTAATTCACCTCCGAAAGAAAGGCTCTTAAAGCACTAAGATAACAGAAATAGTTTTGAAAGCAGTGAAAATAGGAAAGCCTGATTTCCTGCAGATTTGCGTCTCATGACTGAATGACTGGTTAACTGAGCTATGCTGAGATACTCTGTTAGCTCTGCTAAACATTTTGACATTAAATCTCTTTTGCTAAATATTTTGACAACAACCCATAGGGTGAAACATTTGACTGTGGAAGCTGACTGATGGGATTAAGAATTGTTATCCAATACAAATTTATCCCCTAATAAGCTATAAATTTATTGGAATTTGGAGACCTTTACAAATCTGTCAATGTGGTTTCTATTGCCAACCAAATCAAGAGCTGTTATTAAGGTAGGCAAACAACTGCATAAACACCAAGAGTTTAAGTAATTTTGGCTTCCAGAGGAAGCCAAAGGAAAAGAAAAATCCTGCAACATGCAGCAATAAAGATGTTCTGCATGAGCTCTGCCTCCATCACCTGGCACCTGTGCCAAATGCACACAGAAAGTAATCCCTCTCTTACAGAACGGCAGTATTTTAGACGGCCTTCCATGCAAATATAACTTAGTATATGAAGTGCGGATGAGGCCTTTTGGGTTGGAATATTTTGGGTTGGAATATCTACCTGCAGTTAGATCAGAAATAAAAAGCTGACTATTAGAGAAGGGGTTTAAAAATTTGCCGTGTGACCCTCAGTGTTTCTATAGGGACACCCTTATCAGCTTTCTTAAGTCTAGGCCATCTACCACATGCGAAGCAATGCTGGGGATAGAAGTTATTTCATCAAAAGAGTGGAGACTGACAGCCCTGCAGAGTGTAGGAGATTCATGGTGACTAGATACATGCATGACCGTGGGTTCGTGGGTCAGGATATCATGCACTCAGAAGGGTACTGCCCACACCATTTATAAACCAAATTATTCACTTATGAAAAATCTTGCAGCCAAGTCTGAGGCTGTAACATCTTCCTCCAGCTAGGTTAACACCCATGAACAGTCAAACTACATTGAGTTGACTAAGTGCTATCTGGTGTTTGAAAAGGCATACCTCAATCAGCAAAGAAAACACAGGAAAGAGAAGAAGGACAAAAACCGGACTACATCAAAATAACAACCACAGAAATGTTATAACTTCCTTTTCTATCAGATGGGCACTAACAATTGCAGGAAATATTGCAAGATAACCCCTTGCCAAAACACAGAGAAAACACAGGAGACAAAGATGTACCCAACACTTTAAACATTGACTGCATTATAAACCCCCTACTTTGTGTACACAAAAGATCTGATTTTTAATGAACATGCCTGCTTTTCAAAAGCCACGTGACCAGACACAGCTGCATATTTAGCAAGCAACTTATGCCATGCAAAAAAAACGTCATTTCTTAAACAAAATGCCACTGTAGAATAAACCCCACATGAATCATTCCATTGTGGGGCAGTGTTTCATATCTGAAAAGAAGCCATGTTCATATGGTAGAGCAGCCTTGCAGTACCTCTCCTGACTCAGAATTGCTGCCCTTGCTCACAAAACTTGGATCTTGCAATTTTAAGCCATTTTTAAAAAGGTTTTGCTCAAATCAATTAATGCCTAATTTATTTGTTTTTTTAACACAACTCTGTCATGCAAGCCAAGCTTACATTTCCACTCCACAAGAACCTTGACGAGCTCACGTGGCTGTCTCTGAGAGCTGGGTTCTTTCTTGGTTTGTGCATAGCTAAAAAAAAAGCTAATTACATTCCCTTTGCAGGGCTAAATTCCAACACACTAAACTCTGAAATCCTATAGAAGAGTATATACTTATAAAGGAGCCTCTGAAACACAGAACGCAAGAAAACAGGGCTGAAAAGAGCAGGAATTAACAGCCTTTCAAGGGTGAGTGCTTGCTTAACTATATGTTTTTCCTCAGATGAGATATGCTGGATGGAAAAAATCTCCACGTGAATAAATAGTCCAGGTGCTGTTCACAAGGCTGTGATGAAGAGTAAAGTGAGCAGAGAGAAAATGAAGTCATGTCTCTGTGACAGTGACTTTATTAGCCATTTCTAGAACTACAGTCTCTTACCTCTTTATAGCCTCCCAGACTTTAATGCCATCATCCCGGTAATAGTAGTAGGGGATATCCTCTTTGCTGTCCATCCCTTTAGCTTTGATCTCGTCAGGGAAGCAGAGGGAGCTATAAGTCAGATCCTTCATTGCTTTCTGCACCATTTGTACATGTCCTCCTCCGCCTGTAGCATTTGCCTGCAGGAAGAATGGCAAGACAGAACAGTAGGAGATTATGTTCACTTTGTGCCAAGACTGACTTTCCAAATTCGCAGGAGACGGTATTCAAAATGCTGGTGAATCTGTTTTTCAAGGAGAAAACCACACCTCTGCACAAACAACTACTGAACTGCAAAGGTCTACTGCAACTGTGCATTTTGACTTCAGAGATTTCACACCTCTCCCATGAATCACTGTTAATATTCACATTTTCTCCATAGGTACAGCACCTGCTTATAATGGAATACAGTAATAAAGTACAGCAATGTCAAAGGATCGAACCCAAAGCACTTTCTGCCAGCCCTATGCTCCAGAACTGGCATGTGTGTGAAGGAAGGCAGCCGGCAGTGTACTAGAACAGGGCTTTTGCCAAACCACCCACTGGTGCTACAGAGTGGTTTAGGACAGTGTGTTTAGGGATGCAGGCTACTGTTAGTCACCCTGGAATTTAAGCCAGGAGATCAATCCTGCTGGGTGGCTCTGATGAGGATTGGCCAGGGTTTCAGTATGTTACATTTGGAAAACACAGCATGTCCACAATAAACAGCACGGCAAAACTCTTTAGATAATCACTGCGCAAAAGCTCCCAAATTTTGCTTTTCTAGCACACGATGCTAGCGTTGTAGCAGTATTCAGCTTACACTTACTGTCCTCCGGTTGGTTGTTCATCTACACTGGAACCAACAAAATCTGGAGCTCCAGGATCCCTGCTGGCAGATCTTAGCCACACACTCATCCCATGTGCACAGGGTACAGACATTATGCTTCTGTTCAAAGGGATGGGAGCGCCTGCCAGGTCTCCACAGTCAGCAGTGGGGTACAGAAGACAAGGAAGATGCCTGGATTCAACCTCCCTTTTCTCCTTGGGTGAAAAACTCCGGAGCATGGAAGCTATTTTTGGTCTGGTGCCAGAGGTGTAAGGGGGACAGAGTTGTCCTGAACCACAGGCTCCCTCTTTGAAAGGACTTCTGAAACCTCCCCAAACTTCCCAGTTGGTGCTAGCATGTTGTCACGAGACTGCTGCATGCCAACCTGTTGCAGTTTCTAGATGCAACATGTTGTTTCTGGTGGACCCAAGGGAGGAAGAGCTGGGTACACGTTAAATACCAGTGCAGTCAGATTTAGATGTTCAGATTTGACCCAAGAGCTGCACCACAGTCCACAATAAACAGCTATGTTTCACTGACTCAGATGAAGCTGAGTTTTAATCCTAGCAGATCTGCTATTTATGGCAATTCAAGAAGACAGGCTGGAATCTATACCCACTATTTGCAGGCTCAGAAATCTATCTTACCTACACGTCTTACTCTGTGACACAAATTTCCTTTTGCAATCACAAATTCTTTTGCTCACCACCCCTCCCCAAGTTGAATAACTGAGTACTTAAACAAACTGGGGACTTAGCTGCGTGCATACGTGTTCAGGGATGTATGTGCGTATTATGTTACCTTGCACTCCTATACTCCTGTCTCAAAGCCACATGAGCTATGAGTAAGTGAGATACTGACTCATTACTGACATTGGCCAGTTCTGAACTGACTACTTAGAGGCAAAAGATACCGACTTTAGGGCAACAAGAAATGAGTTAACTTAAGGCATCAGTTCTGTGTGCCAGTTTCTCAGGTGATATTAGTTATGTTTGCCCTTTACTAGAAAGGTCAAGAAACAAGGCAATATGTGATGGTTAAAGGATAAAAACACATATGGAACCATGAAGAATAATGAAGATTTGCAAAGGGGATTACTTACCTTGTCAAAAAGGCCACATTCACAGATAAGCTGTTCTCGGGCTTTGGTATTGATGGCTATTGTGAACCGCATGTGTGGCACCAAGAGCTGTGAAATGGAAGAAACAATGAAAGAAGGAAAATTCTCTGACTGAATTCAACAGCAACCAGGTGTGAAGTTTGAAGTCCTGGAAGTCCTGGTGGCTAGCTGTACGTTGCTTTGCAGCGCAGCCAGCGAAACTATCTCAGCAGAGCTATCACCAGGACTTCCTTTTGGTTTATCAAGCTAATGTGATAACCTCCCTGAACCGCATACATCCCTTCATGTAAGAACCAACCTTGAAGAGGGGATGCACAGCAGGCAGCTGCCGGAACATAGCTATGCTGAACACCTCCGAGACTAAGTGGGTCCGTAAGAGATGGGTCACTGTCTGGTGGATGTGGAAATCAGATGAGCGAACCCAAATTTTAGCTAGCAGCCAGTCATACACGGCATCTGAAGGAAGGAATATGGGATTGTCTGGCCCAGGATTTTGACCAAGCTGAAAGATACAAAAAGAATATGAAACCCCAAGCCGTTCATATTTAAGATGAGACAACAAGCAATGTGTCCCTTTAAAGACCCTGACAGTAAGCCCACCTGGATTGCAATGGGTACAATTTTATTCTCCAGATTCTTATACAGCAGACAGATGGGTGCAGCCAAATGCTGTATTGTGCATGGGTCTGTTTTGTTGGCATCCACACCATCCAGCAGTTCATAGTCCACAATGAAAATGTTTCCTTGCTGGGGGAGCAGGGGAAAAAAAAAAAAGCATGATGAGTTTTAACAGACTGCAGGCAGCAAGGCTCGGAACAAAGGTCAGGAAGTCTCAGCAAGAGGCTAGCTTGTGCCTTGTGGTTACAAGCGGCTACCAGCGTGCCCTTGCTCATGGTGGCTCAGGGACGATGGCATTGAGAAGGCAAGCACCTTTACACAAACTACCCGACTTGTGTCTGCTGAGCCTGATAGTGAGCCTTTCAGCAAAGAGCAACTAAGTACTTGGCATTCATGCAGTGACACTAAGATGCAAACAAGTTTCACACTGCCAGCTGAAGAGACCACTGTGATCATCATACAAACAAAAGTAAGGCACCCTTGCCAACCCTTCTTCAGCATGTTAGTTCAACTCTGCGGGTGAGAAGAGGGTAAGACCCTACCAAGAAAGGGAGAGGCCCTTTGCCCCTCTGAGGCAGATGGTCAATCCCTACTCTTTCAGATGAAACCACTGAAAAAGAACCCTTCACCTCCTGGTGACATCTCTTTAACTGGACCTGGTGAAAGGCATGGCCTGCAGCTCCAGGATAGCAGGAGAAAACAGTTAACAGAAGTATTGCTAGTCTGCAGATGCAACCAGCTTTGTCATGACCAACATACAGCCTGAAGAGAGATGTGGTGGAAGGCAGTTAGAAGAGGGTTTGGATGTCAGAGGATATGAGAAGGAACAGATGAAGTCCAACCTCACTCAGAGCCCTACCTTCACTTCCTCCTCCAGGGTCAGGTTCCTCTCCAGACTGCATTCTACCATATCCATAGTCACGGGCAACTTCTTGGGTATCTCTGTGCATCTCCTTATCAGCACAGGATTGCATCCATTCAGGAACTGGTAGCCAAACATAAAATCTTCCTTCCAGTGCTGCATCACGTATTCTAAAGGAAAAACAAGTCTGCAGCATCAACATCTGCACTGCATCAATATCCTACTTGCATTGTAGGATTCCTCCTTTCCTCCCCACCTTTTGTTACACTGCACTGCAACTTTGACTAAAGAAAGTAGCAAGAAAATGATTCAAGAGGTGCCACAGAATTTTTAGAAAAATCACTTAAGTTAAATGGACAATGTAATATTTGCTTTTCACTTTGAGAAGAATTAAATTGGTAATAATTTGTTTTCCCATGTACACAAGTAATGTCTTCAGGGGAAAAATGAAGCAAGTAAAGTTTTCCACTATTGCCTGTTTTCAGACAAGGCAGAACTTTTTCTGAGAGCAATTTATTTTTCTACAAAGGGTGAAAGGATGAAGAAGATGGGCCTGAAGGAATGCAGGAATAATTAAAAAAAAAAGTCTCAAAACTCACAATGCTTTCTAACAGAGCAGAAAAAAGTTAAGTTTACTTAAAGTTGACATTTACATCATCTCTGTCAATTGCATAATGAGTCTGGAGCTGTATCTGAAGTCTACACCAAGCAAAAAATGACTCATCACCTTGGACAGAAGCTGCATGACTGAAAAATGCCTTGAACCACCTTCTCCATTAGCCCTGTTTCTGCCTAGGCTTGCAAATAAGCAGATTCAGAGTTGCATTAACATAACTGAGACTGATGCTTAACATTTAAAACTCAGAGAATTGAACTTTCCTCATGAGTATGGAAATGTTATCCATGAAATTAATTGTAGATCATATCTAATTCTTGTATTAAAAGTGCTTTAGGAAGCAATCTTATTAAATGTAACAAATTGCTGTAATTAGTTTTTAATAGATCTGGCCACCTCGTGTGCTTTATTTTATACCCGAAACCACAGAAATTACTCTTATTTTTGTTAACTGGTCATTAGGCAGCCTGAAGAGGAAGAAAACTTCAGAGCAGGAGGGAAAAGTATTTTCCTTTGCAGAGTCTGGACAGGCTATTCACACACATTTGAGGAGCCACACGCTAACCAATTTATAGTATCTGTGTATCTATTATATCCAATAATACAGTAAAATAAAGTAAAATAATGTAACCATGGGCGATAGTAGAAGGTTGGGTCTGGCTCACAAACCGAAGGCTTCCCAGCCCTGCTTTACAGAAATGACACCATGAACTTCAAAACCCGTGTCTGTCCGCAACTCTTTTTACTGGGTTTTCAAGTAACTGCTAAGATTTCCATATTGAAAAGGGTTAAAGAAAAGTATTTTGTCTTTGATATGTTAATACTACGTCAATGGAGTTTTTAACAGTATGAAAGATACTGCAGAAACTGAATGACCCTGAATGAAACTCACATTCTTAGAGAGGGATTTTTGTCTTCTAGTAAGAAGATGCGAGTATGAAATGGCAAGCACAGCAGGACAATTAATGCAGTATGCACAACTGATTCTGACACATTTTTTAAAAGAGGTGACATTTTGGATAAATGCCTTTTCAGGCCTAGCTTGCACTAATGTCCAATACGAACCACGGTTCCTCAGGTTGTGGTCTGATGGCCCATCCTGGCTGCAGCGGGACCAAGTGAAGAAAAATGTGTCAGAATCAGTTGTGCACACTGCATTAATTGTCCTGCTGTGCTTGCCATTTCATGGTTACATTATTTTACTTTATTTTACTGTATTATTGGATATAATAGATACACAGATACTATAAACCAGGTCATTCCCAGCTCTTTGCAACCCATCCCCAGATCCGTTGGCCTAACAACACAGGCTTTCATGCCTGGAACGAATTCTGTCAAAATGACCCCTGTTAGGAAAAATTTACCACTGAAAAGCATTTGAGCTGCCCCATGTCATTGACACAAATGGCCCACGAGGACGGAGTGAGGGGAGCTACAGGTGAGGTTATGACAGCAGAACTGAGGCAGTGGTACCCTCCCCATGTTGGGACAGAGTCGAGAAGCCGGGACTGTTAGCAGCAGTGCAACCAGGACTGAGCACATGGCTGGGATGTTAGGCAACAGCCTTTGATCTGGTCTGTGTAAGAGGCAAGAGGGGTCACCCTCTCACTTGCCTTGAGCGGAGAACATTTCCAAACGTGCCTCTTTGGAGATTTTCCATGTATTTAGATGGCTGAAGTGGGACATACACGATCAAACTTTCAAAAACGCCTTAACAGCTAATATGCTCTGAAAAGCACTCCCACTAAGTTATCTCTAGGTTTAGATGCAAAATTCTTATGAAAATATGTCCTACGGGACTTGCACATATCTGAAAATACATTTCTAAAAGTCAAAAGGGACTACGATGCCCAACTGGTTTGACCTCCAGTATAGCTCAGGACAGAGAAGGTCACTGAGCAATTCCCAGTAAGTTTAGTTTGTGTGAGATCATAGCTTCGCTTTTTGGTCTTGCAGGCTGCTGGTGTGATCAGCAGTCTGAGATTACAGTTTATTTATGAAAAAACATGAGAGAAGTGCAGGTCAACCACTTCCATCCTAACCAGGTATGTACAAGACAACTAATTAGTCATTCTACGATGCAAACATGAGCAAATGCTGATAAACCCACCGGAGATTGTGTTGCTGATTCTGACAAAGATCCTCTCAAAATCTGCAAAATCACTCCAGGAGGACTGGAACATGTGCATGAAACGGTTGACATAAAGATTCTCCATCCTAAAAATAAAACAAAACAAAAAAGTCTCTGGAAAAAATGATCTCCAGCATCCTCAATACCCTTCCCCATTCTTTTCCACCCTTTATATACCTACACACAATAAATTTTTCAGTGGTAGAATGTGAGATTGGTCACCCTACAGAATTAAATTTGCTGGCTGTACCTTTACACACAAGCTTGAAAGGCATCTCAAGGGCCCAGTCCCTGCTATTGCATTTACTGAACTCCATTCTAGAGTTGCTCTCGGCAGCCTACAATGGCAGTGCGTTAAGACCTATGTCATATAAAAACTATAGTCAGAAAAACTCCTGCTTCACACATCATCAGTAGTTAGCATCAGCTGAGGGTGCTAAGATCATTATTAGCACCAGTTCAGAAAGGGGTATGATGACACAAAGAGATTGAGTGATTTGCACAAAGTCAGAACAAATAACCCAGGATCAGTCCAGCCAGTATCCCTAAATAGAGAACAGCTCCTGTAAGTATCTACGTGACCAAGGCCAGACTGGATCCCTACAGTGCGAGGCCTGAGTTTTTGAGAGCTTTCTATTTACTTAAGCTGCTGGTTAAACTTGACGCTCATCTCTAACCTCAGGAACCAAGTCACTTGGTTGCAGACATCACATGAACATGGGGGGCTGAGAGCCAGAAATGTCTGACTTAAAGTGCTAATTCAGCAAAGTATTCTGTCTACAACACAGTCAAGCAAGTTCACCTCATATGAGATAACAAGTCCTAAATTGTTACATAAATGCTGAACTGTTGTTATTAAATAGAAATCATTTATTTTGACCGGAAAGCAAATAATGAACCATAGAATAGAACCACAGAATCTTTAAGGTTGGAAAAGACCTCTAAGATCATCGAGTCCAACCATCAACCCAACACCACCATGCCCACTAAACCACGTCCCTAAGCGCCTCATCTACCCGTCTTTTAAATACTTCCAGGGATGGGGACTCAACCACTTCCCTGGCCAGCCTCTTCCAATGTATAACCACTCTTTCAGTAAAGACATTTTTCCTCACATCCAATCTAAACCTCCCCTGGCAC
>NW_008823922.1:2792782-2809490 GCF_000699105.1 Pygoscelis adeliae | reverse complement strand
GGCCCATCGATCCAGCCTGTCCAGGTCCCTCTGCAGAGCCTTCCTACCCTCGAGCAGATCAACACTGCCGCCCAACTTGGTGTCGTCTGCAAACTTACTGAGGGTGCACTCAATCCCCTCGTCCAGGTCATTGATAAAGATATTGAACAAGACCGGCCCCAAAACTGAGCCCTGGGGAGCACTGCTTGTGACTGGCCGCCAGCTGGATTCAACTCCATTCACCACAACTCTCTGGGCCTGGCTGTCCAGCCAGTTTTTTACCCAGAAAGAGTACACCTGTCTAAGCCGTGAGCCACCAATGAATTTGAAAAAGAAAGTTGGTTTTCCACTAATTTCAAATGCTCAAAGAAAAGCACACACATTGCACAAAGATAAGCAGGGCACATAATGGAGTAAAGAAAGGTCACAGATTGCAGGAAATCCTGCCAAACAGAATTTCAGGGAGGAAGAATCCCAGGAGGGTGGATTTATAATCAGTAAACTTAGACTGAGGCACCTTAAAAAGAACTGGATTAGAAGTGGCTGAAGAGGACCAAAAGCCTGGAAAAACAGCAAGTGGTAATCTGGAGGAGGGCTCTAGACCAGCATGACCATAACCCAGACAAAGGAGCTGCTTCTGCACTGAGCCCAGATGAGGTGCATGTAGAATGGACTGTTTCTGCTGCTGCAGATGGCAGTCAAGGTTAAGAGGTGCCCGGATGCACGTTAGGAAGTAAAACTCAGGCAACTGTCTAGCCTGGAACAGGAGATGACCTCTCCAGAGGTCTCTTCACACCTGACAGGGACACAGAATGATCATATAAGGATCAAAGGGAGGGTAACTACTGGGCAGGACTTTCTGGATCGATACTAGGTGTCTGAATCACAGATGAACTTCAAGAGGAAGCATGACCATGAGCAGAGGTTTAAATGATTTTAAAAAACACAACTCAGTAGCTTGAGAGGAGTTACTTGAGACTGTCTCATTTGAGAATTTCCACTAAAGGTCCTGTAGAGCTCCTGCCCTCCTTCAGAACTGCTCTGAGATGAGGAAACACTAGACAAACGAATCAGTATGTACTGCTCCTCTCCTGCCCAGGGTGCTTTTCCTACCTGGGGCTATTAGCCTGATCGAACCAAGCAGTAGGCACAGCACCTGGGATCTAGTCACAAACCTGCTGTGGTTTGACCTGCTGAATGCCAGGCATATATTCATTCTCAGATGTTTCAAAGATTACTTCCTAAAGGAAGCAGTCTTTCACATTTCCTATTTTGGAACAAACTTCCAAAGGACTTAGGAAATAAAAACCTGTTTTCCCCAAGAAATCAAGTACTTCTCAGATGTCTCTGGCACATACTAGAAGCCAGAGCAAGGAAAAAATGGCAAAGAGTTGCTTGTAGAATTTAATCTGCCCAACACTGGTCCAAAATAGCTATGCAAGCCTGCGTTTCTGGCACAGAATCCAGGGTGAGGGTTTTCGTTTGCTAGATAGTGTAGGTCACATCAGCACCGGAAACCTTCAGGATTATCCCCACCTACACACAATTAATCCTGTAAACTTACAGAATTATCCACTGCCAACAGCATCTAAAGATCCAACCTTACAACAGCAGAAGGAATCTCTGAGACATACCTCCCTCTTTCTAAGTTCAGTTTTGCATGTCCCAAGCAAAAGGGCTTTCCCCTCCCCTCTTCCACTACTCCCTAAGTCTCATATAACTCTCACAGCTCTCACATTTTTCCTTAGATGTGCTCCCTGCCCACTGCTACACCCTGCAACTCTACACCCGCCCTTGAATTTCCAAACACACCTCCCTGTCTTCCTTCCAACTGCACTCAAACTGAAGGAAGACCCCATGCCTTCCCCCGTGTATCTCCACCCCATTCATGCAGACAGTTGTCCCAAGCTCCCAAAGCACAACAGGGTAGCTAGGCAAGGGCTATGTAAGTCATTCTCCAACGCTTTTCACAGGTCACCCAACCAAAAGCATACGTCTAGATTTTCAGCTAAATGTGCCAGGCAAGAAGCATTGCTGTTCCTTGGAAAAATCTCTTTTGTGTCATACCAGTTCTCCAGAATGGCTGGCTATCTGCAATAAAGTTTCAGGTTCCTACTTCATGGGGAGGTGCCCTTACAGCCAATGACAAAAATAGATGTCCCTGCACTCTGTTGAATTGTTTGCAAGTTTCACTTGGCTACGACTCAGGCTCTCTGACAGTATGGTACAGACTGGCAGGATGGGATTGCTAGAAGGGGAAGTAGCCTCCAAATTGGTTATGTCTACTAATGGCAATCTGGTCATCTCTGGCTTTCAGATGCTGTTGCTCCTGCACCACTCAGATCTCCTAAATGAGCTGGGAAACAGCTTGTTTTGCACTGTCTAACACCATGCTAGAAGCAACAGCTCTTGGAAAACACAGGATTTGTAGAAGTGTGGAATACCATGCCATTGCTAGGGTAACAAGAGAAGATCCCAATGACCTTGCATGGTGTTTGTATATTTTCACAACTCTCCTCTTCCCTTAAAGGAGTTGTTCTTTGCCTTTTCTGAGCTAGACTGTTTCCTGAAGCTGGGCCAAGAGAAGAGCTGCACAGTGTTTGCTTTCTTCCTTTGCTTGGAACCTCTTCTTGGTTTTGCCACAGGTTTATTCACAACAGCACAACACAAAAACTACGATGTTTTTTTTCCTTTTCAGGATGGCCTAACCCCTGCCTCTGTTTCATGGTGAACAGGTTGTACTGTTGTCCCACCTGATTGAATCTCAGAGCACTCCACAGATATGCATGGGGTCTCCTCCCAGCACTTTCTGGGAGGTAAAGGAAGTGAAATTATCAAATTTGATAAATTATCAATTTGAATTTATCAAATTAACTTATCAGTTTGCACACAGAGGGAAGATAAACTATAGAGACTGGCTGTGGTAATCTGGCCTGCCTTGTATTAAAGTCCTGACTACAGATCAAGAATGATCTCTTCCGGCCTTATAAAAAAATTGACTTGCCTTTTAAATAACACTATGTAAACTTCCAGTTTTCTTGGTTTATTTTTCTTGCTTTTTTTTTTTTTAATTTGTTTTCCCAAAGAACTATTTCTGATGGCCATTATCATCAAGTTCATTATTTGCTGACTAAAAGCTCCCTGCAGGGCTGGGTTATAATACCTGTCTGTGGAAGAGGAACATCAGAATCTAGGGTTTTCCAAGAACCTATGATCAAGGCCCCAGATTCTTTAAAACTTCTTAAAGCCTTAAGAATCCACTGAACACTAAAGGGCTGCTTGAGGAATAAGGTATTTCATGAGGTGAGAAGGGACCTCAACTACTAGCTCATATTAAAAGATGAGAGATTTGGGTCTTCGGTAGTCTAAACATAGATATAAAGTTGAGGCAATACATGTGCCATTGGGTAAACTTGGGGGGCAGGAAGCATCTGTCTGTCTTTTGTACCATTAATCTAACTCCTTGTGTGACCACACAGCCACTTCTCTGGTATAACAGCTAGTATTGCATTAAAAAGCCACAAAAGCACGCACTCTACGGCCTGTTCCATCATTCTCCTAACATCCTAGTTTGCACGAGATAGAAAGCTAGAGACCCCTGGTCTTCAAAGCTATTCAGCTGCCTTATTCCATTTAGCTCTGAAAGATCTAGGTCCACCCAGCCATATGTGCTGCAGAAACACACCCATCACCCTGTTCACACCTGCTGGAGATTTATTCTGCTAAAAAAAAAAAAAAAAAAAGAAGAAAAGAATGTTACAAAGCATCATTCCATTGTGAAAAAAAGATCCCAGTGTGGGGGAGAGAGGAGGGAGGGAGAAATCTACAGCAGAGCTAATACAGCCAGAAAAAACACGTGTTCTTTGAGGCTTCCAATTTTCCAAATTAGAAAACAAGCAGGTAGATTCTCTCGGAACAAGTCATGGGATTTACTCTGTGTTGTTAGTGAAATTCAGCTGCATAAACGTAACACCAAGAATGCTCTGACATGTAAGGTTTCAGTCACCGTCAGTTCCCCAGTTGGACTCAGATAAGCAAGTATTCACTGTTATTAGAAGAAGCAAGTTTCTCAGTATGGCTATTAAACTCCCTAGTTCTTACCAACCTATGCTTGATGACATAATCTCCATCTGATCACCTAAATAACGGGAGGAACACCTTTCCAAAACATGAAGACACTAGCATATTAACAGAATCACAGATGTAGAAATTGTGGGTGATCTTGGACCAGTCTTGTCTCATCTCAGACTATCCCACCATCTGATAGTATGGTGGGATGTCCAAGATAGTATGATGTGACCTGGGCATGTGAGACAGCTCAGAAAGGGACTCACAGGCCAGAGAGGTCTGATTTGCCTCATTAACCCTGTACTATTTCAAAGAGCTCTGCAGGATTGATTATTCAGGCTCATCCAATGGCCAGGACTCTGGTCTTTTAATGACATGACACACGCAAGTCGGTGGATGGTGACTTTGTTGCCCCAAGCAGATTACACTCAGATGCGGTTAACTGATGAGCTGCTCAGAACAGCTTTTCTTCAGCAGGGTTCTCTTCGGTCTCAAGGGTGCATTGATACCATCTTATTTTGGTAGGTGACTGAAAGGCACAATTATCGCAGTCAGGGGAGAGAGGTATCTCTAGGGGGCAGCTCTGAGAACTAAGTCAAAAGCCTAAGGTATTGGGTGCCAATAGTCCTTCTTCCTATGCTTTTCACCAGTGCCTCCTCCATCCGTCTAGAGCCAGAACAGTGTCTAATGAGAATGCAGAGGTTCAGTCAGTTCCCAGCGTGAAAAGCTTAAAATATTGATATTTTTAATAAATAAATAAATAAATAAATAAATCCCTTCAATTCTTTCCTACTCTGATGGACTGCAGATCCAGCTGGGAGAAAAGAACCCAATTTTGAGATTTTAATGAAACCTAAAAAGTGATCAGATCCTTACCCTGCCCCAAAAGAGATTTTTGCAAAACTCCTAAAGTTCCACAAACACTTACGCTTTAGAGTAGTTCAGAATGAAGTCAACTCCTTTCTCGTTGTCAAACTGGATGTCACGAGGCAGATCACTGTGAGAATGGGCATCAATGCTCAGGGGAAAGCCCGGATGCCACTCCTTCCAGCTGAGAAAACAAGAGAGGTTGGATTAACCATATAACCTTACCAGCACGAGAGCTGTGTCATTCCTTTACCTACACTGCTCTGTGACTCAACTCTATAAAGTAAATTTGCAGCAGACTCATTTGGGCCAAAAATAGTGACTTACACCACATCAATACCTACCAGTACCCTAGAGAATCCTGAAGTACAATGGAAGGCATCTACTTGGCCACCTACCTTCACAAAACTGGAAGTAACTTAATATCTGTGGTATTTCCAAACACTTGTCATGTTTGGCTGAAATTGGCCGTAGCTTCAAATGTATTGGGAGAGGAGGGGACAGAGAGACAGACAGCGTCCAATGCACACTCATTCTTGAGGCTACACTTTTGCAGAACTGAGATACAGCAGCTAAAAGTATTGGGACAAGTATTTAGGTTCCTCCAAAAGGCAACTCTCCAAGAGACGCAGATAGTCTTGATTCAGCTCCTCGGAGGAGCCTTACCTCCTAATGGTCATGGCACACATTCTTTGCCATGTATGTTCTTGCACTGTGCCCCATTTTTACTTCAAAACAAAAGAAGGCGATTTGTAAAGAATACTGTTTCAATGGTATTTCCAAATTGCCTGCCACACATAGACTGCATTGTATGTTATCAGTTACGCAGCTGAATTGTAAATAGCTATTTCCCTGGAATTACAAATGGTTTTGCCTTCCTTTTTGCATACGTAAATAAAATTTTGTGCCACACCTTTTTGAACTATATTTTCCTCTGCGCTATTTCCCACAATTTCTAAGCAAGATCCTTTCTTAGTCAAATGGTATCAACAACACATACACCAAGCCTCAATCCATCAATTCTGAATGGACCCTCTGTCCTTCTGATCCTTATCTCATGGTAGGGAGATGCAAGTGCAAGAAACTTTTGTTATTTTAACAGAGAGTATGTTTCTAGGAAAAGGAAAAGTCTAACGCCTTCTGGAGTTACCCACTGATAAAGGACAGCATTTTCCCATTGTGACCTTGGTTAGGAAAAAACATCTATGACAGTATAAAGGTGGGTATCACAACTGTGTTCTGATAGCACATTCCAATCCACTCAAACAGGGCCACGTCTTCCACTGCACCCCGGTGCAGGAAACAATTAAAACTACCTTGCTGCAGCAGCCAAAAAGCTCCGGTAAGAGCTGACATGTTCAGATCATGTTCCAAAGCCAGAGTGCTGCTCGTAAAAGGCAAATGAAATCTGCCTTCCAATCCTCCTTGAAAGCACAACTGTGTGCCAGAGGGCCCACACAGAGACTGTACCACTGAATTCCCCCTTAAGCCTTCCAGATAGGCTTATCTGGGATTCAAGTATCTCGTAATGCCACTTGCACCAGGATGATCATCACTTACAGTGAATTCCATCTAAGTAAAAAACATATACAGCCAACATGGTAACTTAGCTTTCTCTTGTCCAGTAATTAGAGCAATATGATAATGCGAACATACTCTGCCAAACTCTGACCTGATGAGAACAGGCCCTGGACCTTCCAGGGAGCTATAGGAAACTCACCGGTATGTTTTTTGACGGGTCTCAAGCTCTTTGCGTCTGTGCTGCTTGAGAATCTGGGTCTTGTCATCCCGGGGGAGCTTTGCTGTGGAACAGGGAAAAGAGACAGGGTTACGAGGTTCCCCTACCTATCACTGCCCAGGTCTTGAGAAGGAGAGCAAAGTTTCCAAACCTTCAAACTTCTGATCTATACCTTTACAAAGTTTCTGTGGGAAATGCTTACACAATCCAATTTAGTACCTCGAGTAGAAACACAGGTCCCTAGAGAATTTGTGGAAGGAGATAAGCTCCTAACTTGGTGCCTCCAAGGGGCAATTAGCTCAAGCTAGGAACATCTGTCTCAACTGTATATAAAACCTGGATTCCTAGTGTAGACACTTGCTGTACATATCTAGTGTTAAATGGTCTGAATTGGGTCATGGGAATTAATTTTACATTTCAGTATCTAAGGAAATTTTCAACAATAACAGAAATCACAACATTGTTCCAGCTAATCTCCTCTGCTAAAAGACATCTCCAGGAAACATCTCCTGTCCTGTCTCCTTGAGTTGTGCTCTCCCCTGTCAGCTTGGGGCAATAATCATATCTTCTTATCAGGAGGACAGAAAGAAAAAAACAGTGAGGCTTCATTTCCAGGCAGATTGCTCTTCTGACCGTGTATTCACTATACCGTTAAATAACACAGAGACTTCCTTACTGATCAGAGAAAGGGCAAGGTACGTGACTCACTTTACATACACAAATGGGAAGGCAGGTAAAGCCAGGAGGAGTTTCATGGAAATAGCTGTTTGGGGTTTGGAGCTGGAAATATCAGAAGTAATACAACTGATAACATGGATCGCTAATGGCTTCCAGCCGGTTGTGTTCAAGTTACCAAGGGTTTCACTTGGTCCTTTACCTCACCATACTCTGAAAGCCACGCAAAGCTGCTTTCCATGGAAGTGTTACAGTTTTTATAGATCAAATTATGAAAAATGTCAAGTCCCTCTGGAGAGCAAAAATAAACTGACGCATAGTTGCAATTACAGGACAAAAGGCTTCAAATGCAAAATTCCTCAGCCAGGAGCAGCCAAAAACTTCATGGGAAGATAAACATTTATTTCCTACCACTTCATATATCGTTTCAGCTGTTTTAGGCACTCATGCTGCAGACCACTACAGTAACCAACCTGCCCTAGGAAGCACAGAGGGGAACAAGCAAACATCAGTGACAAATGTCTGCCCAACCCTGATCACGGCAAGCAGGTAGTCAGAGACAGTTAAAACACAAATTTCAGGTCCAGCAGGCCACTCTGAACAGAGCACAGCAGTGCTGTAACACTTTTCTCACGTTGGTCACCACTACTCGCAGCAGTCATATCCATCTCACCCTGCCTTCTCCTGGACTTGACAGCATGCAAAGAGAAGGGGTGAAAAGTGAAGCTGCTTTTTCAAGTCAGTCCTTGCACCTGCTGAGCAGCCTACTTTGGGATTTTATTTCACTCTCAAGAAAACATGATAATTTACAGGCAATTAATCATGGGCCACTTAGGGGCTTAGTATGAAATGAAGATGGAACACTAATTCTAATCAGATCAAAAGGGCTTCCAGCAATGGAGATGTGAAGCAGACAAAAATTTGGCATTAGGGTCAGCCTTCAAATTCAAGACCAGTGTAACAAGCCAGCATAAGGACTCTTCCTTGCATGTGCTTCCCAAAATGTCCAACTCAACTGCCAGCGCCCAGCCCAACAAACTGCTCAGAAAGCAGTCCTAGTCAGCAGGGAAAGCACATTCCCTGGGATGCAGAAGAGGTAGTGGTTATCCATGTGAGAGAAAAGATTGGGAGGTACATAGGGAAAGGGGAAGGAGAGGTGGAAGAATTCTGGATGTTCTGCAGGAAATCGGGTTTCTTATGGCTCTCACCTCTTCCATCTCGAAGGACAATCTCTTTTTCATCTGTAATCCAACGGTAACATGGGAACTCCAAATAGTCACCCACTGGTGTTTTTACAGTGATATACTTAAGGTACCAGTCATCCTGGTACCAATATTTTCGTTTCTCGATTTTTATTAGCTGAATTTCTCCAAGGTCTTCTTCCACAGTCACATCATAGGAGTCAACCTACAAAGCAGAATACAGTGAATGACCCACTGCACATGCGGGAAGCACAACCAGCACTACACAAGCGTACCTGGCCTTTCCTCATATGGCATGGGTACAACAGAACGTTCCAGCTTCTGGTGGGTGAGAAAAGGAATACCTATTATTGGACAACAATGCAGCAGAAAGATGAATAAAAGAACAAACGAGAACATGCAAAACACTCCAGAAACAGTGAAACATTTTTGTATGCAACCTAAAAATGATATTACTCCCTGAAATGTTTGCAAGTCTGAGAAAAACGTGCAGACCATGAAACCATTTACTGCTCTCCTAGCAATAGCTGAAAGAGGTATTGCTAGGGCACATCTATTCATGCAACTGGAGCGGAAAGGTGATCATGAGATTAACACATCGGACCAGGAATCTAAAGACCTGTGTGTATTAGTCATATGTGCTTCAGACTAAGGACAGTATCCAGATCACCTAAATCCCCCTTGTCTTGTGCTTCCTGTGGCTGGTCTTCTTCAGTTCTCCATTTTTAAAATGAGGACAATGGTACACTACATTTGTACAGCTTGGATTTGGACAATGATACATTTTATGTTTGTACGGCTCAGATGTACAAAGGAATTTAAGCAGCTAACTGAAAACAAGGTTCACAAGAACTGCGTCTAGCTCTGGAGGCACTTCGTTCTTTCACAGAAAACAAGCCAGCATGTGGAAACGTGGTTTAGCTCCTCCCTCAGTTTGTAGTTAACTCAAAGGCCTGACTCCTGCAACATGGAGGGACCTCAGCCCAGACTTGCACAGTAGCTAGTCTGTTTAGTCCTTTCCCAGGCTAAGGGTCTGGTCACAGGGTCTTTGCACTGAGCTGGTACTGAAGGCTAGAACCACCCGTACCTGCTCCTTCAGGAGTGCCCTCATCAGTGGCCTACAGGGACAGGCCCCTGAAACCTTGGGGCTTTGCTGAGATGGGAGGGCTGCAGCTCTGAACCTGGTCAGGCTGAGGAAGCGACTGAATACCGCGCTTTCCCTTTCTTGATGACTGCTCCAGCAGGGCTACAAAAGAAGTAGCAGTGAACATTTTCTTCTCCTTCCATTTGAATTACAATGGCTTCGACTACCAAGCTCAGCATTTCTTCTATGTGGTAGGCATGTTCTCAGCCCACATATGTGATATGGCCTCTCAGGGCTTCACCATCAGATGGCTTGAAATGGATGTGGAGCCGCCTGGCCCACCAGGATGAGTGTATCTGTGAGTACCGGTAATAGCAAACCTTAGCTGCTAAGTGCTAGCTACTGAGGTGTGACGAGTGGCCACACAGAAGGCCACAGAGAACTAGTCACCTAGACACAACAAGATGACTTTGGCCACCAAGGTCAGCCACCAGATTGCTGTGTAAATCGCCTCTCCCACAACACTGCTTTCAGTGCCGCAGCTACATGGCCAGGCCTGGGAGAAGGACAGGTGGACATGGTGCTTCCCTCAGCACTTCTTGGCCATGCTAAGCACCCCCCACTCAGTACGGCTGCTATGAATGCTGACTTAAGTGCCTTGCTAAATTGCCTAACGGATTTAGGACAGTGAAGTCTTATCCCAGAGATGGGTACTTCAGTCCTCTCATGACTGAATTCTAGTTATCCCCCTTCTGGGGGGCTTCTGGGGCTAACTTCTCAGGGATGCATGCAGTCTCTTATTGCATGTGGGGACAGCACCCAGCAAATGACAGTTCTGGCGGCACTTGCACTATTAGGCAATACCCGCATAGGAAGAAATGAGTCATCGTTTCAAATATGACCAGTAAGACACCAAGCGGTGCTAGGCAATTCAAGAGAACAGGAATTGACTCTCACTTTCCAAGAGTGTAGACAGCTCAGGGCAAACAGGAGTAGCTAAGTGCTCATCGCAACAAAGCTGAATTGGCTACGGCAACCATGGGAGCAGCAGCCAAAGCCTACTCCGCTCAGATGATCCTGCCTAAGTTTCATGTGGTTACAAGCAGAGACTTCATTCTCTTGTGTTTTTTTTCAACACAGTCAACAATCTCAGAAATGAACCAGCTGCTGGTATCAAAAGGATGAGGTACTGCATCGACATGCTGCAGTGCCTGTAGAGACTCACCTGCCTGTGCAAGCTTTGTCAGTTGGCTCCTGACCTAGACACCACACTCTGCTTGTTCTTCTCAGGAGCAGTTTCTTAGCCTTCCCCAGGCATTTGATATATGCCCATTGTTACTGTCTTACTTGCTAGGGAAAGGCTAATTCACATAAGGACCAAAACCGAAAAGTGAAGAAAGATTAAATTCCAGACAGGAGAAAGGAGGAAAAAAAAGTAATTTTTAAATGCCTCCAGATGGCACTGGTCATTTCAACTGTTACAAAAGAAAGATTCATAGCAACTTGCACCCACGTGACTGGAAGAATGCACATAAGAAGGATCCCTTGGCATCCCTTCCTCTCCCATTTTAACCAAAGTTTCCCACATTATTGATGCAAAATACCCTTTTCTATGAGCTATCCATGAATTACTAGCTGCGATGATCATTTTGGGATGGAGACATCTATCTGTCCACCGAAGTTTGGGATGACAGACCTCAGTTGTCTCATAATCCATTACATAAAAATACCAGCTTTCATAAAGTTTGTCACATCTGACTCACAGAAGCCAGAGAAAAACAAAAAACCCTTTAGGCTTTGAAGTCTACCTTGCAGACAATGAAACATTGTCCTTGCCTGTCTTTCCCCAAAGATGTTCTTCAATCAACTTTGAAACTGTCAGGCCATGATTGCTACACTGCAACTCATATGAGGCTGTTTCATACTAACAAGGATATTGGAATTTCTTCTAATATGCAGCCTAATTTAATTTTAGGCTCAAATATTTAAAATGGGCATGGATGGTGCTTATTTTGATTTGCTGAGACTTAACAGACTAATCTTAGTCTGACCTATATTCTCCCCATGCCTATTAAAGCAAAACACATTGAACTGTTTCTTTTAGAAAGGAAGCCCATCATGTCGTAAATAAAAATTTGCATTGGTTATGTCAATAGCACACCCATACACGCCAAGTGGTAACAAACTGCTTCACAAATAGCATGGCGGTCCTTGGCAAGCTTGGGATGACAGCACCTGTCTGCTAGGATGTGAGCTGAGAGATGAAAATCACAGAGCTGAGATTTCAAACAACACATTAAAATGACGCTTGTCACTTTTCCTTGCATCTCCATAGCAGAGAAGAAATAGTTCTTTCTGTAGAGCCAATAAATATATTAATTTTAAACATTTTTTGAAAGTTTATGTTGCTGACTCTTCAATCCCTCCACCCCCTCAGACAGTTATCCCAGAACAGCTAAAAGGATAATGGGCAAAGGTAAATTCATTCCTTTGATGATTCATGATTTTGAACCAGCTCTGGAGACTGAAAAATGTTGAGCGGCTTTCCTCAGAAATCTCATTAATAGTGCCTTGAGCCACAGCTGTGACAGCCAGTGACTGTAGGACATACCCCTGCGCTCCTGGCTACGTGAATGGAGATTCCTCCCTCCCACAATGCTGTTTCAAACACCACCCTGATCTTTGCCTATCACCCCATGTCCAATATTCTCGGCTTCACTCGTCAGTTGGCACAAGGAGTTCTGGATCATGGCTAGAAAATACAGATAATAGGTTCAGATTGTTTCCCATTCTTCAAATCTTCTTTCCAGAAATAGGCAGCACTTGAACCATTTCCATTTCATATTCATTTCCCTGCAAATCCTGTTTTTCTCAATAAAAACAGTGTCAATAAACTCTTTACCAGGCTCGGGTTTCGCACTGAGTCAGTACTTCTGCAATTTCGTATGTCTTTCCAGGACCAGATGGCACTTTGCAGAAGAGTCCCTCGTCACAGCCTGTCATACCATGTACCTCAAACTCAGCCACTTCCTGCTTGTGCACCTCTTTATGCAATTACAACACAAAATGAATTCTGTCTTTCAATTTTACCGTGATCTTGTTGCATTTGGCAGTCAGGAGCTGGAAGTAGCCACCTTGCAGAGACGCCGTCCAAACGAATCCACAAACCTATGTGAATTACTACCCGTTTGTGTTCATCACTATTTAAACATGTAAAGACTAATGCAATAACCTACAGAAGCAAATGATAAACTGCATCTGGATCAGATTTGCTTTGTATTCAGCTACTTGGGATTCTTATGCTCCATCTTCTCACTCATTTCCAGTTCCAGGGCTAGTTGTGTACAGAGGAAGAATAAGGTGACCAAAGACACTGTCTGGATGGGGGAAATGTCCTGCATTATTTTTATCTCAAGTCCTCACAAAAACCTATTGCTCTCAAGTGATTAGTATGGCACAGAAAGTCTGAAATTGGTCTTATTTTCTCATCAACTCCTTGTTGCCCAAGATACCCGACTATCTTTTTTTCTAATTCATGTCCTTTAAAGGTTCAGCTAACAATTTCAGTTTTAAAAAAATCCTCATTTACAAGTATATATTTCTATAGTTCTTATAATGTCACACCTACCTATATATACACATCTAAGATTTAAATTAAAGAGCAATGTGAATCAGATCCGAAGAGTTGACAGAAATGTCACATTGACAGCCAATCTTCAGAAGAAACTCATTCCTCTGATAACAATCTCTTTGCTAATATTACAAAAGCCCTAAAAGAGTTGCACAAGTCACTGTCGAGGTAATGCAAAAAGGACATTCAATTAGCCTAAATGTTCCCAAAGGTTTTTAATCTTTTTATGACCATCACAGTTCCCATTTTAATGGCACTTCTGAAAGTGAGGGTTCCCTCCTGATGTCTCACCCAGCTTTCGCTGCCCTCAAGCCAGCGACGCCACGGGCTCACCAGAGATGACAATTTTGCTAATGCGGTAAAGTTGTGTCAGGTTACTAAGATGGTACAAGGGCCAGGTAAGAATTGACAGTCGGTTGCTCAAGGTTTCTATGGCATTTGTTGTACGAGGTCTTCTGGTAAACACATGGCATCCCTGATGACTGCACGGCGAGCCACAAATGCTAGGAGTTTTTACACAGTTTGAGTTCAGAGTGAGAAAACAGAATTAATGAAGACTATTGGACTGTCCAAACTCCTGTAGCATCCTGTTCAAGCAATTTAATCTCACGCAAAGCCTAAGCTCTTTCTGTTTGAGGAGAGATTCCTACTGACTAGCCTAATATTGCAAAAAGGACGACACAGACAACCCCTGTTTCTATAATCACAAAGCTCTAAGTGGAAAGATCTGTATTTCCCTTCTGGAAATAGTTGTGAGTGCGTTTCTTTCAACAAAAGCAAAAAGCAGATGAAGGGGTAACAGGACGAAAACAGAGAACTGAGTGACACCATAACATTGCTTTGAAATCATTCAACACCAACAGGAACTTACTCAAAAGACACTGCGTAAAGAAAAGCAGCTATAGCTTTCTACATCGTCTGTGTCCAGTACTTGGAGTACGTCAGAAAAAAACTACAACTGACCTACCATTGTGCAAATCCCTTCAGGTTTTTCCACGTCCCTTTCCCTCAATCAACATTTGGCATGCAAATCTCCTACTCAGAACCGGACCAAGCCCTCATTCATCATATCTAGTAATACGCACAATTTGCATCAATTCAAATGAAGACATTATCAGGATAATGGAATGACTGAGCCTGGCCCAACATTTAGAAAAGAAACTGGAAAGTAGAAAAAGCCTTACAAGATAATACTGTAAAATTCTGGTCATCCATTGAAAAAGAGCTTTTTTTTTGCAAATTGAAAATTGCACAATTTCACAATTGAATTGCTTTGCAGAAAAAGAAAATTACAGAGATGCTATTGAACAGAACGCTAAAGGCAGAACCGTGAAACCAGTTGCTACATTTTACAAACCAACCAACCTTAAAGTCTTTTGGTCTGCTTCAGTTTTAGTTTTTTGGTTCCGTACTGGTATTTTTCTTTTCTCTTTCCTTCTTTCTTTGCACAACGCATTAGTAAGACTAACAGTGTTTTGGGCACAATGTTACCTGAACGGGTGCCTGGAGAAACACACTGAACTCCCCAAGAAAACATCCTCAACAACAAAACTTAGCACATCGTACTGCAAGTGTCCAATGAGCCAGACACTTTATGGAACGCAGAGTTATTCTCATTCTCCACGATAAACACATGCTGAAAAAACTGACTGCATATTTGTAGTGTCAAACACATAACAATTAACAGAAATAATCAATTTGGATAGGAGAAAAAGTCCTCATCTGGATTTAGTCAAGAACCTTTGCACTTGGAAAGAAGTTTGACAGAAAAAAGAGACGGTCCCTGCCTCAGCAAGCTTACTTAGCTAACAACACATTTTATATAAAATGCTAGTACCCAGGTGAAGACTTTCAAATGCGCCTAAAAGCTACCTTCCTGAGGAGATGTCAGTACTCCTTTTAGGTGCACACATCCTCTGCCGTAGTGCTACTAACATCCACAAGCCTCTATTCATTGCTTCCTCACCCAGCAGGGTCCAATGCTCACAGGTACCTCTGCTCCTGCTAGGACCTGGTCCCACAGCAGTTCAAGAGTTGCTGCCGAGCATATACTTAATGCTCACGTCATGGCATCTTCTCCCTGTGACAGGATCCAATCCAATCGGATGTTGAGACTACTACCTGGCTCTCCATCACAGCCGCCTCCCAAAGACAGTGAAACCCTCTTTTGTAGCCCAGGGATAAGAGCAAATGTCTGGTCACCGGAGACCCTCGTGCTTATCTCCTCAGCTGGGCAGGGCTCAGCCCTCCTGGGAGAGCACCCTAACCCTAAGTTTGCAGGACAGTCTGCGGTCTTCTTCAACCTCTCTTGCTAATGGTGTTAAGCTTTGCTTAAAATATTGTGACTGTTTACCCGAGAAGAGAGAAAGAATGAGCGGGTGTCCATTTGGGAGATTCAGATAACAAGATTCTAAGCTAATGAATGTTGAAGGAAAGTAGCTTCAACAGCAGCGGCTGGTAAGTCCCCACACCTAAATTTACTAGAGCATCTCCTCAGAACATTGGCTGTAGATATCCGGGGACCATATCTACACATGCCATCAACGCTTACTCAAAATGCTGACTTCTGTTAACCATATCTGAGATGTCTAACGCAGACGAGACCGGATGCCCAACTTAGGCTGTGAACCACACGATTGAAGAAACAGACCTAAAGGCAAAGCAGCACCGTGACAGCAATATATGCAGCAGTAGGTCTCATTTCCAAAGCGACTTGAGAACTTCGTCAAAACTTTCAAAGTTGCTTAAATCTCATCAGGCCTTTTGGAAACTGTGAGTTAGGTTCCCAAATAAAATACACATTTTGGGAGGGGAAAAAAAAAATGACCGTATTATTTTCACAGTGGGCAGTAAGCAGATAAATAAATGCCATTCTAAAACAGCGCTCGGAGTATAAGCGATTACAGATGGATAGCCAGGATACTGTGATAAGACCACAGAGGGGACAGGGCACAATTCGTGGCGGAAATCAAGGTTAGAAAGAATAGCACGGCTGATAGCCCAGTCCCAGCTTCATTCTCACACTTGCGCGTTGATGCTGTTTTCCAACTTTCATTGACATTGCCCTACACGTTTCCCTTGGCAGGCATCATAATTCCCACTGGAAGCTCTTCTCTCTTTGTTTGACTCCTTGCAGATATCAGGGCTCTGACTACCAGTAAATACCGACCCTAAACACCACCTATCAACAGGAAGCACACAACGTTTTTTAGTATTTGTGAGGAAAACCCGAGGAAATCTGAAAGCCCGTTGTCAGCCAGAGCCAAAGGGCCCCATCGTTCCCCACCGCTGGCTGACCACAGCCTGGGCTAACCCCCAGGACAGGGACGCGAACGGTGGGCGGCCGGGGATGGCAGCGGGACCGAGGTGCCCCGCTCCGGAGCGCCGGCACACGGGGACGAGAGTTTAAAAAACAGCACAGCCCTGCCGCAGTCCCTCGGGGCGCCGGGCCGGGGAGCCGGCGA
>NW_008823922.1:2782387-2792422 GCF_000699105.1 Pygoscelis adeliae | reverse complement strand
CCCGGCACAGCTACCCTCCACTGCACTGCACTGCACTGCACTGCACCCCTGTGCCGGCAGAGCTACCCTACGCTGCACCCCTGACCCGGGCACAACTACCCTGCGCTGCGCCCCTGTCCCGGTACAGCTACCCTGCACTGCACCCCTTTGCCGGCAGCCGCGCCCCGCACTGCGCCCCTCTCCCGGCACAGCTACCCTCCACTGCACTGCACTGCACTGCACTGCACCCCTGTGCCGGCAGAGCTACCCTACGCTGCACCCCTGACCCGGGCACAACTACCCTGCGCTGCGCCCCTCTCCCGGTACAGCTACCCTGCACTGCACCCCTCTGCCGGCAGAGCTACCCTACGCTGCGCCCCTCTCCCGGCACAGCTACCCTGCCGCCCTGCGCTGCACCCCTGTCCCACACCCTGCGCACAGCCCTCACAGTGCACCTGCCCTCCCACTCTGCCCCAGCTCCACGCCAGCACACTTTACACAGCCCTGCGCTCAGCGCTTTCCCCTTGGTGCCCTTCCACTGTTGTTGCACAATCCAACACAGCACCCAGAGCTCTCGGCACGCTGCTCCGCAGAGCAGTCCTGCTCCTGCCAGGCACGGCTGCGCGCAGCCCTGCACAGCCCACCCTCCCACAGCTCGGTGTGCCTCACCACCTCTACGCTGACAGGATTTCAGCCACGCACCCTCAGACTGCTCTGCACTCTGTAACCTCACCTCCTCATCACCCCAGTTTGCAGGCATACACACTCTTCTGTGCCCAGACCTTACACGTGTACTACACCGACTCAACACACTACCACGATCTACCCCCACATGTACACTGTGTATATCCCATTCTCTTTATCGTCCAGAGTTACTCACTCTATACTCACACCATACTACACCCTCATTATATATGCCAAATCTGCAAATCCACGTACCACTCACCCTTTTCTCAGGTCTAGACGGCCATATGCACTATTGCTGGCATGCTTTATTCCTTGCATTCCTCTAAGCTTCTCAAACACCCTGTTGTCTTTGTACAACCATGTGTAACACTAACTGCCAGCATATCTACACATCAGCGCTGTACATACACAACCAACCCCCCATTTCCACAAAGCGCTCTAAAAATCCCACAGTTTCATGGTCTCCACCCTGAGTGGAGTGTGGAGGACCAAACACCTGCTATCATTAAGATGTTACCATTAAGGCAACAGAAGCGTGGGCTGTGCTTCTTCCACAGCCCAACCTACCCCAGAGAAAATAACCACATAGCAGTGACACTGCACCCTTGGCACTTAGGCACCAAGACCACTAACGCTGTTCTCCTGCATTTTCATCAGGCAACCAAATACCACATGCTGTCACCCCTGTTACCTCACTGATGATCTTCCTTCGTGACGCTGCCAGCAGCAGCTGCACGATACCGTGCTGAAAGGAGCCAGGTTGGGGCTTTTGCAGATCCCAGTGTCCTTCCACCATTGCTCTGTGATCAGACCGAGCTCCTCGTTTCCTCGCTGCCGGGCAGTTTGCCTGGCTGGTCTCTGTGCTTTTGTGAACTTGTAGTGACAGGTACCCAGAGCAAGCAAAAATAAAACCACCTCAGAAGTGTTTTACTCATGGTACGCTTGCACCTCAGTGCTCGCATCACCTCATATACTAATTAACTCAGTCATACTTTGGTAGCGCTTTCAGTCTGAGGCACTCGCTACACATACTCTTGTCTCCTCACATGTGAAGCTGGGTGGGCATTATCAGCCACCGACCTTCAAATACAGAGGAAGACAGCGATTAAAGTCGACAGTGGGAAGTTACTGCTGGCTCTGCCTGCTTCTGTTCTGGCAAGCCCAGTTGCAAAGTGCCTCGTGCCTCACTCCAGCATGGCTGCTGCATCTTGGACTGACTGCTGGGAAACATCACAAAATATTGCTTGCAGAGCCTGCTTCAGCTTCTAAAATTGCAGCTACCCAAGATGTGTTGTGGCCTGTCTTACTTACGCACCGTGGCCAGTGGTGGCCACACAGCAATGGGGACAGCCTGCAATGCCCTGGAAAGGTTCCTGTTCTTCTTTCACAGAAGCGTGATGCTACTGGGCTACACTCACCCAGACAAGGCAGGGAAGGTCTCCTACATCTGTCCTATACAAATAGAGTCTCCACCATTTGCTATATTGTGACTCAGATTTCAAGGTTCTCCCGTGTTCAGGGTATGTATTTACATATAGGCATATAAAAAATTCACTGTGTCTGCCTTGGCTCTACTGAATTGCTCAGCATGAATTTCCAGTCTGCTGCTACTTTTTAAATTACTTTTTAAAAACCCGAGACAGCTACAGAATCCCAGCCCAGAGATCCGATTGCTCCTCCTGAGCTTTAACCAGCAAGGGATCCTGCCTGCTGCACTGCAATCCCTTCCATCAACAATATTACCCCATAAAAGTGCACCATAAATTCGTAAGTTCTTCCTTGGTTTCATCATTTCAAAGAAATCATACATGTTTCATTTTTGCAGGGGTGCTGTCAGCCCTAAAGTTTCTAAATTTAGGTTCACAGCCTTCACTGAAAGATGTATCTGAAACCCTTTTAATATGGCAAGTGCTTCAGAACCAGCTGTTGCCAGACACAAGGCCACCTTCTGGGCACCAGCGGTTTTGCTGCAAATACGGAGCAAAGTGGTGTTCAAACCTCGATTGGTGGGTTTCCATGTTTCTGTGTGTTTCAGCTCCAATGCAGCGTTTGAACCCCGTCCCATTCCCCTGGGTCATCAGTTCTGTTTTCAGACCGTTCAGGTCTCTTCTGTACAGAGCTGTGACTGGGGAGACTTGCTACAGCATTACAACTTCTCTTATCAGCTCATTAAAGAAAATACTAGGTAAGCTCAGTCCTGTACATGAAATTTGTAGGAATGCATTCGTTACCTCTCTCCAGCCCCTTCACAGCTATGTCTTTTTTTAGTCAGTCTGTTCCTTTAGCACCTCTCACTTTTATCATGATTTCCACCTTCAATGATTTATTGATAATATTTACTGTTAGTAGAACTTCAAATGTTTCATCAAAATTCTGCCAAAAAAAATGGCAGGATACGTAAAAAACAAAACCAGCCATTTTATCAAAAGACTACAGTATTCCACCCTCGAGGAGACCCACGCTGCATGAGACCCCAGCACGATTCTCTTCCATGTTGTATCAGATGGCTGCTTGATGTCAAACAAGGAAACCAGTCTTGGAAATAGCAGTTGGATCCCATAGCTGGATACAAGGTGCGTGTCCAAAAGATTAGGCTATGGGATCAGACACAGACTTGCATTGCAGGGTTTCCCCTGCTCCCCCAACGCCACCCTGGAGTCCTCTTGGCACGGTGGCTAAGCTGCAAAGGGAAGATCGCGCTGCACCCTGCACGTGGCACATCTCCCGGGGATGGAGAGGGAGGCTCGAGCCACTCAGGTTGAAGACGACCCTGACCCCAGGTCTCCGGCTTCCTTTCTGAAACCACCAACTCACTTAAGGCACACGGTCATCGTCATCACTTCTGCCTGCTCTTCCAGCAGCTGCATTTCAAAGCAGATGATCAAGCCCTTCTCTAAGACAGTGGAGGGCATGGAGACCAAGGGAGATGCAGCCTGTGAGAGACACTCTGGAACCGGGGGCTTCCCGGCCAAGGCGCCAGCCTGCACCCCTGCTCCAGGCACTGAGGACCTGCAGCCTGCACGCGTGCCAGGTGCTCAGACACCACTGCCATATCTAATCCCAAGGACTTTCAGCCAGCAAGGGATGGACCTGAGAACCCCCAGTTCCCTCTGGACCTCAGATAGATCAAAATCCCCGCTACGCCCAAGCCTGGGAGCGAGCAAGGCTTGTAATTGCCTTGGGAATGAGATGCACTGCATGCGCCTGGAAACCTCGTTCCCGCAGTGCAGGCTCTCGGTCTTACAGAAAACATCCAGAAATGGGAAATGTGAGAAGCGGGGGTGCCGACCCGGCCTGTGGGGCCCTTCCCTGCCCGCAGCCCAGTGAGAAACAGCCCGGCGGCTGAAGGGCACGGGTGGGCACTGAGCCGGGGCAGCTGGAGGGGAGCAGGACAGCTGTGGAGGGGAACACAGGGCTGCAGTTATAAGTGGAGTGCAACGTTACCTCCTTTGCCAGTGTGAAAAATAGAATAAAAACAGAAAAAAACTTTTTTTTTTTCCCCTATTTTGCATTCTATTTTAAGACGGGGCTGCTGTTAGGTGGTGTGCAATATTACCTCCTTTGCCAGCATGAAAAATGTAAAAGGTGTCAGAGTAATCAATCTCTAATTGCTATCAATAACTACCTTCATGCCTGGCAGTCCTTGTATGCGCAGTTGGTGAGACCCAGTGATGGTTTCTGGCACCTGCTTGCAAAACCAGGCAGTCCCATCCAGTCACGGACCCAATGCAGGCAGCAAGCCCAGGCTTGTGTCTCCCCCAGCCACTTTCCTGAGGAGTGAGGAACCGCTCCCTGCATCACCTCCGCACTCGAGCCCCTCTGCATCTCACCCACCTCACTCCTCACTTGAAGATGGTTTCACAAGGCAGTGGTGGAATCTGTGCACTCACAAGCAGGGAGCTGGGAAACTGGGCCCTTAAAACATGAGCGGCTGCTATTCTCGAGCTGGCTGTGTGTTAGTGGGGGGCTAGGACAGCCCCCTGCAAGGGGCACGTCTACTCTGCCGTGGATTTTGCTGCTGCTTGTTACTCACAGCTCTCATTCTCCTCAGCATCACTCAGATTTACTACATGGAAATTCACAGCCTAAGTCAGCTGCTGTCCCTCTTTATCTCCTTGCAACGCCAGTGAAAAACAAGGTTGTTCTGTGAAGATGTCACATATCTTATAGCCCTCCTGAGGCTACAGGCAATTTGGGTGGGCAGATGGCTCTCTTGAAATATGCTAATAAAGGACTGGGAGTGGGGAGGAATGACACAACATGGTAATTAACAAATGATGGAGGGGATCAGTAGAGCCTACAGAAATTTCCAAGCTACATAAATAACCTAAGGGGCACGGGTTTAATAGCTGAGAACATATGGGTGCTAATTGTGTATTGCTCCACCAGAATGGGAAGAAAAAGCTCCTTGTTCATAGACCTGCCTCTGTCCCAGCTCAGAAATTAACTCTAGGATTGCAAAGCTCAGCACAGAGTGTCCTTCCTCTGCCACCCAGGCAGTGGCAATTCTGGCACCAGCTGAATCTCTCACAGACCCCCAACAGGGTTGCTACATCACCACTTATTACAATAACTTTATACCTTTTGTGCAAGGGATCATCCAGATTGCAAGGGGCTGTGAGTCTCTCTCTCCCCCCGTGAACTTCCTACCCCCCTTTTTGAGGTGGTGTTCCTTGGATCCTCCATCCCATTTAGCGTGATGTTCGGACACCTTCCTCAGCCCTGAGGACCATGGGATCTGGGACCGCCTGACCTCAGCACTTCCCCCTAAATCCACAAATCCTCTCACTGCCTCCACAGATGTAGCTGTGCTACCCTGGCACTTTGCAAGAAGAGGAGGGGAGGGAGACTGAGAGAAGACAGCCTGCTTTCAGGCTTCCCCTCCCCAAATCAGTGCTGGGAGGCTGCGCAGGTAACGCTGCTAAAGAGGAGGGGAGAGCAGAGGCATGGGACAGGTAGCCATGGACAAGGCAAGCACAAGGAATACAGCCACATTAGTGGCTACTCTTTTGGTATCATTTGGTGCTGCACGCTTTTGAGAACTGCAAAACTAGAACAGCAGTGGGAGACTGAAGACTTAAGCCCCAAAAGTCTTAAGCCCCAGCAGCAAAGGTAGAGTCCTGATAGAGGCTTGTGCAATATCAGCTCTAATCTGAAGTCAGGCAGGTCCAAATTCATCCCTGAAATAATACCTTTCACTTCTACCACAGGTTAATTTGGTCCAGGGCTGCAAGAAAGCTGCTCAACGGAAAGGTTTGATTTAATTTCTGTCTGATTTCTCTGGTCTACATGAACTGCTTAGGTGTGGCCACAGTCCTGAAAGCACAGTTTTGGGATAAAATAAACCATCATCTTGCTGGCATGAGAAACACTGATTTGGCTAATCCCATGATCAGAATCAGTTCTCTTTTAACACAGCACTTTCAAAAGCAAGAAGTTAAACATGAGAGCAAGACAAGTGGCCAGTCAGAATCTAGAGAGACCTCAGTTTATCCACAGGAAGGGAACAATGGTACTTCGTGAGTTAATTTGGGATGCTCAGGGGTAAAGCAGATATGAAGTACTACATACACTAAGACAGCTGCACTTTCTTGGTTGGGATCAAGTCATCAGCCCAAGCGATTTCCTATTCTCTCCCGACCACAAGGATAACTGTTTCCCTTGACAAAGGAACCTGCTGTCCCCAGCACCAGACCCTACGGCTCTAACAGTGATGAATTCTCCTAAGCCTGCTTGGCCTGCCTTGTTTGCAGGTGGCCTTTGAGACAGAGAGTATCAGGGCAAACCAGCACAGCAAGGGGCTGCCAGCAAAAATGACTGGGAGGTTAATTTTAGTGAAGTCTTAAAATGTTGGGAATTGCAAGCCTGGTTCCCTGAAGCTTCGGGATTTAACAAGCACACCCTGAGTGGTGATGTCCCCCCTCTGCTCTGTGCAGCCTTCTGGTGTTTTATTCAGTTATTTCAAACCCTCCTCTGATGTTAAAGCCTTTGAGACAACTTCATTCATCTCCTTAACTCTCTCAGGCAAGGTCTCCTCTGTTTTCAGCTTTCAGTTCCTCTGCCACCAATCTTGCCTTTTCCCTAGAACACACTTTAAAAGAATATTCTTAAAGTTTGCCATCACTTGACCCTGTCTGAGCGGTATTACATTTCCAATTATTCTATCCTGTGTAATGCACTGACTTGCTCCTTGTTTCCTTTACCCAGGGCCCTAATGATTTTTGATTTTCTTAAAAAACCTCCCCTGCCTCCTTTCTGAATTATATTCCCCTCTCTCTCCATTCAGGCAAGATGAATGAATTTTTCCTCTGTTCGGTTCTTGTTCCATAATGAGATATTCTTGCCTGATTTTCTGATGTCATCCATCCATCCCAAGACTGTGAAAAAGCACCCTCTCCTGACTGTCTGTATTGTGGTAACAGAATGCAACCCCAAAATGTCAGAGAGCATCCTACACATCGGAGACTGGAGCCTAGAGGACTTCCAGGAAAAACTGGGATCGCAGGTAGACATTAAGCTTTATTTGCACAGTGTCACTTTTGGGTACTTCTATGGTCATTCCTATGAATCACGTGCTGATTGTAACTTGGCTCCTCCTAGCACAACTCTCTCTGCCCAGCCTTGCCCAGAGGCAAGCTGAGTGACTGAGAAATAATGACAGTGGTGAAAGAGGAGGGGGGGAAGAGGAAGGAAATTTGGGTTGCACAAGTAGAATGAATGGAAAGGGGCAAACACGCCATGACATAGGTGAACAGCCTGGAGATAGGGAAATCTGAAATGGAGGGGTTGGGCGACAGGAGAGTGGTCCACGGGGCGGCTGTGGGAAGAGGGGGATTGGAGGAGGATGTATAGTCCCTGCAGCAGTGCAGGCACAAGCCTGGCTCTTGAGGCTCTTGGGGCTTGGTTTTCGGAGTCAGCAGCTGGAGTTACACCGTTTGACACCTCCGTAGCCTCCAGAGGGCACTCGGGTGGATCTTGCCAACCCTGCTGCTGGCCTCCCGCCTCCCAACAGCCTCCCTCTGTCCTGCTCTGAGAGGCAAGTCATGCTGGTCCTGCCAGCCAGATACCAGTAACTACTCACCGGACAGCTCCAGGTCCTGGGGACCAGCTGAAAAATCCCGTTTCTGGAGTCACAGCTGTGCTACGTGCTGCTGAGCCACTGCTCTGCTCTGTCTCGGAGAGGGACACACTTCACACACTGACAGTAACCCTCTTCAGATGAAAAAGAGGTTTACAAGAAGGAAGAAGTTATTTCATAATTAGCTCGAGGTGCCTGAACCCAAGACGAGGAACACGTTTTAACCAGCAGCCAGATGGTTCTACAGGCTCCGTTTGTTAAACCGTCTATCAGCTTTTCATCCCAGAGACTGGCAGTCAAACAGCAGGCCCTGGAAAGTATCTTACCATCTCTCCAGCAGGGTTTTTTTGTATAGAGGTCTTGCTGGTGGGTTTGCAAACTTTATGTAAGTAGCTTCATTTACTACAACAAGACTTGCTTCACTAAGGGAATATAGGTCAGAGCCTTTTGTTTTGCATGGGAGGCACCTCTCTAGGGTTGCAGTATTAAGCTTTCCTCCCCTTTCTTACCTAAAAGAAAATTAAAAACTAATCACTCCTTAAAAAGAAACATCAGTTAAAGGATTTTCTTTGAGCCCCCTTGTGTCTGTTACAGACACAACTTTCCAGATCTTATTTGCTCTTTGGCATTCATGCTTTTGTTACAAGCCTTCTCACAGCAGCACAGATAGCTGTTTTCCTTGACCTACTGGTGCTAGAAACCTAGTCAAGAGAAACTGCTGAAAACTTCCCATTCTGTGGCTCAGTCCTGGCATGAAAATGCACATAGCACTGCAATCGTGCTCAGGCCATCAGCAATGAAGGATAAATGCAGCCATCCACCACTCCAACTTACACAAAATTATTTTTTTTCTTAGAGGAGAATCATAGAAACGAGCATCTGCTGCTCTGCACAGAAACTGATGCATCTGAGAACGCTGACTTCAGACATGAAGCATTCGTAGCAACACTCAGTGTCAATTCCAGAAGCTCCAGATTTTAAGGCCCACAGGAATCCTCTCTCCCCACCTCCTGCATGGCACAAGCCAGAAAATTCTCCCCATGATTCCTGCATCTGAGCCCAAAGCACCTGCACAGTCTTATCTTCTCACTGCATCAAAGGAGTCGCCCGCTTATTCTGATGGTTAACCATCCCTTTGTCATTATGAATCATTTTAACATCAAATTGTCATGGGATGCTACTCTGCGTTGGCCTGCCACACTGAAGAGCCATCAAGTTCCATGTTTACTCCAATGAAAGTAACTCACTTTGATCATCATCTTACTACGAGATAGCTCAATTTTTCTCTCGCGTGGGCCTCTAATGCTTTTTCAAACAAAATGGATACTATAACGGGCTTGTTTTGTTCTGTTTTTTTATAGAAACACTTTATTGCTGCAGTCAATAACCCTGTGTATCACACACAACCAATTACAGTTTAAGAAACTAAAAATAATTCTGCAAGTGGTAATACTGAGAAAACGAACATACATGAAAGGATACAAAACTATACATTTAAGTTACTAGAAATTTACTAACTAAAAAATTCTGCAGAAGTGTGAAGTGTCTTGTATAAACTATACAACACATGCCAGTGTAAAGTTGTTTAACATTATACAACCACCTATCTACAAATGTTTTACCTCAATACAAGATCAGCTGCAATTTTTAAACAGTTATCTTCTCTACAAAGACAAGTGCTTTCAGTACTTCATTGGAATATACAGACACTGCAATACCTCAAAACTAAAAAATAATCACAAAATAAAAGGTCCCGCTTAGAAGTTTGCTTTGCATATCTACTATAATGCTGTGAAAATCCAGCCAGCAATACCCTTGCTTTTGTATTTGCCCTGTTTCACCCCTATTTGTGAGGGACCCCACCCAGAGTCACCGACCTCCCTTTCATTGCTGGCCACAATCTCCACAGCAGACTACACCAGAAATCTGTATCTTAACACACTTCAGCTTCAGGAGAAATGTGGACCTGGGTCCCACTTTGTTATAGATACTTACCCAGCCAAACACAGGGCAGAAGCAACCGGCTCCCATGCGTGGCCATACCCACGCATCACTTCAAAGGTTTCTGAAGAGTGGCACGCCAAGCAGATCCCTTCCTCACAGCACCGCCACAAGTGGGATTGATGCCCTGATCAGTACAGGGGATGGGCAGAAGTGGGCTTGGACAGGGAGTTACTGTTGCTTCCCAGGATTTCCCAGGTACAGCACAGAGACCCAGCACTTCTCTAACCACTTGCAGGCTCAGTGTAACCTTTGTTGAATCCCTCCTGCTGCAGCCAAGCCAAATCTCA
>NW_008823922.1:2780184-2782370 GCF_000699105.1 Pygoscelis adeliae | reverse complement strand
TGACATTCAACCAGAGGAAGCTGTCCCCAGGTCTGGCCATCTCTTCAGAACACAGGGCAACATTTTAAACACCGTCCCTGCTCTCAAAATACAGGGTTACAGTTGAAGAAAGTCCTGAGAATTCACAGGAATTCAAGGTCTCACGATCTCTTAAATGGGATCAACCTTCCGCAGCACACACCTGTATTTGTAACATAATGCATGTTCATGACCTGGCAGACACACCAAATATGACATGGCGGGGAAATTTCCTTGGCACAGCTGGCACTTTTTGGACAGGATTTAAGTCAATAGAACGGGAGTCTGGTCATATGTCTAGGGCATGGGACATGTCAGCAAAGGCTCTGGCAATCTAGGGAAGGGATCGAGGGATCGCGGTAGACGGTATTAAGCCTATATTCCCTCCTACTTAAATTCTGGTCTCAGAAAAGTCCCAGGTAACCTGAACTAACTTTGGCCAAGGAACAAGGACCAAAAAATGTCAGACTTCTCTTTCAGTCATTTCAAAAGCTGCCAGAAGGAAGCGTTGGAAAGCCTGACCTGACAGGGGGTGGTTGTTCCCCTTACTGACATCTGGTCAGGAAGGACAGAGCTCACCCGAGCTCATCAGTGCCTCGCAGCTGGAAGCTGAAAACAAGTCAACAGTATCTCCTCGAGGAGAAAGAAGGAAAAAGCACCACTCAGTCTTCTCACACCATTCGATGGCACCATGCAGAAGCAGAGAACTGCAGCTTCAGAAGCCCACCGTTAACACCAAGAAAGAATCAGCATGAGAAGTGTGACCAGCATAAATGAAAACCCCTGACAGATGGATCTCTTCTGCAGCCCTTCCTGGTACGAGCATTCCTAAGCAGTATAAAGAGTTTAAATATTAGGCCTTAATTTTCATTCAGAAAAGACCTGCTGGGAATGGTTAGCAGCAACACTGGCTAAAACAGTTTCATCCGCAAATATTTTTCCCCAGATGATTTTGCTGGAGATGATTTTTCTTCCCAAGTTAAGACACACAGGGGAACAGCAAAATCCTTCGGTATCCTGAATACACTGAACACTACCTGACATGTGCCACATGGAGCTTCCAAAACACCAAATGAGAATTCACAATGTTTCACCAAGAATCAGGTATGACAGCGATTGAAACAGGACCAGCATGTTACAGTATGCCATATCGGCACTTGCCAGATCATCGGTCAGTGCCTCTCAGGCATGAGCTGGAGAACAAGCAGGTTTCATACCAGAACTTGTCCATTTTCATTTCACCTACTGGCCACAGATCGGATGAGAACGTGCACAGCATCAGTTGGCAGCTGATTCTGTGCATCTTGCAGCTGTAACGTGAGCATCTTGCAGACATGTAAGCCTTGTGCACTTGGGCATTTCAGAATGATGAAGGTGTGCAAGACCTGATTATTTAACCCACCTGAGTTTATCCAGTAAATCTTTCCACAGAACAAAACAGAAAACAAAACAAGACAGTGTATTACCTGGGTTCTCTAATAGAGGATCACCCACAGCGAAGTTCAGGAAAGGGCCCAAGTAATTGCACTTTAAATTATGGCAGGCATAGGCAACAAGTTCTACATGCGTATGGTCATGAAGACTGCTGCCCCAGTATTAGCAGGGTATGCAGGGTTTGTCTGCCCGTATCGTGTAAGCATGGGACATCCTGACACCCAGCACAGTACACAAACCCATGCCAGCGCAGCTTTGCTAGGACTGCCTAGAAGTCTGAGTATTTTAAAACATCTCAAGAACAAGGTACCATGTTGTTCATGAAAAATCACAGCCAGTAAGCCTCAAGCATGAGATCACACAGAGGCACGCGTGCACACACACGCTTTTCCTCTAACAGCTCTTAGAAACCACTGGTGTGTGTTCTCTTACCATAGTCCCTTCTCTGCCTTCTTTTAAAATATTAATTTAGAAATAAATGAATATTACATTTTAAGGAAAAAAAATCACCGATCTCTTACTGTTATTCTTTGGGAAGTCTTAAAGCAACTACTTTTATTATGAAAAGAACTTGCCCAATGAAAGTTGTACTTGAAAAAGACTAAGTAAAACCTGAACCGGGGATGGGGATTTAGTTCAGTATCTCAACAAGTAAACAGAAGCTTTTACCTAACTGAGAAGTCCAGGCAACTCCTACTAAGACCAACCAGAAGATTATCATTGACTTGACAGAT
>NW_008823922.1:2749080-2780052 GCF_000699105.1 Pygoscelis adeliae | reverse complement strand
GAAGCAGATTGGTCAAGTGAATTAACAGCAAACACCCCAGGCTTTGGGCAACTCCGTCTAAAGCCCTGCAAACAGATTTTAGAGCTGTCCCTCTCTTTTCATTAAGGCCGACTGATTAAAAAGCCAGTCCCAAACTCAAAAGCACAGACAAAACTATGCTCTGACCACGTAATGCATCACATCAGGACTAAAACCAGGCAGGTATTTTTAAACTCATCTACTTAATGCAATATTTACTTCCTAGACTTTGATCTCAGCAGCTCCTCTGACAATGTCAAATTCTTGGGTAATTCACACATGACACAGCACTAAAGAAGGAAAACCAATTTCAGCTGTATTGACTAAGTATCTTTTTTTCCATAACAGCTCACATTTTTACCAGTATAGCAACAAACCCTTTGCCAATGGTTTGGAATGAAAGTTACATCAGGTATATATGTGCAGGTGTGTTGATGGTCTGACCTATTGAAATAAAATAAACAAAACCAATCCCCAAAACAGAGCACTGAAACCGTTACGCACTGAAAACGAACACTGTACACATCCACTACTCCCCATACACAAGTCACAAGTGCAATATCCTTTGAAAAAAATTGCTCCTCAAAGGAAACCCAAAGAGGCAGAGTTTTTTAGTGTTATGTTTAGTACGATAATGTGGGCATGTGTTGCAAATCACAGGTTGGAATTTTTTTTTTTAATTTTTTTTTTTTTATAATAAGGCAAGAGGTTTATGTTCCAGAAGAACAGATGGGGTAAAGAATGAAGAAATGTTTTGAAAATGACACATTCTTTCAAGTTTCATTCTCATTTGACATACATATTACAAAATAAAGATTTTTAAAAGTGCTATATGCTTTGTAATTCTCATCACAATATGTAAAGCAAAATTTTACACCTGCTGCCTAAGACAAAATGTTAGTGGCAGTGTCAGCGGTGGATTAGACTCTAGCTCTCTCATTTCCCCTCAATGTCTGGGACAACCTCCTTCATCACGCTTAAAGAACAAACAAACAAACCGCACTCTACACATATTCCAGAATCATTTAGAGTCGTCTTCTAAAGTAACAGACTCCATGAAGTCGATGACGGTTCACTAGCGGATTTCTTGATACCAAACTCAAGGCTCATTCTACCCGGTATCCTGTGGCTCTTTGATCAGCTAGTATGAGAGACAAAACGTTGAGAGGTATGCAACCGTGATGACATTGACAGATATGCCAAAGGGATTTAAAAAAATTCCAACAAAAAACAAATGTAAAAAAATTCATCCGCCAGCCCTCAGCTGTTAGCCGATTTTAAAAAGGTAGAGTAGTTTGCAGTAAACAATGATATTTTAGATCTTCAAGGACATACAGAAACACCCCTCCCACCCAGCAATCAGACGTGAAGGATTTCTGCAGCACAGTCTTCTGGCTCTGTGTAATGTGAAGAGTTTGTGTCTGAATGGTGAACCCCAAGCATTTCTTTACTTTCGAAGTTTGGCTCCATTAGTGCAGGTTTTTCAAAAATATTCTTTTTGCTAGTTTCCGGACAGTTTTGTACATATATTACTCGGTTATAAGCTTTAAGTCTCTTCCACAGCTGTATGTACACTTTGCATTGCACATACATGAACAGAAGTCCTCCAGTGAAACCAATAGCCACAACCACCAGCTTAGTCCAAAATGGCCACTCTAGAATCCCTGGAAGAAAGAAAATAAAAAAAGAAGAAAGAAAAAGGATCTGGTCAATATTGGCTGGACTACGTCGGATCTCTCAAAAACATCCTGCAAGGAAACTGTCACAGAGTTCACTATTCTTATTTTGCCATTTTTCTTGTTTGGCCTTTTTTTTCCCCTTCAAGTCAAACACATGCAGACTTCTACTTCACGTATCAGATTTATTCTCACCCACCAGAGGAAAACCAAAACAATTGATTCTCTGTGTCTGAGCCCTCATACACCACAATCACAAACAGAGTCAAGGCAACAGCCAGGAATAAGTTTAGGTCCTTTTACATCTGTTTTTAAACAAAAATTGGATCAGATTATGAAAGGGATTCTATGGCATGCTTTCCTCTTCGTAGCAGGAGACTCAACTCAGTGACCCAAGAAGTCTGTTCCACTCTGTGATCACACAGTACATGGAGTCATAGTCTTTAAACTCAAAAGGAAACGATTGTTAACATCTAGCTTGACAAGTTTGTTATGCAGACCAGACAATTTTATCTGCATCAGACCCAGTAACCTGTAGTTGAACTAGAGCGTCTCTTCTGATGCAAAACTGCAAGTGTTGGAGATACTGAAGCATACTGGCAAGCTTACCCTCTGTCATTAAAAATGACCACCATTACTTTTCCTGAATTTGTCTAGCTTGAACTTTTAGACATTGGATCTTGTTACATCTCTATCAACTACTTTTAAATGAGAGACTATTCATTTTATACATATTCTGCTTACGTAGGTCCTGTATCCACCCAGCCCCTCTCCTCTTTAAAGATAAGCAGCATCACAAGATGGGTATGAAACCATGCTGAATCACCCACTATCAGGTTTCTCAGGGAATAAAATCATGGCCTTCCAAATCCTTAAAGTTTTTGCCAAGATACAGGCCAGTGTTCTTTTGGAAATGCATGGTAGCATGGGAGGAATGAAACTATTTTAGTCCCAAAACACAAAGGGCACTGCAGCGTGACTACTGATGAAATCCCACGTGTGATTAATACCTGAACCTCTGATTCACAGGTGAGCTATCTGATGTCATCTGTAGGCAGGGATTGCATATGCTTGCCCCTGTGCAGATATGAATGTATACCCACCCACACTCCCCACACCCCCCAGCTCATTACAGCACTCCCCAGATTTAGAATCCAAATGAAGGGAGCAAAGAAGGCACTATAACATGTACTAAATATTCACTATTCCTCTATTCATGTTCATCTAATATATTTATTGGCTAAAATAACCTGGAGACAATAAATCTTTGAAAGCATATGCTTTTCATTATCATATGGAAACCTTACACTGAAAGGCCAACAATTTTCACCGTACGTGGAAGAGATGGGGTTGGATAGAACAGAAACTAAAAGATTTCATACAAAGCAGCTTCCTGATGGAAGTCACAAACAATCCAACTACAGCCCAAATGAGAAATGACAGCAAAACTGTTCCGTTTGAAGTGTGATTCTGCTCCGAAGAGACTTTAACAGCTCTGTGGATTTGCAGGTTTATTGATGCTCAGCTACCTCCCCAGATGATGCTCTTCAGTCACCAGCAAAACATTTTCCACCTGCATGTCTAGTTGGCATGCAATGCTCTGTGAGCAAGGACAGCTTGCCTTCTAATGGCTCCCAGCCTTGGTAGATACCCCATCCCTTCTATCCCCACCTTCAGGGACAGCTCAGCTGCCTGAGAAACAGTTCTGTGACAGCTGCAAATTTGCAGGCCAGCATACCCAGGTAACAGATTTCAGTTTGGTAAGTTTACAGCTGGCACACTAAAGAAAACGTACTATTCAAGAAGTTAAGACGGCCCTGCAGTGGGGCGGCAGCCACTACATGAATTGCAGTGCTCCTCATCTCAGTTGTGTGAATCGGAGTCCTAAGAATCAGCCTGAATTTCTTATGCTTCAGGCACAACCACTTATAACAATTTCTCCAGTCCAACATGGCTTTCACAGGGAACTTGTGCTAACCCGCCTCACAGATGACCAAATAGAAAGAAAACCCTGTTGATTTACCTCAAAGATTTGGATTTAGGTTCCTCTTACTACTTCTCTTTTTAAAAACTGTTCTGCTTTTGCCCAGTTAAAATGTAGCCATAGCAGCAAACAAATGCTTACGTCCTTACCTGCTCGGTAAGTGTTCCAACTCAAAACTAAATTAGCTAAGGCAGTGCAATTTTGTGTCTGGCTACAGTGGATTAGCTCTCATATCTGTGCATTTCACAAGTGAAAATTAAATTGACTTGAAATAGACTTAAAAAGCACCCACAGATGAATTTACACTGATGTAACTAAACAATTTTAGAACTGTGCTTTTAAACCAACCCAACCTCAGACTAAAGCTGACTAGTCTAAGTATAAACATTACCTGCACACTCATGCTCTGCATCCTCTCTGCATTCAGGATAAATAATTATTCCAAGAGAATAAGTGGGAAGATAAGCAAGTAACATACCAGTAGTCTGTCCCTGTTTAATCTCTTCAGCGGTCCTGTCTATCAGGACATAGAGAGACCACACAACGCAGGTGATGGCAATGATATGGAATGTTACAGAGCACATGATCTTCCTCCTCTCGCTGGCCGTCATCTGTAGCTTCTCCCACTGCCAAAAACCCCAGAAACAGAGCAAGAGATTAGGTGTTTATTGCAGTAACCAGAGAGTATAAAAAGAGAACATTGATAAGAACAAAAAACCAGGCAGGAGACCAGTTTCCTCCTAACATGGATTTTAAAAGTCGGACGGCATTATTGCTCTGACCACAGCATGTGTGCGATGCCTGGCAGCTCACCCTGCTGTGATGGGAGCCATATTGGTGCTGGAGGGGACCTCCAGCGCTCAGCTCCGATCTGGAGCCTCAGCACAATGTCATCGCTTACCCACGCAGGGGCAACTCCAGCACAGAGGGACCCTAACGTGAGGCCTTGTGCAGCGCAAGCAAGGCTGCTCCCTCGTGTGTTCTCCACTCAACAGCGGGTACCCACAGTCACAGCTGAGCATCGTGAGTGGCAAAGGGTACCCTTGCTCAGGCAGGCATTCAATAAAACACTGCAATAGAAGTGGTACGTGATCCAATTGACCGGTGCGCGTTAAGACATCTCACGCTGAGCTCTGCTGGAGTCCCTCGGTGCACAGTCAAGGCTGCTTAGTTCTCACCTCCTACCTCTGGGGGTTTCGTTCAATCTTCACATATATTTAACACTACTTACAGCAGTGACACCCATATTTTATTTTCAGTGTTTCACGTGCACTTAAATACATGTGCCCTAAGAATATATAGTAGAACTGGGATGACAGCTTTTGTAAGCGAGAGGACGCAGCAAATTATATCCCCAGACCTGCATCTATCGTTTATACAGCCCAAACAGAAACCACAAAGTCAGGTTGCTGTCATTTAGGAAAGATACAAAGAAACTAGACAATTATTATAGAAGCTTCTAATATGCAAGGAATTGTTCAAAACCAGCTTTTTTTTTTTTTTTTTAACCTGAGACACCCAGAAGCTTGCCAAAAAAATAATTAAAAAGAAATCTCCCCTGCGTATATGATGAAAGTTTTTGCATGTGGAATACACATCCCTCAGCATATCTGCTTGGAACAGAGAGTTAAGATGGGCTTTTCTCACACTTTCACAAAATATATGCTGGGGCACATAAGCTTCTCACACACACCCATGTGTTTCTAGAGATGTGCATTTGATGTCTCCTAGAATAATTTGTAGAAAAAGAGGACTTTGAAAAGGAGGAATAATGTGGAAGAGAGTGAGGATGACCTGACTGGTATGATGGAGATCACCTATTATGTTGAATTATTGTTTCCACTGCTACAAATACAAGAATGGTTGAACCCTGAAACAGAGACTTTGTGATCCTCTCTGTCTTGCCAACAAACCATCTCTTTGGCCAGTCCAAGCCACATCTCCAGTGCTGTGGGCATCCGAATCTCATCGTGGCACAAGAATTGAAGACTTCCAGCAATGACATGCTAGATTCATGTCATGCTAGAAAGCTATATTCTTTCAATTGTCTTTAGAAAGATTGGACAAAACATTCCCTTTGGATGTGGTATTTTAAACAGAAAATTGCTTTTGCATCTGAACAAAAGGTGTTTACTTTTGATAGAAAGTATACATTAATTAATTTATTTTGCCAAAAAGTAAGCATGTGAAAACTATTTGTGAATGCTTTTACAGAGCCACAAGGACTTGTGTTTTGACTAATTTATATTTCTCTTTTCTGTTCCACAGCTTGAGCTCCTCTGCTGGACAATACCTCCTGTGAACTGCTGGCTCCACAGCCACCAAACCAACCCGCACCATCTTCAAGAGATATGACTGCACAGCAAAAGAGAAGATATTCTGCAAACTATGCGCCAGCCCAGAGAGGAAACTAGAATATGTAGGTCTCTGCTGCATTATTCCGATGACACAGCATGCGGCATTTCCCAGCTAAAATAGTCGGCAGTTCTGTTTTTTTTAAGTGTTGTTAAAACAAAAAATTCAGCAGAAAATTTAGATGTAACATCTTTTTTTCCATTGAAATTTTAAAATGAAGCATCCCTCTCCTGTCTCCCCTCATCTTCACTTGAACCGTGACACGTTTTGTTTCTCGTTCTCTTCCCTTAGTAACTTAGTGTTTGAACAGCCCAATGTTGCGATACAACCTTAAGATGCTGAGGAAGTTTAAGTCCATTTCTACCCCACAGACAAGCACAAGCCCTATTATTTGTCCCATCCTGTTCATAATCACCAGTTCCAGACTGTTTTCTCCTGACTGACAGGGTACCATAAAGGCTGAGTTGAAGATACAGAGGCAGCTTATCTTCTGGCTGCAGCTGAACCTCTGAAAAGGCTCTTTAGATATATTTGAGAAGTAAATTCCTTCTTGTCCTTCTGTTTATGGCTCTGTCCCTACCTTCTGGCATCTGGTCTCCTTCCCACAGATGACCTGTTCAGATATAACTAACGGTGCTGAGTGAGTCATTTCTGAAGGTGCCCAACAGCTTTTTCTCACAGGGCACAAATATTCAGAAAATATTTCCCACCCACTCCAGGGCACAGAAAAAACAGCAGCCAATTGCCAACTATAGTAACTCTTTTTACTTGGGATTCTCTAGAATAATTTCTTTAATGTCCTATGGCTGGGCTGTGCAAAGTATTGTCTGTGCAGATAACAGAGCCTATGACGGCCAATATTGCAGCTCAGAGGTACTACACCGTGCCAAGGGGCTACCAAGGAAGAATCTGCAGTTCTTAGAAGGCAACGATTCACCGCAGTCATAAGCAGAGGTCATCCTATCAACCGGACATGGTAAGCTATATACTTTGCAGACCGTACATCTCCGTAAAAAAAGTGAGAGGTGTTTGAAGTCTGCTCTATTTTCTGCTAGGAGTCACTTTTAGGAATTGGACAAGTTCTCGTAACAGCTTTCGGATGGCTGCAGTCCAGACTTCCCACCCCATGTGATTTAGGCTCATCATAACTGAATTTAATGTTTTTCATTTATTCTAGTTCCAGACTGAGGTTATTGTTATTAACCTCTTCCACTTTGGTAGACGCGGCAAGATTTGTCTGTGCTAAGAATACCAGTGACTTCCATCTCAAAACCCTGATGGTAAGGACCAATTGAAATTGAAAGTCTGGAGGATGTGGGATAACAAAAAGGATACAAGTGCAAAACTGGCCTTACAATACCAGTAGCATTTAAGTACCTGTGTCTTGTCCAGTACCTATACTTTAAGTCACCAGACTTATGAAACGTACTTTTCTATAAAACAAAAATACAGGTTCTAGCAACCTGAAGTACTAAAACCTAGTCATTCACAGCCTAAGAAAAGGTAAAAATGAAAACACATTTATTGGTGAACCTTATTCTACTTACACTGTAATATTTTCACTAAAATAGGTTTGCTCCTTTAAAAAGAAAAAAGCTACATATTTTAACCAAATTACACTCAGGAAGCATGATTTAAAGTAAATTTAACCTGAAAACCTCATATTTTCAAGAGAACTTAAAAGCCATGTGGATCTCGGAGCAGCAAACTAAAGCAGATAACAGTAATACAAAACTCCGTATTTAAAAAAAATGTGGATAACTGCAAATACCTTTGTGCATCAGCTTATAACTGTAAAGAAAAAAAATCAGGTTGCTGCATGCACATATGTATACGTGTGTGTATGCACGTACATTTACACACAGAGAGCTGCCAGGCTACGATAGCTAACTCTCAGAGCTGGATTCCTCTGATGTTGAATTTGCCAGGCTGAGCGTTAATTTAAATCCTTTTGCACCTATACAAAACTGACCAGACTTACTAAGGAGCCACAGAAACGTGATAAATACGTGGGGGGTGCTGCGGGCTCACGGGCAAGGACAGCGTCTTTTCAGAGTGGATCTGCGTTTAACAAAGCATTTCCTCGGGGAAGCAGGTCTTGTGCCTACCTTTCGCAAAGGCTTCAGTTTTGTCTCCATGATGAACTCATACTTGCACAGTTCACAGCATCGTGTATCTGAGCTCTTGATCCATTGCTGCAGGCAGGCTTGGTGCACAAAATGAAGACTTCCCGTGCAGTGACAGGGGGTAATCAAAGGGCTCTCATCATCTCCTTCACAGTGACATATCCTGAATCAGAAGCAAAGCTGCTCATTAGGAGAAGAGGAAGCAGAAAGGATGTGGAAGAGGCATGTAATATCTGTGATCACACACGGTTGTCCATAGAGGATCCTGAGACATACATATCAAAGGAATGTGTTCCATAAAGGAGCTAAAATTAAAGAACTCCAATGCTGCGCAAACATACACAGGCACAAAATAATTGAGCACAGACACTGCTAACTAGACAGCTGCTTTCTAACAGATGAGGCGGACACACAGAGCCTGACAGAAATGCAGTATCCAAAAGAAAAAACAGGGTAAGAAATGACAACGCTTCATCTAGAACAATAGCACTTAACTGAAAATAGCATTTAAATAGATGAGACAGCACTTCCCAAGACAAAATATGCACAAAGTGGTACAGCTACTCATGGATTACGATCTGAAACAGAAGATAAAACAAAATTCCCAAACCAATGGTGAAACAGCCCACCCCAGTATCATGAAGAGTTAATTTAGACAGCCTGGATTTTGCACAAGAGAAGTGATTATTTCTAATGCCAATTGCTAAGAAACAGATCCACACTGCAAAGCTACAGCACTGAATCTCCCCAAAATAAACCTACTCTAAACGGACTAATGGTTTTGCTCTCCCATTCTTACTTTGCAAGAGCTGCTAAGGAAGCATCAGCTCTGCAAAATTCTCCATTTCCCTCACAGCCTAACTGTGCAGACAGCAAGGACACCTGATATAGCGTTACTACCAGGTGCTGGCATTTGATTTCCAGCTTCAATTTATACACAACCCTGGGGTTGCATCAAACATCACTAAGTCCTTCTAACCATGTGGAAGAGGTCATGAATTGAAAGGGGGATGGTACAGAGCTCAGGGAATGAATGTAAGTTACTAAGCATATGTGAAGTACATCCTGGCATGCTGCCATCCCTGTCTATTACTGAAATCTCTTGCTGATGTGTAGCATCTTGCCTCTTGCAACCTTGCTGATAGCTGGCAAGTGGAAATGAAGGAGTGGGTGGATTACAACAGCGTCTTGTTGATGACAAGCCAGTACGGAACTAGATTTTGCTGGTAATGAGGGGGGAAATCAAATAATATTGGCAAGTAGTAACAAAGCCAGCTTCAGAAAGTGCTGTCAGGGAGGAGAAAGATTAGTATAGCAAAATGCTAGGTAGAGGGATGGGACATTTGCTCCTGTACTTGGCGACTCCTGCTCCTCAACCACATTTTGGAGCTGGGATGGGGCAGACCTGCAGACAAGTCACCATGAAGACAGTCCAGAGCTGGCTGTTCCCACCACCTGTGCACACGATTAATCCTCTGTAGTTGGAACAAGGACACCCATTGTTTTTGGGCCTCACACTATGGACATCACACGGGCCCACCACTAACACCCAGCGCTCAGGTCCCCCTTTTGACTAAGGCATCCAAGAAAGCCCTTTACAAATAAAAGAGCGTGGTGGGATACAAACTGCGAGGGAAAGATGAAAAAAAAGAGTAATCTTAAGCAATATTGACCTGATCTCAGAAGCAATTTTCAAACAGTCTGTTTTCTTCCTGACTTCCCACCCTCTGACCAAACCATCAGTGACTGTCAGGACAACACATTGCTCCTTAAAAGCTAAGACGTGTTCAGCTTGGCCTTTAATATGTGTAGCTGATTCTCTCATGATATTCCCAGTTTGGGCACTGATAAGAGAAAAATACAGTCTCAGAACCCCAAACCTGAAACAAATTACAAGAGAATTTATTTGACTCCAGAGGAAATTCTTTTGCTTAGTAGCCTTGTTAAGTGCATCAGAGGGGTGCAGGACAGCAGAGAGAAGGCTGCATGCTTCAAATTGCACATATTAAAGCAAGGTGACAGAGTGAAAGAAAAGACAGAAACAGCACAAAGGCAGGACAAAGCAGAACGGTCACGACTGCACATGGGAGGGCTCGAAGGTAGGCGGTTCTCTGGTAAACCAACCTGCAGGTATCCCCCGATGTGGACACAGGGGAGAGAGGGGGGAATTTTTCTGACAGGGGGGAAGGGCAGTCAAGGTCACTGTCCTTCTCAACTGAACAGAGCGGTGCCCGCTGCTCTTTTGTTTTCAATTTCACCGAGGTGCTGTCCTCAAAGACGTCATCGTCTCCCATATCATCAGAGCAGAAGTCTGTGCTTTCCACCAGCACGCTGGAGGATTTCTCAGCTTGGAAGTAACTGGAATAGCTCTCCAGTTCGTGGAACTTATGCAGGCTGCTGGTGCTGGAGGTGTGGGAGAAGGAAAAGAGGTAACGCAACAGTTTTTTGCTCCTTGAGTTGTCATGGTCCACTTTGTCCTCCAGCAAGGGGATATGTACAGCGCTGTGGTTCTCTGCTCCTCCTGATGCACTTGAGTAGTTGGAAAGGGAAGGGATGTAGGAGTGCTTAGAATTGCTAAAAGAAAGAGGCCTGAGATTCAGCGGTTTCCTCTCTTTAAGATGAAATTTGTTAATCCTTAAACACTGCTCTTGAGTCGGGGTCAATTTGCCTTCTGAGCGTGTTCGCTCCACATAGTCAAAGCACTCACTGGTGCTCTGCGCCTTCTGGTCCACGTCATTGAGGGACTTGGAGAATTTCAGAGTGCGGGTGGGCTTTACATTCTTAGCAGACCTGAGCGCCTGGCCCCGATCCTGCCCACGGGATTTTCTCTTTGCTGCATGTAACGTGTCCTGACAGATTACTGTCACAGTGACCCCTTGTGTCAGAGGGCTCTGGCAGTGAGGATTTTTCAAGACAACAGCAGACTGCACTGGACTGTGATGACAACACTCAGAAAACACTGCACTGGAACTGCATGCAGAACAGTGGAATAAAAGCACAGAAAGTAAAAAACAATTACATAACAGAACACATATAATTAAAAGTGAAGAAATGAGAATTACGGCTAGTGTGGGAATGGCAAACATAGCGGGGCCAAACAGTCAGTGGGATTCAACGAAGCAGTGTTAGACAGCAGTTGAGTCAAACAAATGGGATGCTTCATATGGGACCCCCACATCGCTTACTTCCCCATACACGTGCTTTTTCAGTTTTGTTTTCTCTTAATTTGAACCTCGCACAAGCCTCACTGCAGCCATGCGAACAACACACTTTACCTGCAGATGTCCTGGTTGGATGGTGTAACTGAAGTCCGAGAGAAGCTATGAGGGGCAGAGATCGAGGTTGGACTTCCAGCCTGCAGTGAAATTAAAACAAACAAACAAAAAAAAGCAAGTCACAAGTTGGAAGAGTTTGGTATGCACAGCAATCACTTTCAGGGTTAAACACAGCATATGGAGCCAGATATTCTACATGAAATATTCAAGGACTAGTTGCAAGAAAGTGGCTTTGTTGTCAAACGCTAGAAAGGGAGGGCACGCAGCCTCATCCTTGGAAAAGTAGTAATCAGAACAGAAACGTTTTCCCCCAAGGTCAAATGCAGCCATCTCTAGAGCGGAACCTGCCAGCTGTCAAACATTGCACAGAACAATAGCTCAGGAAATGAGCAATGCTACAGTAATTAGAATAATTAGATGGAGGTGTGTGTATAGACTAGTTGGAATTTAGCTACCACATAATAGCTAATCCTTCCACTTATAATGATGACAAGAGATTAGAGGCTTGAGTGTTTTTTTCACAAGACAGAACCATCAGTAATTCAGTAACTCACACACTATTTGGGGACTTACTTTCCGTCCTAGCATATGCACATAACCAGACCATTCCCTGAAGTACTCTTTGTACTTTGTGAGGCCTTTCATCCTGCTCTTACTTTGACAGGATCTTCCACCTACTTGGAGAAGAGGTGTGGCAGCAGTCACATTGGTAAGACCCAACAAGAGCACAGTGAGAAACAGAATAACTGAAGAATTCAGAATTCAGCTGAGCTAACTCAAAAAAATGAAGTTAAGCTCTTGGCATATTTAACACTTAATAGACAAGCCTCTAAAATCAATATGGTAAGAACAATCATTGTCTTAGAGTTGGGACTCGATGGGCTATTATTATAGGCCTTTTCTGCTGCTATATTCTGTGGGTCGCTAACAGAAAACTTCTCGACTTTTCCTAGAGGTTTTGGTGAGGAGACCGGCATTGATAACCTCGTAATAGAGAATCTTTAAACCTGGTTCTCCCATATTCCACAGCTGCTGGAGAGGCTGTGCCGCTCACCCACCGCTGCAAAACACTGCTCTCATTTCAAAATTCAAACAAAAGTTTACAGCTCTTTTGATCTGCAAAGCGAAGCCTGAAACCCAGGGAGGAACAATGCAATCAGCAGAACAACGGAACTGTCAACACCATGCTGGGCTGCACAAAAACCAGCACAGCCAGCACAGACCTGGGCCAGGCAAGTGCACAAAGCCAGACTAGGAGAGACCTCAGGTCATGAAAGGTGTGTTGCATGTTGCCAGAGAACCATGCTGTGCCCAGCCCTGTACTTCAGCTTGAGACGCCAGAGCTAGCTCTATCCCTGCCGAAACCAGGACAATCTCTGACTTCAAATCCTATCTTTTAAAAAGAGTTTGTGCAGTGATTACTTTTTTTTTAAAGAAAGACTGACAAGTTTTAGCAGGGCCTGTTGTGACAGGACAAGGGGGAATGGCTTTAAACTAAAAGGGGTAGATTTAGACTAGAAGTTAAGGAAGAAATTTTTTTTGCTGAGGGTGGTGAAGCACTGGCACAGGTTGCCCAGAGAGGTGGTGGATGCCCCATCCCTGGAAACATTCACGGTCAGGTTGGACGGGGCTCTGAGCAACCTGATCTAGCTGAAGATGTCCCTGCCCACGGCAGGGGGGGTGGACTAGATGACCTTTAGAGGTCCCTTCCAACCCAAACTATTCTACGATTCTATAAGTTAGTGAAAGACCTGACGCACTATAATCTGCTGCTATAATTATGCAAATGAAAATTAATAAGACATCAATTAATAATGAATTATTTGAAAAGACATATTTAGCAGTCTTCTAAAAAACAAAATATTGAACCAGTAAAACAGCATGTTACATTCTGCCATGGAAACAGAGCCATATATTGTTGGAACTGAAGTCACAAATCAATTAATAAATCTGTCTCAGGTTTTATGTTATGAGCAAATCACAGAAGGTAACCTGCTTAAAATGAATCCAATCTCTCTAGTCCTTTGCTTTAGCAATGAAGCTTTCCAAAAAAAAGACAGCGATATATATGATGTGACAGTCTAATAGCAGATGACTAGATTCAATGATCCAAAATTTCCCTTCTGAAACCATGTTACCGGTTTCTTGATCCAATTGCCTGGCACCAAGACAGTATCAAAGTCTCGCCACTTGGGAAATCAAAAGGCTGGGACAAACAAGAAACTGTGGAATTTCATTTGCATTTCAAGCTTACTATTCTGTTTCTAGATGCCAGCACTGTTCAGGACAGCTTGCAAAAACCCCACATCTGAGGCACATTTCCTTTTCCTCCTGTCTTCCTGCTTCAATACAAGAGGTCCTTTGCTCCATCTTTATACATAATGCAAATGCAACCAAAATATGAACAGAAGTTAACACACTCGGAAAGGCACCACAGAGTGGAACAACAAAACATTGGAGGAAGTTACGCCCCACCCTTGGTTTAAGCTAAGATAAGCTGTGGCCACCACCAAAAGCCATGGTTCAATGAGCCTCCAGTCTCTCAGACCGTCCTCCTTTCCTCCCATGCTTTTTGCTCATGAAACTATTTCCACAGCTGCACTGCAGATCAGATTAGGATCGTGGGGTGAGGTAAAACTAACCACTTCTTTTACTGAGCTTTTTTAATGCCAGTCACTTCCCTAGCTTCAGCTGCTGGAGGAACCTCAGTCAGTTAGAGCAATGAGCCTCTAATGGTGAGGCACAACTCACTGACAAGAGAAGAGCATAGTAAAATGCAAGCCGCTGCCAAGAGACCAAGAAATAAGTTCTGCCAGTCCTAGAAGCAGAGGTGCATGCAGCTGACACTCACCAGTCCACACAGCTCACCTGGATTTACTGACTCAGATACAGCAGCTATCAGGCAGAGAGGTGCCACAGAAAAGCAGCAGCACTGGAAGCCTTGGGCCAGAACAGGGCAAAGAAGAGGCAATGTGATGGGTGAATGCAACAGAAGGGTGGATCCAGCTAGCTTGGAGCTCTGATGTTGCTCCCACGCAAGGCTCAGCTCTGAAGAGGCTGGGAAAATAAGCAATCAAAGCCTTCACCACTCTGTAGCTTCTGGCACACACACCATCCTTAATGCCCCAGCAGCAGCCTCCCAAGTAGCAGCACCTTTGGTTGAACTGGCTACTTACAATGGTGACAGCAGTAGTAGGTTTTAAAGCACTCTTTGGCATAGGAGGTTTCTACCATGCTCATTATGTGATGGGTAGCCCAAGCCTTGATAGCCTGAATTCGACCATGCTAAGCCCAGAATCACTTGCTGAATCTGTGGATTTTCATGCCCTTCACATGGAGAAATATCACCTCCGATGACAAGCCTTGGAGCTATGTGCTAGTGAGTTACCCTGTACAGCGAGGCTGGGTGCCTAAAATAGCTCAGGACTAAAGGTCAACAGTTAGTTAAATTGTGTATATTGACATTCCCATATAATGCAATTCAGTGAGGTCACAGCGTGACCTTCTGCACTGGTGTTTAGATTATCACAGCAACTCTGAAGGCAGCAATCCCTGGAAGCCTACAGCTCTCTGGAGGGTGGCCATCCGGAAGAAATATATATCTTTTTACATATATACATATATGTGTGTGTGTATGTATGCATGCATATATATGTACATGAGTATATATATAATTTGCTGCCATAGCTGGTTCTCATTCTGCCCCCACTCCATGAACAGTGTGATCTGTTCGTGAAAGAACTCAGCCTTTTCTGATTACCTACTTGTGATTACATGCTGCACACCAAAAAACCCACCCTGCCTCAGAAAATAAAGTCATCTTTGAAGTAAGCCATAGTGAACATGTCAATGGTTTGGGCATATTCCAAGATAACCTGCTTATCTGAGATGGCACTTCTGGGTGTAGTTGCTGTCGTCTCACTCTGGCTGCACTTCGCTACTAGCAATTATACCTCATTTTAAAGAACAGGGCCCATCACATTCTGAAAACCTTATTAAATTATTCATTGAAGGTAAAAAGTTAGAAACAACGTAACCCCAGAAGAATTCCTCCACTGATTGGAAGTCTGAAGGAAACAAACGTTTTCCCCCACACCTGCAAACTTCATCACTTCTAGGTATTACATGAATAGGAACAATACTGTGGCCCTACTATTCGTGCTACAAAAACACCTAGAAGTCTCAGCTAAGGACCTGGAACTAACATACTAAGCACCATACACATTTAATAATGGAGCACACCTCTCCTTTGGGCAGACAAAGGGTTAGAGAAAAGAAGAACAATTTTAAGTCTTTTACTCAGGAGGAACTACAGCACAAGGAGCTTCAGACAAATACAAATTTAGCAATAGAGCAAGGAGCCAAACACCCCACAACCCACATTTCAACCTGGCATTTTGACTGTGGATTTGCCTTTATTCTACACTGTGATGAACCCGTTTCAAAACTATGCTCTCTTCCACTGGGCTGTCAAAAAAAAAATAAAATGAGAGCAATAAAAATCCTAAAAGGTAGCTGCACCTGCTGTCAAAAAGACTGATGCTAAAAGATGTCTCCAGCGCCGCTAGACCATTGCAGCAGTTTCTGTCTGCCTCCCTTCCCTGTAAGAACAACTGGAGCACAGCGATGGTCGTCTCCACTGAGCCAACTCCAACTACCGCCAGTCCCTCTGGGGATTAAAGAGACACAGCTAACCACAGAAGGTTTTGGCTAAGTGGAGACATCTCCCACCACTGCCCTGGAGTTGTCCTGTCCCAAGCACAACCAGTGATTGAGGCCCACTACCTTTAATCCCCTCACCCCCGCCCCCAAGCAATCCCCCTGGCACTGCGATGCTTTTTCAGCACCGAGATCACAGTGCTGTGGTCTGCAATGGGCCGCTGGCAGTTTTGTTCAAATCAGGTTTGTCTCTCCTGGTATTAACACATCAGAATGACGAATGTGGCAGAAGCACATGGGAAAGACAGAATCAGAGGGACAGTTATCACACCCTGTGGTTTAGAAGAACTCATTGCCAAAGAGCTATTTTATCTCTCTCGCACAGATCCTATTTAAATGTGTATTAAGAAGGCAAGGCTGCTGCTAGACATGGACATGGCAGGCACTTATCTTGCATGGTACATCTCCAGAGGCAGCGAAAGCCCCAGGCTCTGCTCCCTCCTTAGTTTACACCACAGAAACCAAGGCCAACCACTCCATACCTGTTCCTCTGGCAGGATCGAGGTACAGACGGTGATCTAGGAAAGAAAACAACAGTGATGGGCCTTGTGAAAAAAGGCACCAAGTGCCACTGCAAGGCGCTCCATAGCTAACCTGGCTAGTCTTCAGATAGAGAAAGGACATCTACGAAGAGACCCTCGGAATCTGACTCTGTTTGTGCCACCCCTGCCCCATTCACCTCCCCTCCCTTTGACAGGGGCAGCCCCAGCCCTGTCTCATCCACCGTGGCAAAATTCAGTTCTGCCTGCTGTGCTGAGAAGTCCTGAGCCTGGGCTGAAGGCAGGCAGGGAGGTCTTGATTAAACCCAAGGGACACATCCCTCATTTCTCTTGAGCCATTGCAGAACAAATATAATGGCTTGGCTCCAGCCATCCACCTGGATGCAACATATTTGTTTTTTTATGCTTTCAACAAGCGCTGTATTCCACGTACACGTTGGTTGAGGGCTCTCGCTGAAGTGCACTGCAGCTGTAAAGTCTCCAAAGCTCATCTGCGGAACAGACATGGTTGTTTCACTGCATGCATGCCAGAGGAGGACTCCAGCTGAACTAGCATATCCAGGCAGCAGTGCAATAAGACCAACCAGCTGTGCCAAGTTTACTAACCTGACACTTGAGATAGCCAGAACAGGCCACCTACGGACAGACTGGATGTTGTGAAGGGCAGACAGCCCTGCTGACAGGCTGTTTTTGAAAGCTTTTCCTAAATACCAACATGGCAGGAGCAAACATTAGCAACTTCTGGTCTTCTCCATTAAATTCTCCCTCTCAGACTCGTGCCATTTTGACTTCCAGCGCATATTAAAAACAAGTGTCTTTAGCTGGGATAAGATGCATTATTAGAATGGAGAGTGGTTAAAAGGGGGGGGGAAGGTGTGGGAAAGAGGCATATGAAATTTTCAGGATGATCAACTCTACCATATAATTTTGACAACAATTCGATAGGAACCAGCAGTCAGCTGCTGGAAGAACTCTGTTCCATACTTTATGTAATGTATATGACTATAATTAAAATTATAACTAGAAACTAGGGGCGAAGTTGAAGTCAGCTTCCCCTCATTCTTCCTAAAGAAATCTAAAGGAGGATTCTGGCAGGAACTTTCTCTAGAGATACCAGAGCCGAAGGCACTAGAGAAAGGAGGCTATCTATCCTTTCAAAATCTCCCCAAGCGTAATTCAACCTGCCTATAGCACAGGATTAATGTTGACTAAACCCAGTAACAACTACACAGGTTCCGCAGGGAGAAGGAGGAAAAAAAATATGGCCCTTTGACTTTAAAATCTCCCTCAAAATACCTTGAATGGACTGAGGGAACAAAAGAGGAAAGGAAACTCCTGCGGGTTGCTCCTTCACAGGGTGCCCTCATACCTGTATGAACTAAGAATCCAGCCCGAGGCAGAGGGAATTTATCACAGCACAGGGAGACTGTCGCACTCCTTACGAACATGACTGCACCATGCCCCCAGCATGAGATTACTTGCTCTTGTGGGTGGGGAAAAGAACATACCTTAATCTTCACACTATACAAATTTTCCTGTCTTTTCCTTTCCCCAATAGCTCAGTAGAGGGATTTTTTTTATTTTTTTAAGCCACTTCTCTTTCCTTACCCCCAGGCTCATGTACCTGAATGGAACACCTTTGAGCAGCAGTTCTTTTCAGTAAGCCTTGATCATCTGGTAGACTACAGGATAGCTAAGCTCTGCGACCGAAAAACCCGAACTGCTTTTCTACGGACGAATGCTCACTGAATCCATCAAAGCTTCAGGCAACAGTGGACATGTGTATTCATATGCTTTTCTAAATCTGTTCCAGGCTGATGAACAGCCCAAATGGATTTTAAATTTCATAGCAAGCTTAGGCTACCACTTTGCATCTGCAATGGCTGCCATTCAGCCCAGGAATAATTTAATACTTTACAGTGTGCTTCTGCTCAAAAGATAAAACTGTACAAGCCTTCAGAAAAGACAAAGCATTTACATTTTTTAAGAAGTGCGCTTCTGATTCCTTTGCTGTGATCCCAGTATTAGCATTTTCAAAGTTTACCCCTTAGAGGACCACGAAAATAAGACTGTGCTAAAATCAGCCCTCCAGAGCAATCAGATGACAGGAACAGCACACAGATGACTTGAAGGTATTTCCATACGTCACCTCATCCGTTTCAGGATATATCAGACACTTTAAAGCTGAACAATATCGCTAATTTGAGGATAACTGTTTACAGACCAGCTTTGCTAGCGACCTCGTTCAATCTGCTTGTAAGCACAATTCCTTTATCTGAGAGCAGAGGGCATGGATTACCACCACTGTGAAAATCCCTTTTTTAGCTGCTCTCAGTGACTAGCTGTGTTTTAGGGTCAATTTCATCTGTATTTAGAGGATGAAGCTTCTATAAAGCTTAATTACTTCTCTGTGTGGCTTGTATGATGAAGGCACTTACCAGTGAACGGTGGCTTCTTGGCAAAAATGCTGGCTTAGGGTAAACAGTTGAGATGTGGTTCTGGGCTGTACACCCCTGTGCCAATCGGGGGTGTTTCAATCAGCATCCCTGTGCTTGAACAGGGCAAGCTGGGAATTGTGCCGTGCCCAAGTCCCATGACTAAATCAATTCAACCTGCCTTCAACACTATTTTTTTTTTTATTTCAAAACAAACATAGAAAAGATTCCAAAAATTAAAATGTTTCATGTGGAGCAGATTTAAAAGGAGTGTTTGAAATACACACACCAAAAAAGCAAAGAAGGGCCTGGAGGAATGCCACATCCCCCAGTGTGCAACAGACTGCACAAAACCTAATGGCACCATATGAAGATCCTCCTACATCTTATTCCCTCCTCCTTTTTCTGCTGCTTCTGGCCTCCATCCCTAGCCAAGTATTCAGGTGATTGTTTTTTTCTTGGCCTGCCCACATGTACCAGCATCTCTTCAGCCTCTCTTAGCATCTGCCTCTTGGAGAACTGCCTTTTTGACCCTTCCTCCCAAGGGATGGCTCCACCTGGCCCCAACACTTGGGGTCTATGTTCAGACAGGTCCTGCTACCTCTGTCAGCTGATCTCATTTTCAGTGGCACCATCTGTCTGCCTCCCTCCTTGATCACTTGTAGCCCTAGGGCATTGCTTTCCTTGGTCACACCCAGTAACACAGCATCCTCTCTTGGCTAGAGGCTGAGTTCTGACTCAATCCTTTCCACTCGTATTGCACTGTGCAACTGAGAGCAGTGGAAAGATACACAGCAATAATCACAGCAGGTTCATAATGATATATCAGCACCAGAAAGGCTTTGAATCAAGTATTAGTGCCAAGCATTTGTAGCAGATTTGCTACATTGCTACGCTGTAAGCCAGATTTGGGTGGAAAAATAATAGCTGAAACTGTCGTTTGCAGGAAGCGTGATCATTATTTCCGGACACACACACATACCCACCCCCCAACGTATCTGGAAATGCAGCATACAATTGATTAAACTCAACTTTGGTTAAATGGCTCCTCTTAAAATGGTGTAGTATCAACAAGCTCTGAGGATTTGTCCTGGTTAAACCACGACAAGATTTCAGAAAGGGCTATACAGGCAGCCAAGCATTTCCATGCTTTTTCCTTTACATGTATTCAATCTGCCTTATTGGTCAAGTTGTTATACTATTCTAAACAAAAATAAAAGGCACTTTCCTATTAAACCTCAGAACTAATGAAAAATTTTCCATGTACGTAAGCTTCCACGCAGCATCCCACTACTACAATCTTTCCTGTTTTGTCCTACAAATTGCTTGCAACAACCAACCCACCTGCAGACTGCAAAGTAAATTGTTGCAGCTTAGCACTGAACTGCCTGCATGCGCAAGGCAGCATTTGGATGTATGAGGCAAATCAGGGGACTGATTTCACCGATGGGACTCCCACCTCTGTTCTGGTTTTGGCTGGGATAGAGTTAATTTTCTTCACAGTAGCTAGGATGGGGCTGTGTTTTGGATTTGTGCTGAAAACACTGTTGATAACACGGGGATGTTTTAGTTATTGCTGAGCAGTGCTGACACAGAGTCAAGGCCTTTTCTGCTTCTCACCCCACCCCACCAGCGAGCAGGCTGGGGGTGCACGAGAAGCTGGGAGGGGACACAGCCGGGACAGCTGACCCCAACTGACCAAAGGGAAATCCCACACCATATGGCGTCGTGCTCAGCATACAAAGCTGGGGGAAGAAGGAAGGGGGGGGGCGTTCAGAGTGATGGCGTTTGTCTTCCCAAGTAAACGTTACAGGTGATGGATCCCTGCTTTCCTGGAGATGGCTGAACACCTGCCTGCCGGTGGGGAGGAGTGAATGAATTCCTTGTTTTGCTTTGCTTGCGCGCACGGCTTTTGCTTAACTTATTAAACTGTCTTTATCTCAACCCATGAGTTGTCTCACTTTTGCCCTTCTGATTCTCTCCCCCATCCCACCGGGTGGGAGTGAGCGAGCGGCTGTGTGGGGCTTAGTTGCCAGCTGGGGTTAAACCACAACAACCTCTTGCCCTTGTTAGAAGCTATCTCCAGAGTGGAGTAAGTGGCCAGAATGGATCAGACAGAGGTGACAGAGGAGCAGTAAGAACATCAATACCTCTGGGAAGCTCCTGTTTGCAACCAAAAAGTCTCACCCATTGAACTGGCAAAGCTGACTTTTTCTCCCCTTGAGAACTTTAGCTTTTGCAACACACAGCAATCATGCTGAACGTTTCAGTGTTTCAAGATGAATGCAAATATCGATGTCTCACCCGCCAGCACTCCCAGGGAGAGCTTTGCCAGAGTGTAAGGTCCTTCCCACTGCACTGCCACACTACCAGTTCTTGATAAATTAAGAATAAACTGTGCAGCTTCGTATGGGTACCAAACTGCTGCTGCCAAAAGGCTTGTTGTGCTGAATTTCAGACACTCTGGGAAAAGTACAATGACACTTAATGATAAAACTACCATCTCTGCTGAACAACGCCTGAAAATGCAATTAAGGATCCCTAAGAGAAGAGCCAGAATAAGAAAGAACAGGCACAGTCCCATTTTAGAAAAGCACAGATGAGAAGTTATACTCACATGGTATTTATTTATGTGAATGCACATTTTCTGATGCTGAATGCAAAACACAATCCCACATCACTGCATGATAACACCACCTTCAGCTTGGTCAATACCTTGTGCACTGGACAGTTGCCCTGCTCATTATTTAAGACACCTGGTAATCTTGTCTTTCTGCTCCAAAGTGAAAGTTGTATGTGTCCATATAAACCGTAAATTAAGTGCAGCCACTGTTTCCTCTGCTGGATATAGGCATGAATAGCTTCCTATATCCTGAAGTACCCAGAATAGAAAAAAGGGACTTGAGCTTGTCACAGCCATAATGACTCAATCTCTCATTAAAAGGCACTATTACCAGCAACATCAACTGTCGCAACAAAGGGTTGAGGCTTATGCACCCCATGAAAAATACCGGTCAACCAGCACAGCCTTGCTTGCATGAAGGCTTTAAGCAATTGTACTTGTGTAAGCAAAAGGCATCAGGCTTCCAGCTAATTAAAAATCTTCTTATTTGTAGAAGTAGGAGTAGGGTATGTATTGTAATAAGTTATCTTGGACAGAAGATACTTTTTTCCTAATGGCATAACAAAACAACTGTGCTTTGACGTGTCCATCAGCTATACTGAAGCGTGACTAAAATGCGTAGAGCATTGTGCTTCCCTTACAAGATCAGGGCCTGTAATAGCAAACATTTTAAAATACTTACATAGTCATGCCCTGAAAACAATGCATTTCATGGTGCTAACAATAATTCAGTGTTGAAGTGACAATAAAATAATGTTTAACCACACATCCAATACATATTACGGGATGCATGGCTATACATATCTTACAGAGAACATTACATCAGATAGCTTATGGTATAAAAGAACATACTTGACTGATGTTTTTGGAGCGATTTTCCCCCCCAAGATAAGATCTCAGTCACCTGTCATCTATCTTGCTCCCACCAAGCTAAGGAGGCTGACAGTGTGAAAGAGAAAACCTACTGTAGCTTCCATTTCATTTGAACTGTAAAGAGAGTCTGCAAAACACCAGAGAGTTCTAATGTTTCAGAAGTGACTATCAATGACAGGCATAAGAAGCATTTTCTACTGGTCACATTGTCACATATATCACCCCAGTTCTGAAATGAAAGAAATCCCAGTATCCCCAAGTTTATCAAAGACTGAGTTATACCATGGAACGTACCTTTGAGATGTTACTAGAGCGGCTCACGGAATGCCCCAAAGCCTTCTCATTCTGAAAGAGGAAGAACAGGATCACTGCAGCAACAAATCACATTTATGAGGATATTTCAAAGCTGGTATTAGAAACCAAATTCCACAGAGAAAGTCTTACAGCTGTGGCTTTTAAGGATTTTGCATCTATTGACATCAGCCTGATTTACCACAATCACTAAATTGCTTTGTTTGCTTAACAAGATTTTTTTTGCAGAAAATCACATTGGCAAGACAAGTACAAACTGAGAAATAGTAGAACCATTATTTCTTCTCTCTATGAATACTGCAAAGCCCTTTCCTCAGATGGCATCTATTTGGAAAGGATATTTCTCAGCCCTGCCTCACCTACACCCAAAGGCAAACATCCAACAACTACAAGTGAAAGCTCTTGCTTAAAGAAAAACAAAAGTTATCACAGTGATGTCCGGAAACAATTGTGAATAACCACATGCATGTCATTTCAGGAGACGAAGCAGAATTACTGAGGAACTTCCTATTTACTGCAGAACTCAGAATTAAACTGGAAATATCATACAAGATGAAAATGCAGAAGCTGCAATTCTCAAAACTGAAATCAGTGATGAAATGTATCTGTTACTTACTTTTCAGTGCACAGACCCTGACTGATAAGGATGACAATCTTACTTCCTACCAAAATAAACCGTAGGTTTCACCAAGATATTTCATCCTTTAAGGGTTCCTGAACATCGATTTACCGTAAATATAACAAGACATGATTGTTCCACTGGTACGAGCCTAGAAATTGCTCTGGAAATGCTTTTCTGAATAAAATACAAGAAATACTTTCTTCTAAACAAATATTACAAACAGAGCAAGTCAAAATGGTTGGTTACAGAACAGTATCTATGTTCCTCTAAGTCTGTGAAGCTGGCATGCAAATTGGTTTGAGATTTAAACCCCCTGAAAAACGGGGCAAATTTACTACTTTCTCGTATGGACTCTATACTGGATTAGAGTTTCTAGAAGAGCATCCTTTCATCTGGGATTTTAGGAACCAAACTCTTTCACATTTATTCCTGAAGATAATTTAACCTGACAGAGACACTTCAACAGCACCCTCTTTCAGTTCTCATTGGCACTGACTGATCAGACAGAACTTGAGATCAGAAGTCCTGCACAGATAACAAATGGGGACATAAAAAACCCAGTCAACTGCAGTTACTCCTTGATCAGCTTGGATATAACACACTGGTTTCAGACCTTCTGCCTGTGGTTTGTTACAATTCAGGTGACCTTCAATGACTGTCAAGTCAGCCCGGGTGGCTGGGCACCCAGATGCTACACCCACACTTTGAGATCCCCACGCTCCCAGACATTTCTTCCTACAGCACATCCCCAGAACAACTTCAAAGCTTTGTGCTGAGAGAAGAGGAGGCAAGGCAAAAACTTCAGCGTGTGCTTACAAAAGCAGGCAGTCCCTTCCTTACAACACCAGTTGCCTCTCAACACAGTCCTGGGCACTGCCTCAGTTGACGGATATAAATTGCACTTCCTCCCTTAAAGCCGTGAGGAAGCAAATATTGTGTTCTGAAATCCTCTGTATGTAGGAGTTTGAGTACCTAGAAGACAGTAAAATAGTCTTTCAGAAGAAGAGAGGAGAAGCAACCAGGGAACCCCCTCAATTTTGACTGATGGCCAAATTAAAAATCAGCAAGGATCAGTTTAAGGTCTGGAATAGTTGTGGCCTAAATTACCATTGACTTGAATGCCAGATTTGCATACTGCAAGGCTGAGTTTGATTTTTGAGATGACTGTGAGCTTTTGTTACAGAGATAATAGTATTCCTGGAACAGAAACAAACACATAAAGACCCCCAAAAATATGGACATAATGGTTATGTGAAGACTAACATTGGACAGGACTACTGCCAGAAGCGGTATGGCTAAGAACTGACTCCAACCGTAAGGGACGGACCTAACCGATTTCATCAAAGGCAGTGTAACTATAGCAACAGGGGAAAAAAAAGTTCATTGAAGCTGTGGAAGACAGGAGGAAGAAAAAAGGGGGCAGGGACATGTTCTCAAGCTATGACGAAAAGAGACCAACACAAACTGGCAAGCACAAAGACTTGTCATTGTGTATGTGTGAGGTGTGGGGGGAAGTAGGCTATGCTTGGCCTTCTAGGGATGCGGGGGAGGTAAACGAAGCAAGACTATGTGGGACAAGGGAAAATGATAGTGAAAAGCGGGACCTGTGGCCAAGAAGTCTGTCTGAACCAACACATACGCCTCCACACAGGTGACAGTCTCAAATCCAGCCCTAGATGTCAAAGACTTCTAGGTGAAACAGAGCAGAAGTTTCTTCACGTTAACTCAACGCTCCCCAAATACTGTTGTCTAGTTGAAGAAGATGCCTGCAAGGGAGCATGACTGAACTTACATCCTTTTCAAACACAGGTGCCTATGTTGAAAAGGATGTGCTAAAATTCAGTAAGCATGAACAGGCTGGAGGACAATACCTACATTTGCACAAGGCGGTAAATGATGCAGAGCAAACATACTCTTAGCCATGCCACAGAAACTAGTCGTTCTGCTCTGCTCCCAGAACTGATTTTATCTGATGGATACCAGCAGCCTCTAAGAGACAGATGCTCTTATTATCTTTATTGATCTACTGTTGGAAACATACCTATCAGAGATTTCAGTCAGTAGGTGACTGCGTACAGTGGTTTTGTTATTGAAAGAGTGATCATTTTTAAACAAAAAAAGCAGTCTTGAAAAATACTCCCTTAAGGGTTACGGAGCACATGCACACATATATTTAAGTACCGGTGATATTTCTAAAGGACTCCTAGACACCTAAATGCTCTTCACATCTCAGTTGCTTTACCACATAAAGCTGGTACATCCATAAAGTCAACAGGAAATTCACTACAGCCTTAGCCCAGGCCGGCCAAAATCTGTACTCTAATGGGCTACTTACACCAGCTAGCAGGAGAAGCACCAACTCAGCCATATTTTCAAGGAGTGACAACTTACCCAATAGCCGCTACCAAATCTAACGCAGACTTGCAAATAAACACACATTTTCCAGTCTGGTTGGCCTGTCAACTACCAAGCAGCCCCATCACCCAGATAAAATTGCTTCAGCCCTTGGACATCAACTGACCCTGTCTTAGCCTGTCTTCTAATCAGGGGCATTTTTTGAAACAGCTACTCCAAGTCTCACAGTTTACATACACGCAGACTTTAAAATGTGTTGGGCTGAAAACAGATAAACAACTGAGTTTCGCTGTGCAACAGCAATTTCCAGTTCACCATGACCTCTCAAGTAGCACCCCTGCTGAAGGAACGTACAGTGCTTTCTTACCAGCTTCTGCAAAGGACAAAAAAATTACTTTTTTTTTTTTAAATCATTAAACACCAACAGAAACACCTCTAAGTAATACAGTTCATGAAGCCTAGCTGTGCTGTTTAATTCTCTTTTGCAAATAAAATAATAAACATCTATCCTTCAGGAAAAAGCACTGTGGAAGCCATTAAATAGAGCCAGTGCTTGCTCATGTTTCCCGTGCTGCAATACATTAAGGATGCCATATGTTTTCCAGTTATTAAGACAGAAAAGAGCTGTAAAGCCATGGAAGGAGCTCCTGGAATAGCTAGATTTTAATGGCAGGCACAATTACTAAATGAGGAACAGAAACGTTAAATAGATAAAATTTATTTTTAAATGCAAACAAACAAAAGCTCACTTTTCACACTATATCCATCACTGGTACATTCATCCTGGGATCTTTCACCAATTATTCACAAATTAAAACCGACATGGGAGTGGAAAGGCTAAACTTCTATTATGGTACTATCACTACTCAACAAATAAAGGTCTTCAGAGACTTTTTCTAGTGTGTTCCCATTGCACAGTGAGACATATTCTAGTCTGGTAATTACAGCTCCAAACAAGATCTCCCTCCCTCTTGCAAAGTGTTAGTCTTTGCACTTGAATGGAAGGTCAAGACAAATGCAACATCTGCCAGCACAGAGCATACAATTATCACCAGTTAAAGCAAGTGTCACTCTACTTCAGCAGATCAGTCTTTCTGTATGGGATAATGGGAATCCTGCCTTTCAAAATCATCCTACTCAACTAGAACCACCTGGCGGGCACTTAACAAAAAAAATCTAGATAGGAAAAAATTACAAGTGCAACTTGTAACTTCTCCTGAGCCACTCACTGCCAGCTGCTGCTCTGAAGTCCCCATCAGAGCCTGGCTCTAGGGAAACAAAGAGGAAGGCAGAAGCAGGGAAATGACTGAAAAACAGAAAAAACTGCTACCCATTCCTACAGTGACATGTTTCTCTAAACTTTGGATGCACTTGCTTGCAATTGCCTGAATCCCGCTCCCAACTTTCCTTTCTTTTTCTATCTTCCCCTTGAATTTGCTCCCTACTCTGAGTAACAGAGCTGCCTCCTTCCTTCAGCAGTTACTTCAGCTCACATCTGCTTTCCTGCACGGCTCTTCATCTTGCCTTCTCCACCTTGCTGGCTCATTTTCCCTTCTGCCACCATTCCTTGGTTACTCTTGCATGACACCTCTCCCTTCTCAGTTCAGCGATCTAGAAGCCAACACCTCCCTCCCATCCTCCCATTTACCTCAGTCTTCCATATTTAGCACTTCAAGTTATTTTACCCTTGATTCCCTACCATAACATATCCATTTTCCACTAAGCAAAACAGCTATGTAACTTACCCAGCCAAACCCAGAAGCCATGTGAACCCCAAAACACCAGTTCCTATCACCTGAGCCAGAAGGAGGGTCCCCACACACTGATAACAATTCAGGCAGCCATAGCTGCTCTTGTGCACTTACAGTACCAATGTATCATGCTGACCTTTCTCCAAACTCAGCTGTAGACTTAATGCAGCCTCAGCAAGTGGGCACCCTAAAGAAATACAACTTGGATGTCCTTGCCAGGATAGAAGGAGAAAAATAGCTTGGTAAAATGATTTGGATTTTGTGTTTCCAACATTTTCGTATTCAGTCATTAAGGCAGGTAAATAGAAGACAACAGAGGAAGCAGTCTCATCGCTTATGTAGCCACTTTCTGGCTACACCCCTGACTACACACCTACATTCAGTCCTAAGTATGGCTAATCCTAAACCCATCTTTATCTCTGCTCATAGACCTGGAGACGAAACTGCAAGCCAGATCCCAATGGTTTAGCAAGGTGATTTTTATTCTCTTTCACTCTGGGAAAGGAGAGCAGAGGGCAACAGAGGAGGGTCCTCCTTCCTCCTCAAGCCACCAATGGCTAAGCATGAACCTAGCACATGCCTGCTTCCTCAAGTCTTAATTCTCTCACATACCAGTGACCTGATAGGGCAATATACTCCCCATTTTGCAATACAGCTGTTACGTTACATTATCTTATATGATAAAATCGGTTAAGATCCTCATCTAATGATAAGAGTTCTCCAACTAAAATCTCAGTAATGAAGAGCAGAGCCCTTCATTTTGATGATGTTCTTACTGCAATGCCCCAGCTGCAGATCCCCACAAGGTAAGTACTAGTGCCTCAGCCCAGTAGAAACACGGTTAAACAAGCCAGGGCAGACTGGCTAGGGCACTGCCTACTTGTGGTTTTCTACCTGGAATCTGAAAGCTATTTTAATCTCATTTTGTGCATTACAATTGCATTTTACAATGTAACGTTTAAGCACAAGATCGATATCTAGTAAAATCACTTACTGTTATCAATAATGAGTAGCACACGCACCATTTCAACAGTCTTCTGGGTAAATGGTTGCTTTCCTTAATACAAAACTTTGCAGAAGAGAATGAATATGTAATAATTGCTCCCATTCATACAGAAATCCTCATTCTTAGAGAGAATTACAGAACGGCACACAGAATGGCATTGCTTGAAATGGTGAGGTGCTGAAGTGCTGAGTAGCTGAATGACCCTTGCATGGCAAGTGAAACTCAGTTCTTCCATCAAGTCCCATGACCAGAGCACGAATGCACAGTTGTTCTACAAACACGCAGCCATACACACCCAGGTATTGTTTCAGGTTTCATAACTGTGTCAGATTTCCTAACAACCTCTTCCCAGAATTTATGCAAATCTTGCAGTGCAACCCTATACCTGAACAGTAGAAATTGAAAAGAACATATGCTTTTAGTTTGGGGAGGGGGGTTGTTGCTGTTGTTGACAATATTGGCATGTGCACTTAATTGTCTGAAGCGGATAGAATGAGAGGAAAGAAATGGGAGAAGGCTTTGTGAATTATTTTCTTCATCTGTCAAAACCAATGGATTGTTAAATTACAAAAGCTTTGTCAGCACTAGATCTCGTGACTGACAGAACCAAACATTTAATTACTTCAGTAGGAAATGGTATTTTGCATCATATCAACTGAATATGCCCTTTATCTCTTTGGCAGTCACCACGTCATCATGGAAGAGCAATAAACCTACTAACAGTTTATAAAGCCAGCGCTTGGCAAAATTCTTAAACCTTGCTCATTTCAAACTTTTGTCCATAAAATATGATGAAATATCATCAACGTTTGTCAATGATTTTTGCATGCAGCTAGAAGAATAATGGCATCTAATCAAAGAACAGTAATGGTATCTATGCCTTGCATCTCTGCTCTTGTGCAGTGTTTACCCCCAGACATTGGAAACTGAAGGGGGTGATGGAAATCACGCCACCTGTTTCCTTTTTTTACCTTTGTGGACACCCAAGTATACATACTGAAAAAGGAATCCAAACAATCTGTCCCATCCATCTAGTCCAGTATTTTCTGTTCTTAGATGATCCCACTTGATTCTCTCGGACCAGCAGTTCACAAATGAGTGCAGAAACCCAACGTAAGATTTCAGATCTTCCATCACAGTGGAAAATCTACACCAAGTTCACTGTGGATTACTCAGCTCACTAACTTGCTCATTCATGTTCACATCAAGCCACTTCGCATAGCGGGAGACAAACTCAGAAAAACAACCTGAAGGCAAAAGACAAGGCTGGAAGTAAAACATAGGAGAATTAACAAGCTTTATTCCAGGTGCTGAACTTACAGCTGTGCCTGAGAACATCAGCAACAGAAATAAAATCACAAGATCACAATATGGCTTTAACAGAAAAGAAAGACCAACGAAAGGAAAAGACGACAGACCAAATGGCTTTAATGGCAGAGTTCAAGAATTCAAAGAACAGGCCCCTTGGGGGTTTGGGGAGGGGAGTCAAGGAGGCTAACAGATCACAAACAAGAAATATAAATGAGAGGAAATGCAAAGAACAAGGCAAACACAGCAGAATGTTGAAGTTAAATAAGAATCTCTTGCCTTTGTCTGCATCACAGCGTGGTCAGAAGCACAATGTGCTTCATCTCCAGTCTGCCTTGTGAATAGCTCTTAGAGTTTGCATGGATGTGCCTGATATTATGCAAACCTGACAGGCATGCAGGTCCCTACATGTTCCAGATACGGTCCACTAAGTCCAACCATACACTGGACAAGATGAGGAGAGCATTCTCTTCAAAAAGGCCCTCTTCTCCATGGCTTTGTTCTCCAGACTTTTTTCAACATACCATTTTTCTGGTTTTTGCATTGCTTTGCTTTACTTCCAAAGGCTCCACAAAGTGCATCTGATTATGGATAACCTGCATCTCCAGCTGCCATTTCAAAATGAAGATCTGATCTCCATCTCCCCTCTTTAATTGTTTGAGCTAGAAGATGACATAAAAGCCTCCCTCTTGCTGAGCTGAGGCTGCCTCACCTGGAAGAGCAAATTTTAATTTCTGCACAAGACAATCAGTCTGGTACATTTCATTAAATTACATTAATTTGCACACTTACTATATTCACATCCCATGTGCCCAATTCCTAACAAAGAAAGTAAACTGCGAAATTTGGCATCCAACGTTTTATGGATCATAGAATCATAGAATCATTAAGGTTGGAAAAGACCTCTAAGATCATCGAGTCCAACCGTCAACCCAACACCACCATGCCCACTAAACCATGTCCTAAGCGCCTCACCTACACGTCTTTTAAATACTTCCAGGGATGGGGACTCAACCACTTCCCTGGGCAGCCTC
>NW_008823922.1:2744536-2748369 GCF_000699105.1 Pygoscelis adeliae | reverse complement strand
GCAGGACCCGGCACTTGGCCTTGTTGAATTTCATAGAGTTGGCCTGGGCCCATCGATCCAGCCTGTCCAGGTCCCTCTGCAGAGCCTTCCTACCCTCGAGTAGATCAACACTCCCGCCCAACTTGGTGTCATCTGCAAACTTACTGAGGGAGCACTCGATCCCCTTGTCCAGACCATTGATAAAGATATTGAACAAGACCGGCCCCAAAACTGAGCCCTGGGGAACACCGCTCGTGACCGGCCGCCAACTGGATTTAACTCCATTCACCACAACTCTCTGGGCCCGGCCGTCCAGCCAGTTTTTTACCCAGTGCACAGTCCACCTGTCTAAGCCGTGAGCCGCCAGCTTTTCTAGGAGAATGCTGTGGGAGACAGTGTCCAAGGCTTTACTGAAGTCCAGGTAGACCATGTTCTTGTCTTGCTGTTGCCAGACAACCTGCCTAGAATGGATGCACACCTTTATGTGATGCAACACACAAAAATGAATCCTTCCCTCAGGGAACAAATTATATGAATTGCAAAAGACACGATCCAAAAATATACACCTTTCTTGATAACGGAAGCAGTATGCATTAAGCTTACCTATGTGACAGTGAAAATGCTGTTTCAAACAATTTCATGTATTTAATGGCAGAGAGAGAGAGAGATACAAACGCTGAGGAAGCCAGCAATTATAAACAGATGAAAAGGAATAACATTCTATCTTTTGTGAAGTAATTGCATTTAATGCAACTGCTGGAATTCTCATGGTACACCACACATGTCAATATGCCAAAGCAATTGGCTATTTTAAACATTCACGGATTAAAAAACCCTCTAGGCAACTGGCAATTTGGTATTTCTCAAACTGCCAACAGCCATAGGAAGCCTGCAGCCTAGATGAAGTCTCCAAAGAGCTGGCCTTTCTTGGCGTCTACACAACTTTGCAGGTTCAGTCGCTTGCTGTGGGACCAGGCTGCGTGCTAGCATGTGCTCCTCCAGCAGGGTGGCAGGCGGCTGCGCAGTCTGCACGTCGTGTGCAACTTGGACGTGACGCACGTGCCTGGATCACTGCCTCTGCTCAGCTAAGAAGGTCCACAAAGCCTCTCTGATTTCCAACTCATATTATACTATTGGAGTATACTGTTAAAACAGTGAATCACAGAATCATCTCTTAGCCAAGGTTACAAACGCCTCCTGCATCTAAAAACAGATTCAGAACAATACTAGAAAACTGCTGCATCCCCAGCCTCCTAAGCCATCACTAACCACCCCCTCCCACAGGACAGCACAGCCAAGGCATTTTTTGCAATCGCGTATTTCAGGGCTTTCTGCAAAACTCAGACCCAAAGTAGCCAATGCACGCCTCTTGCTTCCACAGGTCTGTGGTCCCTTTGCTATGAGTCCTGTGTGAACAACAGTGACTCAAGACGGCCATTTCTCACTGACAAAGCAATTCTATGATTTGCACAGCGCTAAAAGCTGCAAAAGCCTCTTCTCCTAAACACAGAGGATTTAACACGCTCTGAGCGTACTTCTTTTTTAGCCTAAAAATCTGTAGTCATTAACTTTATATCCGCATTCGGGGTGCTGCACTTGAAATACCAACATGTTCAGTAACATTAAAGGAACTGAAGGGTGCAGGTTCCCAAGAGTCGCAGATAAACAAGTTTCAGAAATCAGCAAACAAGAGGTGTGCTGAGAAATACTGCATTCTTCAGTCACAAGCAGATACTCTGGCAGTCTCTCACTCAGACGATGTTTAGGACCTGTTACTCATAGGAGAAAATCCTGCTGATTCTGGTTACCTTCCAACCATACAGCGGGAACTGGTAAAGTACAGCACCATACATCACAGATATCAAGGGAAGAAGAATGAAAACGCAGGGAAAATAAAGGACAGAAGCAGAATTTTCATGTGCTCCGTTAGTCTTTCCTGTTTATCAGTCATTAAGTGAGTCCCTGATAAAGGAGCAGGATAAGAATTCAGCATCTATCTGCAAGTCAGTTAACACCACCTAAATCCATGTCTAACAGCTGATGCTATCCAGTTGACTGATATTGATCATTTGTACACATGTACATCATGTTCTAACCTTGTCCACTATGCCTGTCACAATAGCTTACGCCCACAAATGAAAATCAATTAAAAAAATATTTTTGGTGGAAGACAAGGCTCAGAAGATTTAGATTCTCTGAATTTTTGATACCTTTCCTACTATCAGAGAAGATAAGCACAATTCAGGAGGCCAACAGGATGAAAACAAAATCCAACAGGAGATTTATCTTTGTTTAGGAGGGTCATTTCAACTTTTCTATTTAAAGAAGTTATTGAAGAAAAAAAGATGGTATGACCATACAGAATAAGGGGAGTCTTCCACAAAGGCACAGAAAGCAAAATGGTGAGCCCCATTCTGCCAGGGACATTTTTTTTAGTTCTCTATTCAGCAGCAGTACTTCTTGGAAAAGGAGACCTTATCAGGTCTTTTCTCTCGCCAAAATGTAGCAGCAGTCAACAAAGCAAACAAGATGCCAACATGGGGAAGGAACAGGTGGAAATGAATACTGAAACAGTATAAAAACCAATGGCAGGTCAACAGCTTTTGCATATGGTCACTAGAAATTAAATCCCGGCTTCATGGAAGTTGGGGGGAATTCCACCACTAATGTCAACCGGGTCAGGAGTTCGGCCTCTGTTAGTAAGAGATACTGCAGAAATGCAAAGAGTTCAGCAACAGAGAACTGTTATCAACAGTAAGACGTCTTTATATGAAGACAGCTGAAGCAATAGATTATTAAAAGAGAAAGTAAATAAATAAGGTGAAGAAAAGACATGTAGCTAAGTAACAAGACTTCACAGTTGTGTTCCACGCCTTCAGAAGAACACCAGGAAGCAGGTGACTCAAGCCAGCTATTGCAGGCTAAGACACATACGCTTGGATGAATTATTTCCTGGAGGAAGCAATAAACCAGCACTCCATGTGGACACAGTGGTCCCACCAAACCCAACAAGAAATGCCTGTGGTCTGAGGAAGACTCAGACTGAGCCATTATCAACATCCTGATGTGAAAAAAAGTATTTCAGTAACTGCAACCGGTAGTAGGCACACTTTAGCACATCAGGACCTAAACCAGTTTTAAAAATACTAACTTGCCTTAAAGCATGAGAAGCAGAGAAGAAGAAATTGCAATAAGAGTCAGCTAGAAAAACATGTGTTTGCTTTTGCACATGGAAATCTACATTTGCTTCACATTCAGCAGGGAGAAGCGAGAGCACTTCTAAAAGAACCCCTGTGCAGGAAGGGACTGCTGTGCAGTGCTAACACTGAGCAACACCAAAGCCAATGGAGCTGTGTTGGCTAAATAAAGCATGGATGAGCCCAGTGACCCAGCACAGTAGGGCAGTCAACCTGAAGGCCAAACAAACAGTAAAAGCAAAGAAAAAAAAAGGAAAAGAAAAAAAGAAAAAAGAAAAAAAAAGAAAAAAGGAGGAAAAAAAAAAAAAGGATGTTTTTTGAGCAGGTGGTGTGAATACAGAGTATTGGTGCTCAGAGCACCCCGAGCTACCACTCCTGGGCAGGGCAGCTGTAGCTGAAAAAGGGACGCTCTGTGTAGGCAGCCTCGTTTCCCATCACTGTAATCCTAAAATCATCAGATTACGGCGGAAGACTGTCTGAGGCAATCAGATGGGTGACTACCAAAACCTACCGGCTGAAGAGAAGCGTTCCAAAAGAGCACTGCTCTTCACCCAGTTGGGAAACTTCAGCGCAGTCACTGTCTAATAAGGAGGGTTGAGGTTTTTGTGTGTCTGAATGAGCTGAATGCCAGCAGCTGCGTAAGAACTATATTTACCA
>NW_008823922.1:2744241-2744519 GCF_000699105.1 Pygoscelis adeliae | reverse complement strand
TGCCTGCATTTTCTGCAAAAATAAAATCTCTGGTCCATGAGCCTATTGGAATAGAAGCTTTTTCACTTAACTGGAGACATTTACTCATTCTCTTTCCGCATCTCTCATGCTCCAGTTCCAGTAAAATCCTGCTTAGTTTCAGAGTTTTTTATGGAAACGCACATGCATCAGTTCAAAAGTACCGATATTATGCGAGTAGTATTAAACAACTCACTTCACTGGGTTCCTCTGCCTCTTGCATTTATTCCTATGAAGCAGAAAATGAACTGCAGCTGTCT
>NW_008823922.1:2729166-2744221 GCF_000699105.1 Pygoscelis adeliae | reverse complement strand
ATTCCTGCACACATGCTGACATAGCATTTTCTAAAGTTTATTTCCCAAGGGGAACGGGTTATAAATAAGTCTCATACTCACAGTAAATCTCCTGCCCTTCATTCCCTAGAGCTTTGAGCACGGGCAGTTTTTTGGTCACAGGAAATTGCATCAAAGTTTTCAGAAAAAGTGTATTAGCTTACACGATTTGCTTTTGTCAAACTGCCTTTAATTTGACCCCCACCAAAGCTAGATTTTAAAAATTCAGTTTCAATCTTCTCTATGTTCACTGCTCTACACACTCATTATCTGCAGAAATCTGGACATCTATGAAATCTGCAGCTGCTTTAGAAGATAACAGATTTATTAAAGTACATTTTGTATTTTTTAAAAGTAACTTTTAAAAGCCTACAAAGAACCGCTAAACGATTAAAGGCGTTTCTGTATACCTTCTGAAAAGACACATAGCCAGATCTCTAGGGAGGCTGTTTTCTCTTGGGCTCTACGCTTGAAATTGAGTGAGAAGCTGAAGCAATAAATAGGGGCTTCACCATGGGCTCTAGAATCCAGCAGAGAGGATTCACTTGCGAGGTAGGATCCTCAGGTTGTCAGCTTTTATGCTTGGGGCATCACATTGACAAAATGTTTGCTGATCCCATTACAACAAGGTTCTGATCCAGAGCTGGAACTTCCCAGTCCATACCTCCCCCCGCCCCCAACATCCATTTCTGATTCCTCTTAGCTTTGAAAAGACAAAAGATAAAATTATCCCTAAATGTAAGTACTATCCTTCCAGTTTGAAATGACTACTGAAGTATTTTCTAGGAGGTTAAAGAATAAGTAACCGCTCCTTTGAAAATCCATTTTTCCTAAAGGCTAAATCCCAGACAAGCAATATTGCCTATCTGGACATTACAAAATGTCAAAATTCTCCCTGAGATTTTAGTTTTAAAGGGGCCTTTCAGAAGGCATCCCATGAAAAAAGAAATATCAGATAATGTGCAGGCATTCTCTAAAAGATGAAATAGATGATTTGGCCACATAAGCACTCTGGGGAAAGGCGGGAGTCTGGGGGGAAGGATTAGATGCTGCTGAGCTGCATCAGTACAAGCAGTTGGACTGATGAAACAGTAGCATGGGATAAGGACGCAACCTGCAAGAACAACTGGACTGTGCTCTGAAAGACAGAGACTTTAAAAGCATAAAGACTCAAACCACAACATCCTGGTCCACATTCAGACTCCCCCATATTGGAGATTCCCAATTTTGGGTTTCAGTGCAGACATTTCCAGAAGGTGAGCGAGACTGATGTAAATTAGCAAGAAAAGGCTAAGGGTTAGATATAGTTTACATCATGTCTTTTGCTTTTTAACCCTTTGCTTCCCTGTCACCATTCCATACCTAAGTGCTTTGCTTTGAGGGAGTTACAAACGTCACTGTGTTTTTCACAGGCATCCAGGAGGAAATTCATCCATGGGATTAAATAATTTGTTAGGTCAAGCAAGACCTGAGGCTGGTGAGCAGGGATTCCTTCAACAAAACAAGCATCATGAACAATGGGAACCAACTCAGAGGAAAATGCAGGAAGGACTGGCACTTGGAAAGGGTAACCACTTAAAAACTGATCAAAAGGTACAGTTCACCCTGTAGTTATGACAGCTACCTATTAATCTTACAGATTAATTTTTAATAATCCTCAAAATAGGGAGATGGGGACATTTAAATATCAGGTCTGGAAAAGGCCTGTGGCTCCTTGGACATGCTCCCTGTAGGCTGTAAATAAGCTTCCCTTGCAAACTCTTGTTCAACACGTGAAAGGGAAGAAAACATCTCTTCTCTAGAGAAAAGTAGCTGGACAAGCCCCTTCCAGTCACTTAAAGCTCTAAAAACTCAAAGTAGTGAAAAAGGCAGTCTTACCCTGCAGCTAAGACCAAAGTAGCACAGCAGAGAGGTAAATTACAAAAGCAAGAGTTCAAAGGGATAAGTGGCCAATTCTCTATGAACACACTCAGAAAAACTAACACTTTTCTTGCGAGGTTCCTTAATACCATCTGCTGCTAGTACCCTGAAGGACAGAAAGGATGACATCAAAAAGGGGATGTAAGATTGGAAGAACCTCTATCAATACAAACATGCATTCAGTTAACACTCAAATCGTCACTGAAAATAAGGCTGTACCACAGGGCTGAAACTTTAGCACACAATGAACGTGCTGCTTCTATAGCACCTTTCCTCCAAAACAGTATTCCCCCTCCAAAGGGAAATACTGCAGTTGTTCAGCGCTGAACAGCTGTAGGGAGTGGCTCAAAGTAAGCTGAACAAGACGATACCTAAGATAAACTGTAAGAGGGACATGATGAGGCCAGTTTGCAATTTACAGCCTCTTGCAAAATACACTCCTGGAGTCTGACATCAGTATCCTGAAGTAGGCAAATGTGGCGGTCACTTGGCAGAGAAGAAACCCGAGACACAGGGAAATTACGCTACCCTGAGTGAAATTCAGCCCTACTTGTCCTATTCTTATATGTGGTGTTGCTCAGTGTCACAGCCAGCAGCTGTGTCCTCTTACAGGCACATGGCTGAATAGTGCTATGGTTTGCACAGGACGAGTTTCACGTACAGTGAAGCTGTGCCAAAGCAAGGAGAACATGATGGAGACCTCTACGACCCTTCCATTCTTCTTGGTCATAGAATGTAAATCTCCAAGCTGGATCTTGTCAGGGTATTGATTTTCACATGGAGTATCAGACTTTGGGATCTGCCTAAAGAGCTGCCTCCTGGAGCCCACCACCTGGCAAAGCACTAACTACACCTTAGTAAGTGCTTCCTCCAAGTCAGAAGAATGGTCTCACTCACCCCACCAATCTTCCCCCCTGAAACTTCTCTATTTGTCCCCACCACTTGCAAATGTGATCCCAAATTCTCCTTGCACTTCTCTGGCTGTACAATGGCCCTTAGATCTCTAAGCATGGTGGTCCCTGAGGATGCAGAAGGTGCTCCACAACGCCCTCATTCCCGTGCGTGCAGGCAAGCAAACCGAGGGTAATACAAACGTTCAAATTCAATTAACGTTCAAAGATGCCTAATTTTTTTCGGTTACAGGTGAGGCACCACAGCATAAGGAATCTACAGGCATTTCCAAAAAAGTTGGGATTTGGGATGTTGGGATCTTGGCATTCAAGATTAAGAAACACTGCTTTGGACAACAGTTGTGTGGGGACTCCTCATCTAGGTACTTTGATCTTTAAATTTTTCCAACCTTTGGCATGCTCAGAAACCCTGCTGCCCATGCTCCTAAGCACACGGGCATAACTGGAGCATAACAGTAGAACTGAAGTAAGAGGATTACATTTCAGGAGGGACATGTTTTGGTACGAGACTAGAGGCTTAAGGGGATTAAAAGATAGGAGCTGCTTCAGAGAGTGACAGGGTGAAAAACAGCAAAGCCCACACGTAAGTATTGCCTATAAGTAAGCATTGGTTCGTATCCTTCCGCAGCAGAGACACAGCGAGCAGAACAGCAAACGAACCAGTGACCACATCAGCTGCATCTTCAGCCACCTCCACTGTCCCCAGCACCATCTTAACTCACGTCATACCTGCATTTTCTGTCTCCTTGTGCCTTTTATCACACTTGTTTCTTCTTAGCTGCTGCTCTTCCCACATGAACCAGCCCTTTTCTCCTGTCTTTCTGTTATTATCGATATTGTCTTTCTCTGTATCATTCCCCGTCACCACTGGAAAACAATTTGGAAATACTTTTTAATTCAATGCAAGAAAAGGATGTTGGGATGCTATATAAAGGAGGGTGACTTCCATATCAAGAAACTAGAATGGATAGAAATATAGCCGTCTTCATAAGATCTAATCCTGGGTACAAAGGGGAACTCCTGTAAGCTTCAGAAAAAAGAACTGTGACCATTTTTAAATCCAGAAGGATTTTATTTTTCTGCTAGCTAACACTCCTCAAAGGTGGAGCATTAGACTTAGCTTCCAATTCAATATGCCCTTCTAACAAATACTTACAGAAGCGGTAGTTTTATTCCCTGAAAGATATGGAGCTAAACTCATTAACAAGAGTTACAAATGCCTGAGGGCCTAGCATGACTGGAACATCCTATCTGGATGTAATTTAGAAATCAGAAAACTGTGCCAAATTCAGCTGATGCTTTCAAGAAAGAAGAGAGTTCAGGAGCAGGGCTCTGTGGTGCTAAGGATAGCACATGGCAAAAGGCTGGAACTGCTTCAGAAAGCTTATAACCCAATACAAGAAAATTTAAAGACGACTACAGCAACCTGACAACAGACACCAAGAGGGATGGATACTGGTGTATTGAGTAAAAGCTGCCAGGCATATTTATGTCAAATGCATTAAAATATACACACATGCGCACGTATATACATATATATTACAAAACCCCCTACAAACTACATTCTGGTTTCATTAAACAGAAAGAATCTGCACTAGACAGGGCCAAATCCTAAGGTCTACAGTAAACTAAGCCAAAGAAACCCTCTCGAAAGAGAAGTCCTGCAAGTGTCACCTGAATTTTAATGACAAGGTAGTTGATTTCATTTGTATCACAGACAGCATCAAAGAAGAAGAGCAAAAGTTAAGATGACCATTGAGCCAGGGCTTGGGAACCAGAAGGTTCACTATCTGTAGTCAGACCTTTATGGCCTTGAATACTAAACCTTCCCAAAGCTCGGCTGAAAAGAATGGGACAGAAAGTCAGAGATCACCTCTGAAAAGCGCTGACAGGTAAAACTGGTTCATATCTATAAATGGTAAAGAGGAGGACAACTTGCAAAAACGCTTGCATTACATTGGGAAGAGAATTTAAGTATGCTCACTGCTGTTCAGGAGTTCATGTTTCCTCCTTGTTAAATTCACACTTCTTGATATTGCAGATGCTCTGTTTTCATTTCAAATGTATCTGTGTTCACCTTTCTTTTCCTTTCAGTGAAAAGCATGTTAACATCTTCCCTGGAGTCAGACATGTGAGAAGGCTTCTGCTTGTGCTTCCACAAATCAAAAGCAGCTGCTGCATCGCATGGCATGGCAGAAGTGAAAACTCTTAAATAAAAAGCAGAAGAGCAAAAAGGGGAAAGGAGGATAGAGCAAGTAATAAGCCATATAACCTGCAATACAACTGAGGAAGAGAAAAAACAAAAGAAACAATTCTCCTCTCCCCCTAATATTTTTTTTTTTTTAAATGGCAAGACGACTCTTACATTTCTTTGTTGAATTTGGGATGAGAAATGCAGGTCTTCTGACGAGAGACAATCTGCAGAAACCTTTAACGGTTTGAAGCATCAAGAAAAAGTGGACTGAAGGGGCTGCTTCACATGCTTCTTCATGGGCTAGGGGAGAGTATCTAGTGGCAAAGGAGAATAAAGAATTCCCTTTCCAACTGTACCCACCCAAGCAATGCCCTTGTCCCTGTTGTACCTTGCCCACTTTCAAGATAATGGGCTGCAGAAATGAGACCGTTAACATCCATCCTAGAGCTGCTGCATCTCAGAAATCCTTTGACAAAAGGACCTGAACTCCCACCACTTAAGTCTCTTCCAGTCGCCATCTGCCATAATATTATAGTGAGTTTGTAGAATATGCAGTTTCTTGATTAAAAGACATTAAAACGTCTTTTAAAAAAAATAAGAGACAAAAATCTGCCTATGGGTCAGATTATCACTGCATTTACCTACCCTGATTTTTCTATAGCATTATATGAATTTGGCCTCTGTTCTATTTGTTTTTTAAAAAGGCTACCTTTGTTTTATTTCTTGAATTATCACATACATTGCTTTACATGTGTTCCTCTCCACCCAAGACAGCTAGTGACACTGTATGCTAGATAACCTCGAGATAGTCTCGATCTTACCTCTAAAAGGGCTTTGCCCCAGCATAGCTGAGGGAAACAGAGAAGGAATAGAATGGTTTATAAAAATGGTTTATTCAGCTTGTAATGAGCTAGAATTCTCATTATCCGTAACACTGGTGCTTACAGTTTATTAGGAGGACTGATGTCCTCTTATTTTTAAACCACACTGTGTAGGTTAAGGCTATCTTGCTTAGGAATTAGCTTGGTCCTGGCATTCTTCAATTCCCCTTTAAAATTAACAGCATTTTTTGGCAGAAGAGAAAATGCCCAATGCATAATTAAGAGCTTGGACAGGGTTGTAATTTGTTTAAATGTCACAGGTATGCCATGAAAAAACATGGTGCAAAAGCAACTTACACCCACACAAAACTCCCTGCCTCGTGCAGCCAGTAGTAGTTTTCCAGTCAAAATAAGCTTTATGGACAGCGAGATCTTTTTTAGTTTTTCTTTTGCCTGTCTACAGTGTGTTTGCCATTTGAGTACAGGTATTGTGGTAAATCATGAGTCTTCAAAGTACAGCTCAGGTTTTTAGCTCTCTTACCCTTGCAGCCGTAAGAAAAAAATTGATAAAAAGTCTTTTCATTGTGAAAATGCTTCCAGTTGAAATACACAGGCAGCCTGAAACAGCTGGGTAAGTGGTGCAAGCCATTCAGCTGAAATGCTGATGTGGCCACGATGGAGTATAGTAACAATAACTTGTCACCAAAGTTCATTACTTTAAGGTTGATGAATACCAACAGGGACAGTTATAAACCGCTGCCCCTTTGACACCAGCAGCTCCCAAGCTTTCCCTTACACAAAGCCATTTCAGGGATGTTGACTGCAGCTAGGCTCATCGTTTCTTAATTTAAGAGCTTCTGTCCAACTGTAATAACTACAGCAGACTGCAGGACAGGTGATCACTAAGTCAACTCCTACTCTGACCCCTGATCGCAACCTGGGAAATGGGAAGCCAACAGAAGTCAGGAGACTAATATGACTTGAAACAAGGGGTGTTTTTAGGGAGAGCAATGCACAGACAGTGCTCTCATGAAGACCAGAATGGGTGCAGGGCCACAATTATGGGAGAGGGAAGTATTTAAAAAAAAAAAAAAAAAATTAGCAGAAGCATAGTTCCTGAATAAAACAGACAGAGAAAACACAGGGATTATTACTCTAACCACGATGGCCCTGCCTGGATTTGAAAGCAGAGCTGGTGCCTCAAATAGCCTGAAGTATTACATCTGGTTCTTCAAACTAATCTGACCCCTTTGAGACAGACAAATACTTCCTCCGGGAAGAGTGTTGTTACATTTCAAAGTCCTAATGTTAACCACTGACTGTCAATTGAGATAAAACAAGCACCCCAATGAGTCATAAAACACTAATTTTCCATTAGACAGCAAGAGAGAAACCGATGACAAGAAACAACAACAAAATCAGCCATTAACAGAAACCAGATGGAATGGCAAAAACTATTCAAAGAAAACTATTAACTTGATATCAAGAGAAAGAAATAACAGTGTGTAGTAACCACAAAACGTCTGAATATGGAGACCAACCAACCATCAAGGTCAACATAAGGGAGCTTAAATTGGTTGGTTTTGAGGTTGCTTCCTGTTATGCTAGGCTAAGCTGGGAACTTGTTGTTAAATTAGAAAGAAAGGGAAAAAAGATACCCAAACAAGAGAAATGCCAAAACCCATGTTGACAGCAGCCCAGCTGCCCAACAGAAGGTGCAGCAACCAGGCCCTGCAAGAACATTTTAAAGACATTTCTTCCTCTTCCCAACACTCTCCTGCTATGTCAAGTGCCGCCTTCTCTTTTGAACTGCCAATTTCTATCACTGAGGAGGCTCAGATTCACTTTTACTTAAAAAAAAAAAAAAAATTTCATACAGCTCCACAGTCCACACTAGGACCTAGTATAAGGTTTGTCTAGGAATATGCCAATTCAAGTCACCAAATTGCCACCGAAGCACTAGTGGCTCTAGTACTCAGAAGCAAAACTGTTCACCACTTTTTGAATAACTACAATTCAGTTTCTTCAACCTGATACACAAAAAAACATGACTCAAGTTTCAAAATAATTAAATTAGCTTAAAATTTTAAACTGAATGTGCACATCCCCAGTCACAGAGGCTGAGTACACCAAAATACACGATAAAAATATGTCAGCAACACTGCCTGGTAACTGCAAGAGACGGGAAGAAAATCTTAAAAATACATGTTTCAAGCATTAGTTTTTTTTAAAAAAAGGAGTAAGATTAAAAAACCCAAAAGGAACCTTTACCTTCATAACCTTTCTTTCAGTTATATGAAGGACACATGCATGGGTATGGTGCTTCCATGCTTAATACAGAGATCAAAAAATTACCATTTCTTTTAACATAATCATCTCATTATTTCAGTACCACTGTTTAGATTTTGCTTTTGAAAGTGTTACATCTCGGGAAGAAGCAACAGTATGCTTTTTTTTTTCGCTGGGGTGTGGGGATGGTGATTTGGGTTTGTTTGTTTGTTTTCTTTACTGGGACTGAAATTCAGTTGTTTTTTTTTTTTCCACCGAATGAGGCTACCATTCACAGAGGTTATCACCTAGCCAATAGGTTGAAGTCATTCTGTCCTTTGCCACAAGGCAAAATGGAGAAACAAGGGATGAGACAAAGGGTGGGGGGAATAATAATAATCTGTGTAGTCTTTCAGCCCTGAACTGCTTAACTGAAGAAATGGAAAAATCACCCTCCCGCTACACTCTTCTACATTACCTCACCTTCCCTGAGACAATAAGCTCTTTGGAGCACATCCTATGTCTTTAGGCACTTCTGGATAGCTTTACGGTACCCTTCTGGTGTCTGCAGATAACAACAAAGTAAGAGAACTTACAAGAAACAGCATCTGTGGATATGCTCTGTCCAGCTGTATGATGAAAGGCTTGAGTTGGGCCCTTCTGATTTCCTCATGGCTAGCCTCATAAAGAAAGCACATTAATTTAATTAATTCAAACGCATGAAAAATTACTCACTACCAAGCAGGAGACAAAGTTCAGGACAAGGGTATTTTAACTCATTTCAAGAAGGGCAGCTCCCAATCAGACTTTACAGAGCCTCTGAAGCCATACTGGGAGATATAACTGCTACCTCCTTCAAACCCACTGTAGAACTGCTCTTGTGAGGAGCTAAATCACTTCAGTGAGAGTAAAAGGTGACATGAACCTCACAGGTTTTGCTCCTAAGAGAGGCAGAGGAACTTTACAACATAGGTCTTCAGAGACCTACTTTTTTTTCAGCCAATCTGACTCATTAAAGCATAGTTTCTGAAATGACTGGCAAAGGCATTGATTGCTCGGCTGTTCTTGATCATCTCGGTTTAAGCCATGGAAGGTTCCTGCACACCTAAAACAGCCACCAAGCAAATACATTTAGCAGCACTAGTTATTTGGTGAGCTTGAAGTCAAGGTAATAAAGTAGTGCCAGGAAAGTCCCTAATCGTGGTCTTTGTCTTTCATCCAGGTGTAGCAGAAAGAGGAGAAAGGGATGTTGCTAACAAAGAAATGTATAGATTCCGAGACATATTACAAAAGAGTATTTTTAGCAAATGCAACCATAAGAAATAAATGCGTAGCTTCAGCAACAAGTGGAAAGAATCTGTAAGTGAAAACAACATACCCAGAAGAAGTGATGTTTAACAAAAATTAAATCCTGATGTCAAAAACACATCAAGAAGAGACATGAAAGGGAAGGAGAGTAAGCCACAAAAAGACATCAAAAAGGAGAGGAGGTGGGAAGAACAGCATAATCTGAAATTCTCTCTGTTCTTTACAGATTTATGCTTGTTAAAGATCCATATAGAAAAGGTTACTCTTTTTTTTTTGTCTGTCTTGTTTTTCTCAGCAACTCAATGTAAATAGTAACTTAGCAAAGTTTAGCTCTGCTCTATAGCTCTGACTGAATCGTCTATTGACAACTGCCTATTTTTGCCCTTCTCCAAATGCTCTTCTAACATTGTCATGCAGTGGTAGGGTTTCCCCATTGAGGCTGACTCATATTGTAGTTGACAGGACTCCTGCTCTTCCAAAACCTTTCTAGTCCTTTGACATGGCTCAGAATGAAGGAGTCTGTGGCATGCGAAGCATTATTAACAAATAACAAGGTATGGCTTGGTAGCTGTAATGCTTGTGGCCACGCTGTATATGACAGAGAGGCAATTCTCCGTCAAACCACCCTTATCGCAAAAGCTTTAGCAATTTGCATCATCTTCTAAAAAGTTACTACCAGACACCCTTACTGAAAGCCACAGGGGCACATTTGTCTCTTGAAAGAAGAAAAGTGTGGCCAGACAGCCGTACACTTGAGTAATTTTCATGAAGAGATGACAAATTGTGCTCATCAGAATCACCAATGCTAGTTAGGGCCAGGCTGCCTTCAACAGGCGCAGTTAAAATCCACAGACACCACTCAGAAATCAACCCATCAAAGCTTTGAGAATTACAGTAATCACATATGATTATTTAACAGGAAGCTGAAACAAGGGCAAAATGGGCAAACCTGGAGACAAGCCCTTTCCCTGCATTTCCAGGTACTCCTAGTACCTCTGCTGAAAGAGAATTTAGGCCTCAGAAGGGAACAGCCCAGCACCAGTTCTAGTGAAGGAAGCAGTCAAGGATACATCACTGATTTTTGAGTCAGGGAGATACCTGTTCATGTTTCATCGTTGTTTTTGCATGCTCCTTGGGCAAGCCACTTCAATTTATACTTCAGTTCCTTCGGGGTAAAACGGAGCAAGCAAAACTTTTTCTTGCCATGAATGCTTACTTTTTTAGACTGAAAGTTTTGAGAGATGAAAGGTGGTCTTTTCCTACATATCTACAATACCTAGTAAAACAGGACATAACGTGAGGGGTCTTCGGTGCCACTGTCACACATCACCAAAAAATAATGCTTGAAGAGTGGAAGTACCTGTTCTCAAAAGCGAGTTTAAGTGAAGCCTTGCTATAAACCACACAGAGACTCTAAATGTCACCAAAAACTGGAAGTGGAGCAGGCAAGGACCACAGTAAGAGCTGAGCTTTGCTGCAGTTAAGTCTAAAGGAATACCTGGAAGGGCTTAAAACATAGAAGGTAAAAAATATTTCTGGACAAATCAGTAGCAGTAATGATTACCTCACCATGACTGATGCCACGGATTAGCCTTTAGAAAGAAGCGTCCTGTCAGACAGCTCTGCAGTGACAGCCCTACGAAACCAACCTCCGCTCAAGAAGGAGATGCGCTCATACAGAAAAGGCAAGTTTTGTACTAAGTCAGAATCTCTCCTAAGTCTGCATCCCTGACCCCTCCCGTTAACCTCTCGCTCTCTGATATACTTGAAGACTGTGTTGCCCTCCTGCTGAGATGGTTTGTCAGGCTGATGTTTTGGGGGCAGCGGGGCGGGGAAGCTACTTCATTTTCAATTAGAAGTTGAACTTTCTCTTGAGATCTTTACATACAAAGCCCAGGCCACATTAATTTCACAGCCGTTTGACAGACCAAGCCTGTACTTCTATTTGCAGCCCCATACCAAAAAAAAAAAAAAAAAAGAAAAAAGGCGCAAGCAGTGTTACTAATTGATTGAATTCATATTCCAAATCAGATGCCAAACATTTTGTGACTGAGGATCAGAACTTTTACATTTTGAAGAGGAAACAAATTTCAAATGGAGTTTAAAAAAAAAAAATTACTAAATATAAAGAAGTTTTTTTAAGAATTGCCACTCTGGTTATGCTCATTTTCCTTTGAGTTCTTCCATCTTCAACATGGGAAAATAACAAGAAAACCTCAACACTCTTATTTCTTAGACTCATCTTTGAACCAGGTCTGAGAAAAGCTAGTAGTCTGGGACAAAAAGGCAAAAAAAAATCTAAAGGAAAAATCAAGATTTTTTCTAAAGGAAGTTTTGATACATGAAATTACCAAAAATTTAGCACAATCATATTAGGTAAATCAGCTGGGAGATTTTCCGTTCTGTCTTTTTGAAGACAAGTGAACTAACTTTAAAATAACTGTCAGATATAATTTTAGTTTTAAGTGAATACTTGATTGTTCTATCTATCTACACATGGATGATTGGTCAAGAGGATATTTCTAAAAAATCAATGGTATTTGTGAACATCTGGTTTTGAAATCCTAAATTCTATTACATTCTAAAAGTATCCTGGTCTCAAAGTTTAGGATTGATGGAATAGTTCAATTAATCACCATGGAGCATCACCTCTTGCTTAGAAGTGCTTTAGTAACAGGGGACTGGAAAGTGAGTAGTGCAACACTATTTTCTAGCAAAGGTGCCAGGAGATATTCAGGAAACTACAGAGCAAGAAGGCCAACCTCTGTATTGGGCAGGATTAGTGAAGCAATCACTAGCAGTCTAGTGAATAAATCTTACATATTGTAGCTTTTGTAAAGGAAAGTTATTTCACAATTTAAATAGTTTGGGATTTCCCCCCCCCCCTTCCCTTGAAACCATCAATAATCACATAGACTCTAAGATATTTTGGGATGGGATTTTAGCAAATTCTTTCTGTAATCCAGGTAGTGTAGGCTGACTAGTTCTGTGTTTTCTAAGCTACCACAGACAGAAGGAAAGGCTATCTCACATGGTAAATATCTGACTAAAGGTTAGGAGAAGTGGGTTTGGTTGTTGGTTGTTTTTTTAATAAAATCAGTTTTCACAGCAGAAGGAAGTCACCAGTGGAGTGTCACAGGGAGAGAGTTAATACAAAACAGCCTGAAAAGCAAGGTTAATAACGAGGTGGCAAAGTTTGCTTCCTGTACAGCTTCCTGTCATTAGCCAAGGGAAGGTGCAGAACCACCCAACTGTACCGGCTAGTAAAATAGCAGCTGACATGCAGGCTGGATAAATGTCAAGTGACAATCTCAATTTTACATATTCAAGGCTGGGGACCAGCTACTTAGGAATACAATCTTCAGGTCATAAAAGTAATTTTACAGAAACATCAGCTCAGTGCTCGGTAGTGGACCAAAACCCACCAAGTGTTTGCAACTATTACGGAAAGGATAGAAAACAAACCAGGACACCACTATCGTCTTCTACAAACCCAGAAATGTCATTTTAAATACTGCGTGCAGTTCTCATCCCATAGAGATCGAACAGGAGTTAGTAAGACTGAGAAGAATATGAAAAGGGTAATGGGGTGACTGAACGAATGTATGAATGGTTTCCATGCCATTTCTTGAGAAATGACTAAATGACTGGGGCTCTTCAACATGGAAAAGAGGTAACAGAATCACAATGGTCACAGAGAAAATAACTAGGAAACAGTCTCCCACCTCTCCAGTAAAAGAACCAGGGAACATGCAATGAAACGAGCAGTTCAGAATAAAAAAGAGACTATTTTTTCCACAATTCATAGTTAACAGTGGGACACTCTGCTCCAGGTGGTTGTGGATGCTCCAAGTTTTATTTGGGTTCAAAAAGGTATTGGAGAAATTAGTGGAACAGGAATCTATTGAGAGCTATTAAACACAAATAAATAATTAAGTCCTTAAGCTATAAATCAGTGAAAGCTAGGAGAGCTTTCTGGGGAGGCATCATTACATGGTTGACAATACGCCTACTTTTAGACATATTACATAATTATAGGCCTGTTTTTACATTAATCCCCAAGCACCTCCTGTTGCACACTGCCACAAAGTGCCTTGGTCCAACCTGGTACAGCAGTTCTCAATTCTAGCTATGGTCTTGACTTTGTTGACAACTGTAGCATTCCTGTTATCGTGAGCATAACGGGCTGTTAGGCCTTTGAGCCAGTTCTCTGGAATAATCACCATTCATGAGATACACATTTAGTCCTGAAGGGTTCAAAAAACCATTATTTCATACTCCCGTATAGGGGATGACTCTCTCCAGAAATTGAATTTAGACCTTAGTAAAAAATATGCAAATCAGGAAAACAACAACAACGCATGACAGGAAGGGAGCGGGGGGGGAAGATGCCACCAGCGCCTCAAAAACCCATAGTCCAGAGACCCAGGCCCGATGAAAATATCCTAGGATGACCCTATAAAGAGGACTGTGCTCCCCCTGCAAGATGGCAAAACAAAAACGGATTCCCCAGACTGCAATAGTTGCTGTCAGTTCCTTCCTGACCTCCATTTTCTCAGTGCTTTCAAGCTGCCAGCCTTCACTAGCTTCAACACAGACTCCTCCAGAAGCACAGGAAAGGCATGATGGCTAAAGCTCTCTGCAGAGTTCAACACGTAGGTGGTCTGACTTGGAGAGGTCTGCAGTCCCGAACTGGCCTATCCGTATTCATCATTTTGTATCTAAGCCCAAGGACATCAGCATCTGTATGCCAACATTTACAAACTGTGTTGAAATGTCTTTCTGTTAGCTTTTAGCTCGGATGTTGAATGAGCCTACAGTCATCTCACTTCAAGATTCTTCTCTAAACATCGCTGAAAGGCAAATACACAACTGGGGAGCTCCAAAGGACAACTGCAATGACACACTACCATTTATTGTACACAAAACCTTGCAAAACATCAAAACACTACTTTACCTCCAACCTGTTAATTTGCTGTTACTTTTATATGAATGCACAAATAAACCAGACCAAACCAGAGCTGTATAGCCAAGACAGCATGTCGCTGAGCCCTGTGCCCGAGACTTGCTCAGAGGGAGGCGTGTGCGGGTTGGCACAGCTTTTGCATTGGGCTTGTCTGTATCGGCAGTCAAGTCCTGACTTACTTGACTTGCAGTCAATCCATGGAGATGCACATGGTTGCCCAATATCCCTCTGTCTCCACCAAATCTTACACAGGGTCACTTCCCTACTGGAAGTTCTGTATTTCTGCCTGCCCCGCAGTCATTCCCAGGAGGGAGGAAAGGATGGACGACATGGTTTCGGTCCTTCCTGCTCTGTTATCATGGCATCGGTGCATCCTGTGCCTTTTAGACAATGAGACAGAGGGGTTTGGGAAATCGTGTGGTTGCAGGGAATCAGTCTCTGGCCTTCCTCTTACCGACCCCTGCTTGTCACCGGTGGCCAAGACATGCCCATGATGAAGTAGCCAAATCCATCCTGGTGCTGAGGTTGAGGCACAAGGAGACGATGGCACTCCTTTGCCCTCCTCTACCAGACCGAGGTGCAGAAATCTCCAGCCTGGCATGTCGCACTTCCTCAAGGAGGTGCGGAGGATCCTCCCTCCTGCAGCCCC
>NW_008823922.1:2680292-2729139 GCF_000699105.1 Pygoscelis adeliae | reverse complement strand
GGGAGCCAGACACTGTCCCTCCCCTCTGCTGGCAAAGGAGGGGAGGCAGAGGGCCACCCCGCTCTGGCGCAAGGGACAGCGGCAAAACCATAAGGAAGCTGGCTGACACTGAGAAAAGGCTGGATGGGGGAGGGCAGGCTACAAAACTGACATCATGAACGCACAGTAATACACGCTCCAACTCAATTTTACATCATTTGTCGTCACAAGCAATTTGATTCCGGCCCCACCGTGGCACCAGAATACTGCCCACCATTAAGCCTTCTGGAAGACAGCTTAGTGGCAGAAGGCCATGGACTGAAAATACGTTCATTTTGCACTACTGAAAAATTGATCTTCAATCTAAACTTATTCTTCAGTTATTTTTTTTTTATAAAAAACCCACAAACACAAACTTAGATCTGCTCTCACCATAGACCTACCTTTAAAATTCCTTGTCAGTGAGAAATAAAAAAACCCTGAAGTATCTCCTGCTTGATAGGTCCTACATAGAGGCCACCATGCTTAGCCTTCCCTGTTTTTTACTACTTTTCCCAAGGACATCACAGCTGCAACCATTTCATTTAAATGTTGTTACAATACGAAGCTGCCTTTGTATCACAGAACTAGCTAATAACTCCTCTTCCATTCATTTCTTTAATACCAACATAAGCATACTCTTTATTTCAGTTTGCGTCATTTCTTGCTGCTGCCAGATACTTAACATTTTAATTGTATTTCTGACTCTATCATTAGGAACCTTCCTAGTCCATTACAAAGAGACACTGAGATAGGAGATAAAACTGGTAAGGAGTTTTATCAAATAAGTCTCATTCCGGCTCCCTGCCACACTCTGAACACAGAGTATCACGTTTCCCGTTCTGGTCCGATTCCAGCTCTTCACAGTGATCTACAGAAAAATAACCAAAAATTGGATTTGTGCCCTTTTTTCCCCCTTATTCATTAGCTGGTTTTTTTTGTTGTTCAGTGCAAACTCTCACCTTACTGCATCTGTAAGTAATGCCTGAAGTGCTCTGTTCAGTCCAAATATTTTCCTCACTCACTCTTAGCTGAAGGAGCAAATCTTTGGGAACTTTTGTAGATATTTTGATCCAGAACATTTCCCTGACATGTGAAAGTTCCTTATTTTATTATTAGTAATAATATAAAATGTAAACACTGGAATAAAACTCCTCTCCCCCAAGAGTGAGATTTTACGATCTACAGTATCATAGTCCATCCAGGTCCCTCAGCCTCAGCTGCATGAGGATTTTGAGGAATTTCTGAAGCATGGGCATAAGCCTCAGAACTTTCAGATGGCACATCAAAGATGACACTCTTATCTGGGCCCAAATTGGTTTAAGCCGGACGTGAACATAAGCGCTTGAGTCCTCTCTGTGCCAATAAGGCTGTAATTGCTGTTTTGTGCTACAGTATTAAATCTTATTTGATTATTAAAAAAAAAAAAATAAAAAAAAATCAGCTGAGTGGGTGGCAGGGGGGGCTGAGTACAAACAAAATCTGAATGTGGATAGTTGAAAAACAACAACACAGAGATGCTTTTAGAAAACTTCGTTTTAAACTATCAACACATTAGCCCAGTACATTAAACAGGCAAGTGCAGAAATAACTCTTCCTTCCCTTTACACCTTGATGACTAGACAACACAACTCTGGACTCCAGGTGTAACTGAGTAGTGAAGCAGCAAAATACACTTTAATGTTAAAAAAAAAAGAGTTAAAGTTTAAAATCACATAATCCCAAATCCATCTCTTAATTCCACTGACTTCAATCAAGTAACTGAATGCATGGGACCTCACAAGTCTAATAAAATCAGATAAAGAATCCTGCTAGCAAGCTTTCATGAAACAAGGATCTTATGCACTGAAAGGTCACACAATCTGTTGTAAAAGAGTATTAGACTGTCACCTCTCTCTCTCACGACAAATATTGAAGCATCCGCAAAGCATGTGCAAAATTCAAGTAGCAGATAAATTCTCGCTGCGTGTACAGCATATAAATTTCCAGAACTTTAACATATGAAGTCAAAACGAGCTTTTTAAATTTTTAAGTCAATGTTTCAAGTTATTTAGGACTCCCAAAAGTACTGATGTGTCGTCCCCCCCCCCCAAAGTCACAGGCTGATAATGTGTGTGACAAAATATTGTCACTCCCAATTGTTAACAAAAGGAAAAAAGAAATGTCACTAAATAGCATATTCTTGTGTACATGCAAATTCTATTTAGGTGATCAAGTCATCTTGGAAGACAACATACTGGCAGGCAGCGTACATTTAAGCTTCACCAAAAGCACATGATCATTAATCTCCTCCTGGGGGATTTCACATGAAGCTGACAATTTCTGCTTCCACCAGTAATGCTTATTTACTAAACCCTGGCTTGGACTTCAAGCTATCGTTTCGAAAAGAAAACAACTTGTCTGCACAGCAAAGCACCGTTTTGTCCTAGTTGTCTAGCAGGGAATCTTGATTTTTGCACTTTCTACTTTGGCCGTTTTAGCAGCCTGTCTAAATAAATAAATAAGTAAAATCCTCCCCAAACCGAAACACCCCCCCCCCGCCAGGGAAGGCAGGCAGGCGGGACACACGCGCGCCAGTGCGGTTAGCAGCCAGAAGCAGCATACATACTTAAGACACACAAAGCAAATAACATTTGAACATTCTTGCCAAATGAGATTATGTGTTTGTATACCTCCCTCTCTCACACGTGCACAAACCCCCACATTACACAGCAAATAACGCTCACAGAACAGAACAAAGACCCTTTGTCATTGTTCCATAAGGTTTTGCAAAATCCCCTTCTTTGTCTAAAACTGAACTAACAGTGTTGCTCGAGCTCTGATGATTTAAATATACAAAGCTTGTACAGAGAAGGAATATAGATTTCTTTTAGAACAACTGATAACATTAGAAAATACAGACAAGCTTTTGAGAACAGAAGCCCCAATTTACAAGCATCCTATTTGGAAAATTTAAAAAAAAAAAAGTAGTAAATACTGCAGCCGTTCAAATGCACACGCTCTGAAAGGACACAATTGGAGCTTAAGGCTTATCACACCCAGCTGTGTTTTAACAGAATCTCTTATAGTTACCTCCCCCCAAATAAAAGTGCTCATACCAATACAATTAAAAAGCCAGCTTAAATAAAAACAACCCCCAAAATTTCCAAGAACCAGCAAGTTGTCTCTCTGCTTTTAATCCCCAGCACCTTCAGAAGAATGTTAGCGTCAATGAAGGAAAGGTGCTTAAAAAAAAAAAGAAAAGGCAGCTTCACAATTAGAACTGAACAAAGTATCACACTAAAAGGGATCGTTCATGTAGCACTCTAATGAGGAGCTTCTACAGCAGCCTCTCTTGACAGGCTGCCCTGACGTACACAATTATTTTGCAGGGCTTAACAGCATCCCTACAATGAACCGTAAAGCCAAGATACTCTGCTGACAAGGCATTCTCCTACCTGAAGCTTCATTTTCCAGCATGAATGCATGTGTGTATCCTCAGTGTAGCTTCCCCTGGTTGCATGACTCCCGTTATCCAGACTCAAGAGACGAAGCTGTGTAAGCAGAGCTGCTGACTGCCCTACATTTGCCTGCAGATGAAGAGTTGGTGCTGTACTTGCCTGGGCTTGCTTAAGCCCCCTAAATACAATGCCAGTGTAGTTCAAACTAGACTAACTATTTCCTCCAGCTGATCCCAGCAAAAAGAGCTTGTGATGAATAATGCATGAGAGCTCCTATGAACACGCTCCATTCCTTGCAGCAGCTGATGTCCACCTCTCCCTCCTTCCTGAAAGCAATCCCTAGCAATTCTTGTGCTATGAAGCATAAAAATTCTCCCAGTGTCCAAAGAGCAAGGAGGAGCCCCTCCTGGTATCTGGAGCCCCTCCCAGATCAATTTTCTTTCCGCTACTCATTAGTCAAACCAATAGATTTGGTGATTTTTTTTTTTTTAAGATAAAAGTCTGTGCAGCTAGAAGTCAAAGAAAGCATGATAAGCACAGAGCCGTATCTCTGGACTACACAATACTAGTAAATTCAGTTGCTTAGTAATTAATTTTTCTTATTCTTAAGGGCTGTGATGCAAGAGAAGCTGTATGAACACCTGAAGACAGAGTGTTCACCTTTTCTCTGAAGACAGAGAAAGAATGTGACAGACCAGAAAATAATACAGCACAAAGAAGGTGGGAAAAAAAAATATGCTTGCTGTAGCTGGCAAGTTCAGTTGACTGTTCACAGAGAAAAGAGATTGCTTAGAACTTAGTGGGGGGAAGAATATGGGGGATAAATTCACATGTTTCTTCTCTTGAGCAATAAATTCCGCTATGTCAGCAGAACTTTGCAAGCTAACTACAAAAATCATTTACTTTCAGATATTCTTCCAAAGAGTGAACAAACACAGGACTAATTTGCAAGTACTTTATTTGCAAGTGCAATTACTGCAATAGGCAAATGTCAATACATGCCACTTGCGGATTCAGTTCTACTTCTCAGAATTGTTTTGCTTTGATTTCGTTGTTAGATACACCACAAATTATTTGGCATCCCTTTATCAGTTACCTGCTGCAATCCAAGTGACACAGCCATCCAAACACAACCGACAAGGCTCTCACAAGCCGTTAGTTTCCTGTGAAGGAAACGTGGCTTTAATGGATCATGGACGGTGAGAGAGAGAGAGAGTGCAGCTTCCTAAATCCTGAACCCCAGTGCAGCTTCCTAAATCCTGAACCCCAGTGCAGCTTCCTAAATCCTGAACCGTGGCTCTTCAGTTTGGGCGTAACATAACACTCTAGACAACTCTGAGGTCGCATTTCTCAGGTCACATCAAAACTCAGAGACGGTCCCCGCTTTCTACCCGCCCCTCAGGTGACTTAGCAGACAATGAGAGATAAAAGGTGAAGACAACAGAGAGAGACCAAAGAGAAAGGGATATTCAACACATTAGAGTCACTTAGTGCTCGGTCATGACTGGTTGTTACTTTCGAAGGACTCCTCTTTCACCTCTGCTACAGGTGATCCTCCTGCAAGGATCAAAGCTAACCTTAGGACTCTCCAGATGACATTATCCAGACAGTTGCATTTATTGTCATGCTTTCCCTGGGACACCCCAGACCCTGGGAATGCTATACACACCACAAGGCAGAGGAGAGGATTTCCTTTCCCTTCAGCTGCACTTTTTTCCAGACCAACTCCATCTTCTCACCCTCATCAGTTCCCTGCCACGTTCACTTTTAAACTGAGGTTTTCAGATGACTGCACCCCATTCCAAATTCAGTTTTACCACAAAATTACATGGTACAAATCTTGTGGCCAGGACCACTCTGTACATACTTTGCTTCTCATATTCTCTCTCTCACTCATGGTCAAGGACAACACCCTGAGCTAGGTGGACCTTTCGTCTCACCCACCACAGCCGGCCCCATATCCCGAGCGCTCTGCATAACTCACTCTTTCTCCCTCCCCCCAGACTGAATATTTCTTTTTAAAAAGGATAAGTCCAATACAAAAATCAAATCAACACAAATATTATCAGATCCGTAACAAAAGCTATGAAAATACTGCACTTATCAATATTCTATGGATAAACCTCAAGGAGCAAAGGTTCTTAACATTTAAAAACTGGGGCCTTAATGTCTTCCTCCAGCTCCTCCATGACGATTTTAAAAATGGGAACCAAGAAGCTTCCAGAGAATTAGCAGGGCTGCCCAAAGTCAGAAGGCAGGGGCTCTGCATAAACCCAGCCTCGTACCCCGTAAACTACACGATAAGCAATTGGGCTGAACATGACAGATGCAGGAGGACTACTTTATAGAGAGATCTTTTGTTTCTGCAAAGGAAGCCAAACGGACTACACCTTGTTAGAGGAAACAATCATACCGCATACTCAGATTCCACTATAAACAAACAGTAGCAGATTACACATCTGAAATTCATCATTTAGAGTGCAACACACTTAATAGTTTTGAAACAGGGTATGTTATGTTCATTTCTATACAACTGACAATTTCAGAAACCCCAGCAAATAGTAAATAATAAGCTGCAAGATTAGCTCTATCAATGGCAGGGTTCAGAACTCGCCTCTCAGTATTTTCATACCAGATGAGCTTTGGTTAAACAACAGAATACTCTTCACTCTCCTTGTCAGCCTTGCAAGACTCTTGCACACCCTCAGAGCGGTGCCTGGTTTTGGTTTATATGGGACTAGTGCGAACAAGCACTTCACAAACAAAATTTCTGCCTTAGCTCACCCTGGGCAACTGCACTGCCATGAATTCACTCTCCAGGTTTGTTTGGTTTTTTTTTAATATCTTTAATACCTGGAAGATAGTGTTGAATTCTGAGATTTTTTTTTCCCAGAGGCTCTAATTCTGAGGCTAATAGAAATGAATCACTGGAGGGGAGGGGGAAAATCTGCCGTAAACACTCATTTGTAAGGCTTTGTATACAGGGAAGTACGTACCTAGTCTCAGTTAAGAATTTCACATAGCCCTTTGGACATTTACCCTCTTCCTCTTAGTACTTCAGGAGGTTAGGTCAAAGGTTATGAAGGTTGATTTCTAAATTCAATAGGTGTATTACTACCATTATGAAGAATTATGCAAACACAGCAAGCTGCAAGAGAAATCCAGTTTAATTACATTCTGCACCAGTGTTACACCAATGGACTCTCAGCAGAACTATGTCTGCACATGGCCCACGGGACTACTCCCATGACACCAGGTGTTACAAGTAAGTTTCTGGGAGAAGCAAACCAGAACACAAACAGATGAGCATGAGAGTATTAAATGCTTTTTATTATTTCAGATAGTTCTCCCTGTTGGGTATTCAATTTGAAACAGAACATGAGAGAATTAAAGCCTGTCTGCCTTCTAAAAAGGGTCTTTCATAGGGATTTAAATAAAAAAAAAAAGCGTTTTCCTAACTTTTTAAAGAATGATGAACTCAATTGGTTTCTGAATCCATCCGTTGATCTAATGCAGCGTACAAAGCTTGTGTTTCTTAAGACCTTAGCATCTGAAATGATGGGATTTGCACTAAAAATCTGATTGCCCATTTGAAAACACCCACCCATACACAAATCCCCCAATTTCCATGTATCACAGCTTCAGAAAAAAACCCCACCACCACATTGGAAACACGGATACTGAAGGTCTAAAAGCCACGTGGCAAACAACTCAATTGTCAGTTGAGTGTCCCAATCGTGGGAGTGCGATTTCTAAAAATCTAAAAACAGATTTTTGACTACTTAGGGTTAACATACTCCTGAGTTTTGCATCCCCAAAATAAAGCAATTTGGTTGTTTTTTTCCCTCAAATATTAAATATTTGATTATTTAATCAAATGTTGGAATTTAACCAGTATGTTAATTCTTATGTTTATGAGGCTAAAAAGAGCAGTTAAAAAATTACAGGAGTTTTGCTGAACAGCTTTATATTTCACTTAAAATGAACAGCATTTTGTAGCATTCTCCTGCATGCCTGAACAATCATGTTGCCACTGTGAAAGGAGGAGATGCAGGAGAGGCCTCACCACAGCAAGAACTCTGCACAGCAAAATCATCTTTCATTCATGCGCACTTATTAGGTGAAACTTGAAATAATGTGCGCGGCGTCAGCTCACAGACACATCACTTCATTACATGCTTATGCTAGGGGCCAAGCTGAATCATTTTGGTTAAGTATTTAGCTACTGGCTGGCCAGTTAATTTTACAGTCAAATTTTGTACAGTCTATTTCGTTTCTCCCATTTTTAAATAACTGCAACCTCCTGGGGAAATTCTCTAGTAGACCATCTGGTCATTTCCTATAAATCCTCCTTTCAGACCTTAGACAAATTTCCGAGCTGCCAGTCAGAACTTCTTTGATGTCTGGGTGAAAAAAACCCCCAACTATTCTGAATTGAAGCCTGCAGTACAAAAAGATTATCTATCCCCTGATCAGTAAAATAACGATAGTAAAGCGGGGCGTTTCTCTGCAGCGCACCTCAAGCGGCAGACACACCCTCAGTGGGATGAGCATTTATGGTCCTCCCTAGCCACAGGTTAGGAAAGAACAGTCATGATCCTGGGACAATTTATCTCACATTTTTAGCTTGTTATATTATCTCCCAAGTTTCTGTGTGCCCAAGCGCCTCGTTTGCAACCATCTGTCGGTACTGCCTGGGAACAGCTGACGGACGTTTCCCAGGTCTAACCCCGGAGGAGGGTGGAGGGAAGGAAGAACCAGTTTGGATGGCACAAGTGTAATGGGGGAAAGACAGGATAAGGAGACGTCAAATGCGGAGCAGTGTTTCCTATCTGTGAATTCGCATAATCATGCTTGTGCAAGCGCTGCACTGCTTCCCCTCTGGCTTGTGAAACGCTGCAGGCTGCGCAGATCCAATGTTACACCAGACTTTTTCCAAACAAACAAGGCTGGAGGGAGTTTCAGCAATCAGGAACACAGTGAAGGAGCCAACAGACTTTGATCCAGCAGATGTTTCTCCGAGCCTACGTGGATTCCACAGTGGAAAAAAGAAGTGAGGATTTTATATCTATTTTTAATGAAACTAGCACCAGTATCCAAACTCTCTACCGAGCGCTAACAAATATCATATAACATCCCATGCTTCCATGGAATAGGCAGAAGGACAGCAGTATCTGCGGGTACGAGCTGACTTTTGGCTGCTGCCTGTGCCTAATTCAAATACTTATCACTGCAACAGTAAATTCACAATGCTGCAAAGCAATATAATGGTGCTCACCCAAGTACTGTGGGTGTCACTAATGCACCTACAAAACAAGAGCGGGGTATAACAGTGTGGCCTGAAAAATTTTTACAAAAAGAATTAAAAGATTGATTGCCGAAAAAGACCCACCCAAACCAAATCTACAAAAAGCACTTCAGACTAGAGAAAATTGGGTGACTGAACACGAAATGAAAAGGCCAAGCAACTAATGGGCATATTGAGCTTCCTAAATGGTTTTATTTCCCCTCACATCTACAGTTTTGGCTCTTTGTTCTGCTTTTTGGCCTCAGAAAAATACGGCTGAGTTCAGAATAGTGGATTGCATACAAATTCTCCCCAACAAAACTGCACATGCAGGAACTAGTTAAGACACTTTCACAAACATTTGAGAAATCTAAGAAAAAAAGTAAAAACCAGAACTTTGTTATGAAGAGGAACTATAAGAGCCTCCTCAGAAGTTCCTCCAAAAAAAAAAAAAAGAAAGAAAGAAAAAGATCAGATTCAAAACTCACGACAGATAAAACCCACCTAAATATTGCACAAGAAGAATTCACCAGAAAGGATGCAACAGACATGGGGGTCAGGGCTCTGCATTAAACACCCCAAAAAAATTCTGGTTATGAACCAGAACCTCAGACTTTACAGTTATTTCTGTCTTAATGTCTGAACTGAAAAACAGCAGGGCCATAAAAATGGGTTGATCTCGTCTGCCTTCCTTCACTCTGTAATCCACTGACACTTGTGTGTGCCTTGGCTAGGTTTACTACAGGCAGCAGGACGGAAGTCAGTCTTAAAGAAGGACTTCAACGATCCACTTATTGTATCCCAGTTGGTTACCCCCACGTCACCCTTGGGGACAGACGGCATGGGGGCACCAGAGCCTGCGGCCGAATTGCTGGTGGTGGATGCAGGAGTGGAGAGACCACAGCGGACATTTGCTGGAAGAGGATAAATCATGGGAGTGCGTTTCAGAGGGGGCTGGAGGAAACACATCTGGGTTTTGCTGGATGAGGTACTGGAGGATGGCACGTTTAAAGTAGTTCTTTAAATGAGTAGTTCTAGCGCCAGAGATAGGTAGAGGTCAAAGAGAAGCCTTTAAGGAACTGCAGGGCTCTCGTAATGATTAGCTACCTGCTAGCTGCTGCTTTACAGGTGGGCTTGTGTTGCAAAGGTCAGACTGAAACCAACCAAGTTGCTCAAACAGTTAGACCAATGTATCGGAATTCTTGAAAGCAAGTATTTGGATCTGGAGATGACGTCTAGCACATTCAGTACATATCACTGATCTCTCTTGGGGGCAGCCAGAGGATTCCTGGCAGTTTGGAGGCAAAGCAGCGGGCCGGGCAGAGGCTAAAACTGGGAATGCTTTCAGGAGATAAGCAGCTGCCACCAGTCCTACTCGGCGTGAGACTGGGTGGACTGGGGGGACTTGAAAATGCTCAAAAACCTACGAGCAACAGCAGTGCTTCGTGCTCTCCGCTGTACCTACATTCAAACAGAAACAGAGGTTTATAGATAAGGGGGAAAAAATAGAACAAAACAGCATGGCATGGACATGATCCAGCAGGAACCGAAGCTCTGAGGGGGGACAACGCAGCCCAACCACGCAGGTTGTGTCTCTGAGTTCCTGCTTGCTCCCAGCCACGTTAATGGGAAAGGCCCAGTTTCCCATGGAAACTGCAAGCTCCTATACTTCAGTCACCTCATTCTAGTAACCATTAAAAAGCATCCTTCAAAACGGCATTATTTATTCAGGCTCCAAGACACACAGAACAAACAGCGCAAAAGAAGGCCCTAATACCCAGGCACGCTACCCACTCCCTGCTAACTCTTGCAGAAGAAACATCCCTCAGACCAGCTAAGCTCAGGATACAACTGGGAGAAAGCGCCGTCTTGCTGCAGACATGCTCGCCCCATCTGTTGTCTTTTTTTGCCAGCCTACTGTCTCCTATTAACAATTCCCTAGTAGTCTGTTTTAGCTCACCAAAACTCCCACCTTTACTATGTCTGATATCGTGGAGCATTCCCTTTTATTTCTTTTCCCAAATTTCTCCACCTAAAAATGGAAGAAGCGATAGCGATAGAAGACATGTTAAATGGTGAAGACCTGACTCCTGACAGATCTGAAGCTGGCCTTGTCAACAGAGAATCAAATGAAGATATTCCTGCTAGTTCCACAAGATCAGTGCTAAGCCAGGCATTAGTCAATATTTTCAATAATCATCTGGAAATGAATTTTAAAAAAAACATAGGAAAGTCGCTGCCAGTTACATTTACAGGTGACACAAAGCTTAGCAGGGTGGTAAAAAGGATGAGGCTTATAGTCACTTCACAGACACTGAGCATCTGAAATTGATTTGGGGGGGGGAGGGGGGAAATGAACTCAAACTGTGTTTTACTTTCACCAAATCAAAGTGACACAGACTGTAACTGCAAGTTATACTGGCTTCAGCCTATAAAGCAGGAGTACAGAAAAGGATTTAGGAAGTCGCAGTGAAGTGACAACTGGAGATGAGAACCTGAATAGGGTTTGAGGACAGGATCAATGCCGTTTACCCCTGCATTATAGCAAGTAGAGATCAGTTTTCCCTCTGAAATCCAGCACTGCCAAGGTAGGTGCTGGAGAACTGAGGCAGGACATCAACTGCAACAATAACAAAACCCTAAAAGCAAGAGCAGCATAGCTTGCCTTGTAATTAACACATTTGCACTTCCAATGTCCCAATCTTTCTTTTCAAACAGAAAGAGAGGGGGCTGAAAAGGATCTCTTTCAATCCCTCACTCCCCCCAAACATTTTCAAGGCTCTAGGAAACACCCTACTGGGAGAGATTCAAGAATATTATCTGTAAGCTTATCTATAGAGTGACCTAACTTGTTTGTAACACACTGATGGGTCCAAGAGCACAATTTAAGAGCCTGTTTCAATTATTGGAGAAAGAGGCACCAACAACCAGCAGCTGGGAGCTGAAGCCAGAAAAAACTCAGAATTAAAAAATAAAAAAAATACAAGTTGGGTGTGGTTTCTGTAAACTGGTGGTTGGCATGGAAACAAGCTACCAAGTCAAATAATAGAAGATTTACCCTTCATCTTCAAGTCAAAGCTGGAGGCTGAAGTGCTTCTTCCAAATACCATGAGTTATAGGCTCAGTGTACCTTGCATCTAGTTACCCCTGTAACACAGGTCGTTAACAAGTCAGATGTGACCATCCCTGCTGGCCTTCAACATCACAAACTTCAAAGGAGTCATTAAAATAAACCACGCCATTCTCAACCAGACTAATGGGAAAGGGTTTGGGAGTGGGAGGTGCTGCTTTTATGCTACAGACTTCAGTCAAGACGACAATCAGCCCTTTATTACCAATGCCTAGAAATACATGAACATTTTTATTTTAGATTGCTATGTTCTGCTTTGCATATTAAAAAATCACATCCAAAATAGCTGCCTTTTTTCTTTTTTAATGTGTGCTCCAACATGCCTTTCCCTCTTCCACAGGAACCTTATCATTGTATGATGATACAGATTTTTTTACTTGGTGATTTGAAGCAATATAATCCCAACAGTCAAGGTTTTCATATTAATCACAGAAGAGAACCAGTCCAGTTCTGTTTCCAGCTGTAAGGGGAAAGAGTATCTTATATTAGTTTAAGCACAAATTAACACTGGCAGTACCCAGTGGCTCTAATTTGCAAATGTTTCCATCAAGTACCCTAGTGCTTCCCTTTTAAGTGCTTAACTTAAGATAGCTGTGGTTTAAAGTTTACAGGTACACAGCAGCTGTGCTTCCCTTTTCCCAAATGTCCTAACCTTGGTGTCTGAAAACAGAAGCATCCTATTTAGGGGTCACTTCCACATTTCTGCCTGCGGATGTTTTAGTAACTCCAGCATCTCTGGAGTACTTGATGCTTGTCGGCAGCCAAAGGGGAAGTCACGCTGCAGCATTTCATGCAGAATGAAGCTGTTTAACTGCTGTTACGTTAACCAGCTCAGAGAAATTAAGATGCAAAAACTAGTGAATGTTTCACTTGGTTGCATACAAGCCTGCCCTGCAATCTTTACCCAAATAATGTGCTTTTAGCCATCTGCATTACAGTAAACGTAACTAAAGAGGACCGCGTGGAAAAAAAACCCAACAAACAACTCTTTCTATTCTCTGGGATCAATCAAATGTTTTCACTGTTGTTATGCATAAAAACTGAAGCCAAAAAATATCACGTAAGCCATTTGCTGAGGGAAATGTACGGTGTTGTTCCAAACTGAACAATCCAGAAACCACCTCCTCTGCCATCCACTGCTTAGGAATACTTACTGGAAATAGGCAGGCAGATGATTGCCAGAAAAAGCTTTACAACTGTCGTGGGGTTTGTGCATCCAGTCAAAGCTGACTAAAACATTTCCTGTTCTGAACTTTCCATTCAGGAAAAGCTACCAATGTGTATTGAAAGGCTGTTCCTTGACTACTTTAAAAGAAAAATAAAAATCAATTGATTAGTTGGTATTCAAAAAAGCCAGAAGCAGCCCCTATAAACTTTTAAAACCATCTTTTTTAGGCTCCTCTCTCCAAATCCTAGGAAAAGGATAATCTCATACTTCTTCTACGAATTTGATGCCGATCCATAATTCCGATCAACATGTGGTTGTGTGATTTAAAATGTAGGATAGGAAGAGAAAAGAAAAGCTAAAGAAGAAAAAAAAAAAAGTATTGCAGACTAGTCATTTCCATGGGCTGTATGGTAAAGTCTGGCATCAACATACACTGCAGAGGTGATAGGACACAACTTCTCTTGTGTGACATCTATCCCTGCAGGGCCTCAGAGGACTTGTCTGGCATCTGCCCTGGAAAGACAGTATTGAACTATGGAACTACAACTTTCCGTTGCATACAACCACTCCCCAAATGCTAGAAGATAAGCAGAGATCTTCCTCTTGTTTCTAGCAAGGATCTTTTTCTCTGTTTAAGAGAGGTTAACATCCCCACACAGGGAAGCACAAATCTAGCATGGGAGATGCTTCACAATAGCTCAAACTTGGGAGCCACCTCTGAAATGAGTCCTGGTACTGGCTGAAAAGCTGTCTTGAAATAGCATGAAAATGAGAAGGGACAGCGTGGGATGTCGTTCTTCTAACTCATTTATCGTCTTCCTAGTGACAAAGTACAGAAGAAAGGATAGTATATTGGCTCAGAAAATCCTTGTTCAAAGAATAACCTGCCTCCGCACAGATCTGCGGTATAACATGGGCAAGCTTTTAATGTCCATTTTTGACAGCTCTACAGAAACTAATTGATTAATTAAATGGCTAATACAAAGCTCCACTAGCAGAAGAAAGATCAACTGCTTTGTTGCAAAAGATTTCCATGACTAACATAAGTTCAAGGAAAAAAGTCCATGCCTATCAGCGTACATGCTTCTACCGCACACAACCTCTCCTTTCCGCACTCGTTTCTTCACCAGCCTCATGAATCAGGTCCGCTTTAATCACACTTATAGGAACTACAGCCAACTAATCAGCATCCTCAGGAGCCATGATCTCATGTGTACTGGGGTGATTCTAATATTTATTTTGGGTTCTCACTTCCCTGTACACTCAAGCCTACTACATCTGTTGCTGAAACGGCTCCTAGCCTGGCCTTGCTGGTTGAGGTCACCTCTCTTTTGATCTACCGTCATGGCTGTGCAGCATTCACAACTCATCCCTCAACATCTACTAGTTCACCGCTGTAACTGGGAGACTACACGTTGAAAAGCGCACTTGAACTAAGAATAGCATCTCAAGGATTTATTCCACCTCATATGTTCTGCAAGTTTCCTATCTACTAACAACAGCCACTGCTCTTTGTATCTTTGTCTGCGAATCTCAAGCCCGTTACACATGTCAGCTAACGTGAACAATCCTCCCGATACAACCGTGTAGACAAAGGAACTGAAGCATGAAGTAGTTAAAGCGGTGGCTGCCAGCACGCGAGCTGGAGAGGCAGAGCCAGAAGATGTTGAGTGGCACACACACGGCTGGACGCTGGTGGCGGAGGAAGGCAGGGACTCCCAGGAGGGGCTCCCACTCAGTGTCAACACCAATGGTGCTGGGAAGTACTGCCTTATGCAGTAACGGGATAATCCCGGCTCGCAGGGAGGCATCACGTGCCTCTTCACTCCAAATTTCTACTGTCGGTCTTAACCTCCAGGCTGGGAAAGAAATTTGGTACATCCTGGAGCGGTAGACAATCTCTTGGATAAATTGTGTGTGTGTGGGTGAAGGTATTTAATTATGTGGTTATATACTGTTGCCTAACTTCCTGGGCATACCAAAGCTTGTCCAAGAAGGTTGGGATGAAGGGTAAACACAGTACTGTTACAAACAACCCTACATAAATATAGTAACGATGACTGAAATTAGCTGACGTGCCACACAAACCTGTTTCCTATGTGGAAAGATCAAAATGTCTATTAAATCTGTGAGTATCTTACACAGACAACCCTGCATGAAGACAATTGCTAGTAATGTATAAACCTGCAGTAAAAGTTAAACCTGTAATCAGAAGAATGAATGATTTGAAAGACTAGTAAGAAACACATAGTTCTGATACTTTCCTCCCCATTTACAAGATCTCTCTGTTCGTAAGAAGAATGTGATACGGGGGAGAGGGGGTTGCAAAAGCACAACAGAATCACAACCAAAAGACAACTCTCGGTCCTATGCTCTGTAGACTGGATGATATACTTTCCAATGTTACAACATATAAGCTAAAGAAAAAACATTTGGCACAAACAATGTGCTAAAGAGCCATTAAATAAGGAACAGAACATATACACTTTTCCCTTTTTTTTTTTCCTTGAAGAATGAGCTTGAAGGTGACAGCAAAGGCAAAAGAAGTCTTTTGGCTTTTATATGAAGATATTGTAGATCTCTAAGGTTTCATCTTACATTGGAAGTGCATGAGTCAAGAACAGGTAACAACTACAAATGTCTGCTTATAAGCTAATTGAAGAATATCAAGCAGCAAGTAATTTTTCACACCTAAAGCAATTTAGAGTGTACTATAAAAATAAAAATGGAGCCAAAAATTCCTCCGAAAACCCCACAGGTTCATTGAGATATTAAATACAATATACTTAACTAAATGAACACAACCACACATTAGTTCCAGTTAACAGAGAGAGTGAATTTGACTTGAGAGTCAGAAAAAAATCTGATTGATTTTTTGGAGATAAATAGCCATAAATAATTCTATGTCTGCGAGATCTAGAGTAGTGATTTTCCAAGGTATAAGTATACTTAAGAGTATGAAATGCAATTATCCTTCAAGGCAGTAAGGCACACTGGAAATCTGCATCTCCAAATCCAGCTTTGTTACAGACTCAAGTAGGTTACACAAAAAATTTAGCTATATGTCCCATTTCTTTACTATAAGGTCCCTGAAAAACCTAAGCATAAGATACAAACTTACTACTGAAAATGTTCTAATGTTAAAACTATACAAAAAACTTCCACACTCACAGAATCTGAGTATATGAATACCTGTGCTAAACATGCACACTTGCAGCTACGCTGACAGGTGCATAGTGTGCTTGCAGAGCGTTTAGTGACACGGTCCCAGACTCCTGCCTCCAGGAACACCATAGATGCTCCACCCTTAAAGAAGACGGTGGGAGCACACAGCACAGAGGTGAAGCCAAATACTGCAGACGTGAGGACAATCCTCTCCCTGACCCACGCAGGCATCTGTTGTCAGGTCCACAAGGAATCAGATGCAGTCTACATTCAAGCATATGAAAAAATTATAAACAGGCCACTTTTACTCATTTGCATCAACATCAAAGTAGTGCTTATTTACACTAAGAGAGAATTGTGTTGTAAATAAACTTAAACATCCACAAATAGGTGATCCCATTCTTCCCTTTATCTTTGAAGATGTCAAAATACACGGTTCCCCACAATATCCTTCTCTCTAAACTGGAGAGCTATGGATTTGATGGGTGGACTGTCCAGTGGGTGAGGAATTGGTTAGGTGGTCGCATCCAGAGGGTAGTGGTCAACGGCTCAATGTCCAGATGGAGATTGGTGACGAGTGGTGTCCCACAGGGGTCCGTATTGGGACTGGTACTGGTTAATATCTTCATCAATGACATAGACAGTGGGATTGAGTGCACCCTCAGCAAGTTTGCAGATGACACCAAGCTGAGTGGTGCGGTTGACACACCAGAGGGACGAGATGCCATCCAGAGGGACCTGGACAAGCTCGAGAAGTGGGCCTGTGTGAACCTCATGAGGTTCAACAAGGCCAAGTGCAAGGTCCTGCACCTGGGTCGGGGCAACCCCCGGTATCAGTACAGGCTGGGGCATGAAGGGATTGAGAGCAGCCCTGCTGAGAAGCACTTGGGGGTACTGGGGGATGAAAAGCTGGACATGAGCCAGCAATGTGCGCTCGCAGCCCAGAAGGCCAATTGTATCCCGGGCTGCATCAAAAGCAGCGTGGCCAGCAGGTCGAGGGAGGTGATTCTGCCCCTCTACTCTGCTCTGGTGAGACCCCACCTGGAGTACTGCGTCCAGCTCTGGAGCCCTCAGCATAAGACACGGACCTGTTGGAGCGGGTCCACAGGAGGGTCACAGAAATGATCGGGGGATGGAACACCTCTCCTGTGAAGAAAGGCTGAGAGAGTTGGGGTTGTTCAGCCTAGAGAAGAGAAAGCTTTGGGGAGACCTTATTGCAGCCTTTCAGTACTTAAAGGGGGCTTCTAAAAAAGATGGTAGCAAGCTTTTTAGCAGGGCCTGTTGCGACAGGACAAGGGGGAATGGCTTTAAACTAAAGGGGGGTAGATTTAGACTAGATACAAGGAAGAAATTTTTTACACTGAGAGTGGTGAAACACTGGAACAGGTTGCCCAGAGAGGTGGTGGATGCCCCATCCCTGGAAACATTCAAGGTCAGGTTGGATGGGGCTCTGAGCAACCTGATCTGGTTGAAGATGTCCCTGCCCACGGCAGGGGGGTTGGACTAGATGACCCTTAGAGGTCCCTTCCAACCCAAACTATTCTACGATTCTATGATAAAATTCAGTTCTTGACTCCTAGAAAATTAAATTCTCAATTTCAGCCACTGACCTCAAAGAACACACATTTGGGATTGCTCAGTAATAAAAGCGTGCTTTGACTTGTGGCTGTCATGAAAAATATCCATAAGCAACTTCCTAAAACAGGAGCAAGTCTGCTACCAAAGAGAAACATGTTTAGTAGCAGATGCGAGACCATCACTTCTGGGACCAAGAGAAGCTGAATGGATCCCAAAGGTGGATTTTGTTTCTAGGTGTGAGGACTATTGACTCAGAAGGCTGTACTCCTAAGAGCTTAGATTTCAGCAAAGCATGGAGGAGCAATTTCTAAAGAATAACTTCGCCATGCCCCCATCAAGAATTCTTCATAAATAGCGTAAATGCCAAGCAGAATCACCTAAGTTCAGGGGTGCAAATCTAAGGCTATATATAACTTCTCAGAAGTTACGATTTTAAACCACTTGGGTACAGGGTTTAAAGGGAAAATCAGCAACTTGAAAGCTAGACACAGTTTTAAAAACTCTGAAGTTCAAGTACTTTAAGGGTGCTACACCACAGCATACCTCCCTGGCAGAATTGTTAGTCTTTGTTCTTCTCTCAAAAAAAACCCTAAACAAAACCAAAAAAAGCCCAAAACAACCCAAACCGCAACCTACTTTAAGTATTTCACCAGGTAAAGAAACACACCTGTCTGAAAGAGCAAACCAACAAAGTCACACACTATGCATCAATGCATAAGGCAAAACATCCTGTATGGAGAAAAAAACCTGTACTTCTGGTGTCTCTCATTTACAGAAATTACCTTTAATGATCAAAGAACTTTAAAAATCAGTTTGCAGGAACCTGACAGCATCACTTTAAAGAAACAGTATAACCACTGGATGATGAAAATCACTGCAAAGTATGCGTAGGACCTTGAACCACGTCTTTGTGGAGCTGTGATGATTTTGGAGGCACTCTGTACTGACACAGATATTTATATGCATATACAACTCACTATGGGATCACGGCTGACACACAGTTCTCATTAGAAAGCAAACAAGCAAGCATGCTTTTGCCAGGGAAGAAAAAATGTAAACTCTAAGTTCATGAGCTCAGATCCAGGGCTCCCTTTATGGAAAGCTGTTGCACATTAACAGACACCAGAAACATCAACAGACCTGCAAAACACCACCACCAAAACATACTTGGCTATCACATTATTAAACACCAGCACTTCTTTTATAAAACCGTATTTTTCTAAGAATGATGCTCAGCTTGTTCAACTGAACTGCTAGTGAAAGCTAGACCAAGATTGTGTTAATATCAGAGAGGTGGTTTAAGGATTCAGGTTAATGCAACAGCTACAGATTATAATAATTAACTGTAAGTTTCTGGTCTTGAGACACAAAAACAAGGAGTTCACATGCAATAAGCAGACAAAATCAAAACAGAGATCGTATATAAATGAGTCTGATTACAAGCAAACAGCAAAACCTGAAACTTCCAAAGCTGCTTCTCTGAAGCATTGCTACATAAAAAAACCCTCTGCTGCTGTATCAACTGCTGTTAGTTTTTGTAATGTTTACTGAATTTTTAAAAGAAAGGGTTTTCTCCTCCTTCAAATCCCTTTCAGAAACCACTTCCCGCAGTTTGCCTTTCGCAATTCATCTCCACTCAGAAGCCATCTGCTCCTTTCCTCACACACACATGCTGTACACACTCCAAGACAAACACAATGCAGAATCAAACGGCGTGATCCGACTTTTTTTTGTTAGGACTGCTCGAGTGGGAGCAGCTCCCTTCCTCCCATCCCATCCCCTCCCTCCCGCTTCCTGCCTCCTCTCCCCCCTTCACCAGGGGTTTGCTGGGAAGCAGCATGCTCTAGCTTCCAAGAGCAGGGCTTGAGAGGACCAGCTTCCCATCCTGCACACAAACACAAAAAGAACAGAATTTGGGCAGGTCACAGCATTTTGCACGTTCACCACGACCGAGATCAAGCAATGCCTACCTGCAGGAGGAAGACCCCTCCGCTCTCCACGCACCCCGTGCCCACCACGTTCTGCAGCAGAGCTTTGGGCCAGCTCAGCAGAACCGGCTGCAGAGCAGGACTCTGGCAAAGCAGTCATCTCAAAGCATCTAGTGACAAACACTTCCAGCTGCCCAGCTTTTATCCATAGACCTGAAGCCCTTTACAAACAAGCCTAGTCAGCAGTGCTAGCCCTCTTTGACAGATGGGAGGAAGAATAGCGCAGGCACCTAAGGGACTTGCCCAACACCGTCTAGCAGGGCAGTAAGAGACAAACAAATCCCAAATTCCACGGGTTTAATCCAGGCCTGGCTGCACTCTGTGCGCTTCTTGCCGGCTCTCCAGGTACCACGCAGAAGGGGACATTAGCGGTGCTCTTGCCAGGAACACATGGGAGAGAAGAAGAAAGCCCTGAAGCTGGCAAGGGGCGGGAATGGTGGCAACTGCCCATGGGGAGAAGGCAGGGAGGCAAAGGCAGAAGGAGCACCTCAGGCTTTCACACCACCACCAGATGCCAAGACGTTTATAGGAGTAAGATAGGCAATGCCCCGTGAGAGCGTGTTCGCAGGGGTACCCAACAGCAACTGCAAAGTGCTATGCCCAGGAAGAGTTTGATGCAAGTAACAGTTAAGTCGTCTTGACAAGCACAAGAACAACTCTCCTAATAACCAAAAGGAGAGATCACAAGCAGGGTGGTGTTCAAGCATGTACAAATGCACCCGTGGAGAAAAGAGGCATTTGGCGTGAAGCAGTTTCTCAAGCAATTTTCCTATTTACTTAGTGCTCCTCACTAGACTGTTTACCTGCTAAAGGTAATCAGAGTAAGAGTACATTCAGGCACCTGCTCCTACACAGACATGTACTAAAATGTCTGCTTTAGAATAGAAATCAGCCATGGAAGTACCACGCTCTCAGCACGACAGCATCACTGCAGGGATACAATTCAGAAGGATGTTACAACCATCCCAGTCATCTGGCGTACTCTCAAATGACGAGGTCTAGGAAATACTCCTACCTGCTCCCAGCCTGCAGAAACGAAAGCATTTTCACTGCGGCTCTTCAGGGGTGCTTCTGTCACAGGTTGTCTGCTCTGTCAAAAAATTGTCTAATTGCTACTTTTTAAAAAGTGGGAAGTGTGAAATCAACTTTTTATGAGAAATGCTTTATGATCCATTGAAAAACATGCTAAGTAAAAGCCAAGGTTTGAATTGTCAGGAAAGGACTTTGCAATTCCCACTTTGAGGCTAAGCCTATGAGCAGTACAGCAAGAGACGTATTCTGCTTCCCACAGAAGAGTTAAAGGATACTCAGACAAAAATTCTTCAATAGTTAACCAGTTTCTATATAAAGCCAATTTAATAAAGAATATCAGGCACAGTGTTAAGATACTACATAGCTACAGATAAACACAAAAATCTCAGTATAAAAATCATAAAGGGTGAAATTCTCAAAGGATTTGCGGTCTGACTGCTTAAGGAATGATTTGGTTCAATGGGCAAGCAAAACCAAAACACACACACAGAGCCTTACAAATGCCTGAGTATTTGGATCAAGGTCAGCCAGCCTGAGCCCACATTCACAAAAAGTGAATGAAAAAGGTCACAGACTGCTTCTGTACCTCAAAAACAATATAATAGCTCTCAAAGTGTCACGCTGGATTCAATAATGTAAAGCATGCAACTTTGTATTGTGCTACTGATCTATGACTAACAATTCTTGCAAATGCATCTATTGCTTTTTTTTTTCTTCTTCAAGTAATCCTGCTTTTCCAGTAAGATAGGGCTTATTTGAATCAATAGGCCATAGTGCCTTTCCTGTTACAGGATGCAAGAGATCATGAAGAAGGCAGAAGAAATTTAGCAAGATGCAGCACAATGTACTTCTCACCATAATTTCATCCAGACAAATTAGGTAGTCGTGGTATCTCCAAGATGACAGCTTTGAGAAGCACCTGGAGATGTTTGAGATGACCGTAGCATCTCTGCTGAGCACATAGCAGCCAGTAATACTACACAGCACTTGGAAGACAAAGACAGTTCCTCTAGAGCAGAGGACAGAAGGAAGTTACGGTTGATGAAGTGGAATTAGCAAGTTTAAATTTGACTACAACATTTATCTGCTTCTGGGATAAATGCTACATGATCTTTGATGACAACTCAGTATTGCTTCCCAGGTCCAGGCCATTGAGAAGAAAAGAGTACTGCGCACCCAAAATGACTTGCACCAACATCTCATGATCTCTCATTCAAACACTGATCCCGTCCATCCCTGATCTGCTTATGAGATCTGCAGAGATCATAGCACACGAAGCCACGGTTGTGAAGTTACTCACACATTTTTAAAAGAGCAGTGTAAAAGCTATTGCTCAGGGAGCTTCACTCACTGCAGTAATGTTTACTAAGAACTTGTGGTACACATCAGTCTGGTTCAGCAAGTGAGGCACAAAGCCCTCAAATAGGCAATGCTGTAACAAAACAAAACCAGAGCAACACCTCAACCACATGCCAGCATCGGTTCCTCATTTCCAGTCCAAACCCTGAGAGCTGCTAGCTTTTGGATACGTTAGAAAACATCGCTGCCAGCACGTTACCCACCAAACAGGGGCAGGGGGGGTTGTAGCATCTCACAAACACTAGAGTGACTCTCCCTTAAATCAGGTAAGTATGAAGCTATTCCTGGTGAAGGATAAGTAAGAAGCTAATGATGGTTATTAATAGCCCTTAAAGCTAACAGTTCATCTGAGTTAAATGCACGAGTAATAATCCCTTTATGACCTTCCCCATTTTTACTGGGGAAATGGACAAAGTTCCATGAGAGACTCCCGTTAGCCACAGTTTTCAACTATTTCAAATCTTGAAAATTACACTAAACTGAATCAGAATCTACCAGGCTCTGCTGTTTATACATATCACTGAGGACTTAAAACAGAAATGGCAGGCAGGAGCTTTGCCTTTTACCACCTCTTCTTTTGCCCCAGACTTCCACAGGTATTGAATCTACATGCTAATCTGCCATGAGGCATGCCTAGGGACTACAGATCACCCCACTTGAGAAACTGGATTGCAATGATAAAGATGGTAAGGATTTCTTGCTGTTCTTCACTGTTAGTCACAAATCATTAGCCCAGAAACCTTGCTCTTGTAGCAAGGAAAACTATTACTAAAACCAGTCAAGCCTTAGGCTGAAATACAAGAGCTACATCTTGACCAGAAGCATGAAAGAGAAGAAATAGTAAGAGATACGAACTGTTCAGCTTGAGAATTTTTCCTCTGCACCTCTACTACAAATGTGGATAATTAAACACATCCATAATCACAAAAGATAAGAGAACAGGATATAAAGCATCTTCCTTCTGGGGAATAGGACAAACACTGATTTTTCACAGACTGGCAAAGTTCCCTCTCTAGGCACGCTGGTACTTCATTTTCCGCCGCTGTGCTTCTTGAGCCTTTCCTCTGAAGGACTTCTTACAATGCAGGATGCAGGTACAGACAAGCCAAAGGTTGAAATAGCAAGAACAAAAGCAACCCAAAATTTCATCTGCTAGCTGACACTCCACCTTTTATTCACCTTGGCTTTCGCCAGAGCTTGGTAATAAATAGGGGAGATACGTACATGAGCCTGCTCAATCTACAAAGCACACACCTGGCAATGCACTTGGTCTAAGAACATAGCCTGGTATTACAAAGCAAACCTACATATTTATCTTTGAAGCAGTAATATTGGTTTTGATTGCGGTTTGGGGTTTGTTTGATTTTGTTCAGACTAGCAAGTGGCTTTGTACAACTCAAAACATTTTAAGACCACAGTGTACACATTTGTCTGAGGTGCTTACTGTTGTTCCTACACAAAAAAGGTAAGGAGTGTTTCTATTACATAGTAAAGGTAAGGTAAGAAAATCATGGCACTTCAATCAAACTGTGAAATGTTGCACTTGCTCCAGAAAAACTGTTTTATGTGTTTGCAGAAATCCATGAGAATTGTGCCTAGGCCATCCACAACACGAAGAAATAACTTTGAGCTCTGTAATGGAAAGTTACGCAACTGAAATACGAAAGTACTGCAGTTTCACTGACTTCGTACTGAAGTGGCAAAACTGAAATGCAAATGCCTTCTTTCTCAGTTTTACCTAGTGTCCTTCTCTTGTACAGAATATGTTAGCTAGGGCACAAAAACCATCTACAACTGCTCAGCAGATTTGCTCAACACAGGATCATGCTCGCTCCGCATGCTATTCTTTATCTTGCTCTTTCTCAAACAGAAAACAGGCATTTTGAAGTGATTACAAATAAGGCAGCGATAATCTACAATTTCTTTCTCTTGCATCCTATCTCCCCTTTACTGTATACTTCAAATATAAGCAAAACTCACAGTCATGACCAGCGGGTCCTGATTGCACCCAAGGGTTGACAGGGACTCTGACTAGCAAGTAGCCTTGAAAGTCCTAACTGATGCAATACGAAAATTTAACTGGATTGGTCAAAGTCAGCACATTAACAACTTGACTGCCCTCCAGCTCATTCGTTAGATCCAGCATTAAAGGTTAACACCAGAAGCAACGCAGCTTGCAGGAGTGGGGAGGAGCGCACAGGGGCCAGGCTGTGGCTCCTGGGCAGGGGAGCAGCCGCAGTGTCAGTACAGCTGCGCATCAAGGATGGCAGGCAGTTCACCCGGTGCTCCAGCTGTTCCAGCTGTGGTTTTGGCAGAACACAGGACACTGCAGGGATGAATGAATATGCTTATGGAGACAAGAAGGACAAGACTTGGGAAACACAAAGTGTTTCCAGGTTAGCCTAATTTATTGCTTGCATAGTCCCAGTCCCCATTATTTCCTCTGCAATATTGCACATATTTAGATAAACATTCTGTTCCGCTTCAAATGTCCCAAGGCATGAAAGTACAATAGCAGCCTGGCAACGGAAACAATAATCAACACTTCAACTAGTTACCATGAAGGAAACACAGGGGAGATTTGTTAACACTGAAGTCGCTGTGTCAGAAATGAAGAACAGGTTTAGAAGGAGACTTGGGACTCCCACTTCTGGGCTCATTGCACGGTCAGAGTTGCCACAAGTTGTTTCGATCTGATCGGCCTCCTAATCCCCATCACCCCAGGGGAGGGTAGTCAGTTCACAGCACTGCCCTGTGTTTGGCAGAGGGGCTGTTTCACTCTCTCTCAGCACATGCAGTTTTTCTGTATGGGAGGGGACCGAAGGGAAGAAACAGCAAAGCCCTCTTACCTAGAGAGCTGCCCAGATGGCGACAGGTGGGAAGTGAGAGATTCCAGCAGGCTCCTGAGACAAGGTGCTTCATGGATTTAGAGCACCTCATCTGTGAAGACAACTTCTTGCCTAGTCCTGGCAACCAAAAGCAGCAGCGTGCCAGCCTAATTAATTACTGGTTTAAGAATCTGAAGGGCTAGAATCCATTTTAAGATGTTACTAAGGAGAAGACGCCAAAAAACAACAATGGGACAATTTATTTTTACTGACTCACCGGTGACTTTTGTAGGTGCAATTTGGATAGCTGACAGGTGAGAAGGGTAGTCAGGGCAGGTGATCCTAACACATCAGAAGCGACTCCTTTTACCCCACCCAAAGTTAGTCTTAGCGAATCCCTTTCTGTAACATGACAGTGCCTTTCCAGCCACTTACACTTAAGCTACGCCCTATCTGTAATCAGTATCACCCTAGATCTCCTCAGAATTAACCACACCTGAGCAGTCCACAAAACAAGCCCTGCAGTTGTACCATAATGTGAACGTTCTCTTGACCTGATTTTATGCTAGTGTAAACCTAAAAAACCACAAAGAGGTTTCTGTGGAACTGACAGATAATGTGAAATTCCATGCAGTACAGTGTACACTAACGCATGATGCACACTAAGGTCTTTGCGTTCGATCAGAGACGCAGTCCAGGGGTAAATAAGGTTGACACGTGAAGACTAGACACAGTATGCTATTAAAAATTATTAAGTAGCCTATTAATTAGATTCTACTACACTTATAATCATTAGATATTTCTGATATTTTTGCATTCTGAATCTCAAAATTATTCCATTCACACACATGCTCCCAAGTTAAGAATACAAATCATACCTCCAGAAAACAGCAGAGTAAGTATACATATGGAAGTATACATATGGGTGTATATTTCCTTCCTTGTGATATTCCAGTCAATACGAACCACAACACGGCTACTAGATGCTGCCAAGAGCAAAGGAAAACAGGATGCATGGCTGCATATAGGGGTTCACACCCCATACTATTTTTCTTTTAGAAAGGTAAAATACACCTGTAACAGCTTCCGTGACAACAGTACTAGAGCCATCATCCAAAAACCCTATCTGCCTTGAATTCTTATGCAAAAATACAAGGTTGTAGCTTGGATTTTGCAGAAGTCACTCAACAACGTCTAGAATTTTGCAGCCAGCTGCTTTAAAATAGCAAATGTGAGAATAAAGAGATAATTTGGTAACATTTATCTTCACTAAAAGCAGCAGCCATGCAAGGAGTTGGGGTTTTGGAACAGAATCAGGTCTTATTTGATAACCCCTATCATTTTGTATTTAGATAACTTCCTGTGAAAATCAAGCATATCTGACAGTACCTGTTCCTCTTTTTCTTTGGTCTTGCTCCTGGAGACTCTGGAAGAGGTAACATCCTGAGCCGGAATGACAGAGATTTGATGCAGTGGCATGTTCATCACACCGCCTTGTTTGGTCCTATCATTTACAGGAAGGAGGCTTGAAGGCAGCGCTCATTCGGTGCCATTGTCAGGCCTTGCACCTAAAAAATAAAAATATTAGATGATGTTAAAGTAGCTTGAAATGCAATTATTTCTAAACCAAAGCTAAGCCATCAATTGGACCAAGGTGTACTTCTTATTTTCTCTCTGGATTCCGAACAGGAGAGAGTTTGGTGCACTGGCTGGGTGAGAAAAGACACAGGAGTTTTAAAGAGCTAGAACTAGACAGGTCAGAGCACAATTTATGCAAATGAATAAATAAATAATCAACCAGTTCTGAAAGTGGTCTGAGAGCTGGGCCAGAGGGCAGGGATCACGCTCCAGCCTGCGTGAATAGGGAGGAGGAGGAAGAGCAGCGGGAACAGACTACCCGGAGGTGCAGACAGCAAAGCTCGTACAGGTAGTTTCCTAAACTGCCAACCCCACCATACTGGATCAAATAGCCTCAGGCATCGTCCTGAATGCCATAGCTTTGGTTAAAAACAGTCAGTGGCCTGCATTTGGCTCCTGTCGTTCAAATAAACGTGTACCAGCTGGCACTAGGAAGATGCATCACGTGAGCTGTTCCTTTCTTAAGGCTATTAGAGAATAATATCATCAAAACCCCTTGCTAGGAATCGGGAATCCACTGGACTACACGCACTTTATCCTTCTTTTACTAATACAACAGGGAAGCATTACACATAGGAAAGGCGGTGATAGACATAAATTAGCCAAAATTGGCAACACTAATCTGAAAGGCAGGCATAATTAGCCATACCTTTTATTAGATTAGCGAAGTTACATTAAATAAAAAGCTTTTTGAAACATGTAGGATCATGTTTATTTGGAATGTAACCTGCCACAAATGAGAATCAATTGTGTTTAAAGAAAGGATTAGAGGGGAATTAACACAGCAGAGACTATACTAAATAGGGCAACTGGGTGATGCACTGTTCTTCTGTTTCCATAACATATCAGCTTTCTGTTTGTTTGTTTTTGAATCTGTGACAGCAGAAAACAGGGAATAGGTAGATGGCCTATATATTATTATGTTGCTTAACAATTTGGAAGTAGTATAGCCTAGCACTTAGTGAATATCCTTAACTTATATTGCACACATTTTTAATTGAATATTTAATGAATTGGAAGTTTTAAAGGTAGGCCAAGCGTCCTAGGTTTTTGATTCTGCGAAAAATGCCGATCTGGTTCTATTTCCATTAGACTCCACAGGAGTACTGCAGCTGTGTAAAATAAAAACAGGACCAAATCTTTTGACTGCTTTCGATTAAACGGCAAAAAAAAAAAAAATTAATTACCTATCCCAAAGCACTTTATACGAGGAATGATATTTCAGTATCCGCTTTGCACTGAGGGAGAAAGAGTTATCAAAGGTCATAGAGCAAGTCATGAGCAAAAACAAAAATGCAGGTAATGCCTGCTGCTTCCCAATCACACACTCCATTTGCTGGATGATGCTATCCGCCCGAATTCAGAAGCGTTACTGACACGTGGTCAGGATTTATATTACTTCCACAGATGCCAAGATGGCGCATCATAAAGCATGCATGAAAGCTCTGAAGGCAATGCCTCCATAACTTCTAGGCATCACTGATTTAAAAAAAAAAAACAACAAAAAACCCACATCTATATGCATAAACAAGCAACAACAAGGACACTTCTTTACTGGAGGACAGAGGGAAACATGGGACTTACCAGCACTATTGAACCTCAGCATAAAGAGAAAACACCGAACCTCCCCAGGTCCTCTACACACCTCTTTAGCTTCATCCGCTAAAGGAGTCAAGCCAGAGGAGAGAGAAATGTGGACTGAGATAGGGATATCAAACTGCAACAAACAAAGCTGGAAGGGAAGGTATTTTCCCAAGAAAATATAAGGAAACGAAATCTAGAGAACATTAAGCTCCGATGAAAATATGCTGGGTAATGTTTCTGTGCTACTGCCAGCGATAGCTGAGCCAAGGGGAAGGAGATGGACTCCCCTCTGTGTCCCCCTCAAAAACGGTTCTGGGCTGGCAGGCAAGACATGTTATTACCATAAAGAGAACAAGGAAAATTATTAGAAAACACAGTTAAACCTCTCTGATGATGACAAACAAGTCCAACCAGTTTTCTGCAGGTACTTCGAGGATAGCGTGTGTTAGAATTTCTTTTGAAAGAGCTCAACCAGCAAATATAATCCAATTAGATATTAAAAGATGATGTGAAACAGCCCTCCTCTGGTAAAGAAGCCTGGCAGACGCTCTAATAAAGCCTGCCTTTGTTCAAGGGTGGCTTAGAAAAAGCTCTAAACTTAACCCAGATGCTACACTGTAGCATCCCCAGTCTGGAAGGTCCGTAGCAACGCACACATTCAAAGCCTGTCCCTATCAACCTGAAGCACGTTAACACCGCAGTGCTAATTAAAGGATAAAGTTACATGAGTCAACAGACCATCTGCAGTACCAAGCGCGAACAGACAAGGATGCCAGAAAAGCAATGCCGCTCAACACAAAGCAAGTTACGACAAGCTCCACAGGAGGTTTTCCACAGCTAAATTAACACACCTGCTCCCTGATCCAGGGGTGAGGAGTTGGGCACCTGCAAAGAGGGATCCACGCGTCAAGCACGTCAAACTGGGGGCCTGCCAAAAAGGCCCCCAGGGAAGAAATGCTAAGGCAAGGGGACTGCTCCTAGATAACTCCCTTCTCTTCAGGATTCCCAGTTAGATTTCAGGCCATCCCTCACACAAAGTAAGGGATCCTCGTTGTTACAGCACCTCCACCCAACAGCTGAGTACACTCACCCAAGAGGTGGCAGATAAGGGCTCAACTTCCTCCTCCCTTGTGCGGGATTCGGTTCATAAACCTCACACGCAAGGGTCTGTTCGCGGAGGAAGGACTTTCCAGCTCCTTTTTGCCTGGAAAGCTGAAGTAATCATGGGATGGCAGGATAGGGAGGGAGAGGGTACACGCACCAGCCAGGTTCCATAGGCAGGGTGGTCATCTGCCTGTGAAGGAGGAGGGATCCTGTTCTCCTCCTGCCCCCATGGCTGTTCACGTATTATTCACTGGAGGAAAATACTTAGGAAAACCTCATAGGAGTTTGGGCATTCAGCAAACAATAATAAAGTTAAGCCTGTTTTGATATATCTTTAGAGATTTCTTTACTGATGCCACAATAAGCCACACATACAGATACTGTTCTTGCCCAAGGAGATTTCCTGCAGACCTGGTGGGGCACATGGGAACGCCAGGGCAGAAGACAGCCTGATGCTCTACTGTTCCCCCTTTCTATAGCCACACTGGTTCCTGCAAAATGGATTCTGGCAATACTGCCATTGCAGAGAGCCTTCAGAAACCAATGCCGTTTCAAAAGACAAAACAGGTCAAAATCCTGGCTGGAGAGTCCTCAATGGAACTAAGATTTCACCCACCCAGGTAGTCCAGTTTTGCTTTCTGCAGGGCAGGCAAAACAGTAACTAAAAATGCCAGCAGACGCCTGGAACCACATCAGCTGGGTCCTCATTAATTTGCTAGGACCATGCAGCTGCAGCAAGAACAGTCAGATTCAGAGGAAATGAGACAAACTACATACTTTGAAGGTAGTTAAGAAGAAAAAAGGAAGGAAAAGCATGCACATGACTTGGGCCCAGTGGCTGGGGCATTCCCCTGAGCAGTAGGTCTCTGTTCTGTTCTGTTGCTCTGACAGCAACAGAAGCAGAAAATCAGGTTCCTCTGGGTTATCAGCATTAAGTACATGAGAGGGGACAACCAACAACAACAGGTAGCCTCCCTATAGCAGAAGCAGCTGGGAGACCATTTGAAACCCCACTTACATCATCCACCCCACCAGGACCTCAGTTTCCCCACCGACAAAACAAGAACGTAAATCAGCCATGAGATGAGACTGTGAATTGCTGGACTGTTACAATGAGATGTGCCACTACAAGAACCCAGGTAGAGGAAACCATTCTGTCGTCCCTCACCTGCCACCCACTGCAGCTGCTCTGCCCACTACACATTCCAAAATAAAGGTTAAACTGCTCTTTGCCAAAAATTCCCAGCTAGATTGGGACAAGTAACCACAAATCATGGTTTCCTGCCTGTGGTTTGGTATCTGCCAGAATCTCAAAACGTGCAGTATGAACCGCAGATGTTATTAGACCATTTACACTTCAGAAAGTCCACCGTATTCCCTTGCTACATGGCATATGCTGGAGAACTTCAGCAGAAGCTCTGGAGCTGCAGTGGCACTGGCCGCAGATGTACACAGGCCTTACCAAAAGAAAAGCACTCTGAGGATGTATGTAGGTGTGTACACATGCTTTGCATTACTCATAGGAAGGGGAAAAAAAAAATAGCAGCCAAATATCACAGTTGTTTTCCTATTTGAAGTACAATAGGCATTCTGGATTATAAAAGAATCTGTCTTTATGTGCATGAAAGATAAACCTTGTAACCTGTGGTATCAGCAAGATGACAGTCGCTAACAGAAGGGAATCGGAAGGAATTTAACCAGTGAGTCATTCCTGCCTGCCCCAAGGCTTCTCACACTTTTCTTCAACGCCCCTAGCCCTCCTTAATGACAGCGAGCTGTATCACATAGGTCGATGGTCTGATAATCTGTTGGGGGGTGGGAAGGTTAAAAACAAAGCAGCAGATCGCTCCTGTCCAGATAATCCAGACACTGCCGCGCTGTGCATTGCCACAGCAATCCTGCCATGGAATGGATGCAGTCTGTAGACTTCAGGGGACCTACCAGCTGCAGGCTGGAAAGCGCTGCCCCGAGGCTTTGTGGATCGCTGCCATGACCTCTGGTCTTCTGAAACTTCCCCTCTATGCAGCACGAAACCTGACCAACCCAAACAGGAATGGAAACCCTCCGAAGAAACCTCTGACTGCTGCAAGAGGGTGTAACGTCTTCATCAGATGGCTTATGTTCTCCTAGTGAGACTTGAAATAATCTATTAACGCAGATTTGGAATCTGTTTTTCTGCTGGAGGCCTTGATGTGAAGTCTTAAAGCCCCATAAACATAAAAATCCTTTCAGAGTGGGGTTTTGTTGTTGTTCTGAATGTAACAGAAGTACTCAACCCGTGAACTTAGCAAATTCCTGCGTGCATCTCAACTTTGCTTACGTACCCCGGCATTTCACCTGGGTATAGCTTATGCCTACTTTCTGTACGCTACATTTTCCATATTTGCAAGTATTTGCAATCCTATTAGCTTGTGTTGGCTCCAGTTGGAAGCTTTTATTTATTTTATTTTGAGCTTGTCCAGACTCCTCCCCTACTAATGTAGCTTACATAATCCTTTTCTAGAGATGACAGATGTGCATTTTCAAAAAGAGGATCCTGCATCTGTGTTTCATTTTGTTTTACTGTAGCTTAATCAGTACTTTAACAGCATTATTTAGGAGATGTTATCAAGGCTCATGTACTTCACATGCATTTGTTAACTTGACAAACAAATCTAATCAAGAGAGCTTTAAGGGAGAGAAACTAACACTTCTTTCCCTGCAGTACCTTTCACATTTCAGGGCTAGTACAACATTAGAAGTGAAAAGAACCCTTGTACTCAGATTAGGCAGATATAGTTCTGGATTATTGCTATTTACAGCTATGCCTCTGCCCATATATCTTGCATTGTTTACTAGCTCAGCTGCAACTTCTCACTTTATTATCTCAGTTCCTCCTTTCCTCCACCTGCTAGTGTCCAAAAATAATCAACTTCAAGACTTAAAAATATTTTTCTTCTAATAATTTAAAAAAAAAAAAAATCATGTTATGTAGTTGAAATCAAAAGAAAGAAAGGGGACAAGAGATCCTTCTACATGTTCCCCATGTTTCCCTTGAAAGCTTCTCAATATACAGGAATATATAGCTGTAGACTACACACAACACAGAGAAATAGAGGTATCTGCCAGCTCTGGCTGACTCCTCTCAAAATAAGAATATGATTGTTTTTACAACCATAATGCAACTAGACAAGCAAGCTGTTAAACTACAGTATCAATAAGTAATGGTCCCAGAGCTCTTCGCAACCCCCTCCCTTGATTTCAGTGGAAGCTGAGCAGGATCTGCACCTCTGAAAAACAGATTCCTTAAAATCAGCTGCTAAGTGCAATTATGAAGTAGCTTGGTAGCATTCAGAAGAAAACAAAAGTCACTTCCCTCTGTTCCGATAACAAAATAATAGTCATTACAGTCCCTTGAGAAAAAAAGAAATGACTTTTGTCCGCTAATGCTACTAACAGCAACTTACCCACATCAGAAGCATAAGCGATCATTCCTGATGTCCTGTGGAAAGAACAAAGCGCCAGGCTCTCTCCACACACACACGGGCGGTAAGCTCCTGCTACAGAGGCAAAACTTCTTTAACTACATCAGTGGTCTGCTAGGTAATACACATTTTTAAGTACTCCCTTTGTACATTTGTTGATGAAACAGTCCATAATAACATCAGCAATAATCCCTGGGACGTCTCTTAACCATAACAAGCAAAAAAACCCAGAGGTAAAGCAGAAGTTTCATTCTCTACACTGGGAAGCCCTAACGGTGGGGGCCTGGGAGAGGTCAACAGCCCGGGCTGCTGCTTTCTCAGCCAGCAAGTTGCTCTACCTGCTCCACTGAATTTCCAAATCCATTTGCATAAGGGGGTGCCACTCAATCTTTTGCCTAGATAATCACCATTTCACCTCACCCCTTCACGTTTAACACACGTTCCCGCCCCGAGGTGCTTCTGAACAGAGCAGGTCCAGCACACGCATCACGCCGCAAGCTGTGAGTCTTCACCGCTCTGCTGCGAGCGGGATGCAATACCACAGCATGTACGGGACTAGCCATGTTATCACTCTTAGCCATGATCCCATCAACTCCCACAAGTAGAGACTGGTTTCCTGAGAAATTAATGTCCCCCCCCAGAAGAGGCATTCTTCCCTCCGATTTGGCACTGAAGCCACCCCGCAGAGCAAAAATTAGGCCGTCTTAATCACATAGCTCAAATGAAATTTTTCTTAAAGATACGGATGATGACTTGCTTCTTCATACTATTCATTGCCAGATAACAACATGCCACAGTACCATGTCTATTGCCACAGTTTTTGAGAAAAGCTGTTTTTCCTGCTTCATTAAGTGTCCAAAAGCATTGCACAGCAGTAACCTACACGGATTCCATCACAGTGTGCACACTCGTGATGCAGTGGTCACTGCATTTTTTCCTTACTAACCCACAGAAATGGTCAGAGCGCTCAGCGGTGAGGTTTCATACAACTTGAAATTCTTAAATTAAAGGAAAATAAAAAAGGTCAGACTACTGCGAACACAGCTTTGGGAATGGCCCACTAAGATTGCCGCAGTTGGTCCCCTGCAATTGTAGATCACCCTGCAATCAGTGTAGAAGGGTCCACAGTACATCCATTGGATGTAGAAAACACTCCCCTCCCCAATATTCATGGGCAAAAGCCAAAACCCACAGAACTATGACATGCCAGGGAAAGACAGCAAGTGATGTCAAGGACAAGGCAACACCCCAGACCTCCAGAATAACAGCAAATCTATTGAGAAAAACGCCCACGTGATCATTATGATTTGGCAAAGCACTCCATATGATGACCGATGGTTTTAAAAAAAAAAAAGTTAATGAAGGTTACAATCAAATGGAAAGAGGGACATACTAATACATGTATAGACCCGTGAGAGAAATCTGCACCAACATGTATTTGCAGGCAAATTTCTAGTCTAGTACACAAGTCCACGTGATATAATGTAACACCTATGGATAATTTATGATCACTGCCTATTCTCTATTATAATCCTTTTGGGGTTCACAAAACTCTAAATCAGTTCTGAAATCCAGCGAAAAATTGCTCTTTATTTTTATCTTCAAAATTAATAAAGACTATTAAAAACAAATGCATAAATTTACCTCTAAGACAATGAAAGCCTGTGTTTCTCAAACAGTGTAAATATTTACAACGCAAGATAGCGATGAAACAAAACAATCTCATCATTGTTCAGTGAGGACATTGCTCACATTCTGTATTGTACACAGATAACAATGATGCATTTTTAGGAAAATCCCGTGCTACATCACTTATTTTCCATTACATCAGAGGCTAACAGTTGTAAAAGCTATTTATGAACAACAGGCGCCTAAGCAACATTCTTCACTATTGTTTAACTGCTACCAGGCAAAACATTCCTCTTAAGCCAGAGTAAAAAGAATGTACTATTGACTAAATGATTCTGTATTTTGAAGAAGTATGAAATCATTCCTTCTTTGTCTCTGGGTGAATAAGAAATTTCCAAAGTGGTGCACATAAGAATGTATTTCTTTTGAATGATTTGTGAGCCAAATGCCAGGTAAGTCTTTATTTACAGGTTTAAGTTACAACATATCTTTGCTCTGGAAGTCTTAATAAAATCTAGATTTCTGGATCATTATGACAAACCTTTAAACTCTGAGGAAATAACTATAAACCACACTCTTTAGGACTTGCACGATGCAACTGGAGAACCCAAACCCAGCATCTTCAGAAGTTCAAGCATAGAGTAAAAAGGGCAATGTACTAAGCATCCTGTACCCGATTCCTCCACAAAACTCCATGACATCAGTAAGTTATGTTTGCAACCATAATTTCCCACATTTTAAAGCAACCTGAACTTCTGATGCAAAACTAGCTAACAGAAGAGTCATTTGCTATCCCCTGAAGTTAAAAGCTTTAAATTTAAAATACATTTTAAATACAGGGGAATACTACGAGTCATTAAAATATAACAGATTTCGGTGAGAGCTTTTTATTGGCAAGTATATTCACGCATAGCATGTCTACTTTATGGTTTTTTGTTTCCATCTTCTTCCATGCTGACACCTTCTCTATACATTTGCCAATGTCCAACAAGAACCCCCCTCTCCAGAGGGCAACACGTGAAGGACCGGTACTGCGAGCTGCACGAGAACTTGTGCTCCAGGCAGAATAACCAGCTGGAGGGGTCCACAGTCCCATAGGCATAAATGCCCATCTTTAACTTTATTTCAGATATCACCAATACAAAGGTGTGCTCGCTGGCTGTGGTTCAGGAAGGCAAATCATTTAAGTTCTTCAGTTTAGTCACTGCTGTGCAATAGAAGGATAACAGTACTTCCACGTCCCCCCTCCAGGCTGTTTCAGCCGCAGATAGCTTCTGTGGGGGTGGTATTGTTCCTTACCATGGCAATGTACGGTACCTGGTACAACCAAGAGCACAGACTGAAGTGCTACAGTAAGACACGCGATAAGAGCAGTACACATCTGAGTCACTCCTTCAGTTTCACACCTGCGTCCTCACCAAAAATTGCCAGACCTTGATTTGAGAGAGTTGCTAGCCAGACAAACGTGGTATTTCTTATTGATTTCAACATGAAAATTATGCTACGAAGAGTTTAAGAACCTCTGTGTCACAGCATTATCATTAAAAAGTAAAGCTGTATAAAGCCTACAGAGAGAGTCCAGGTCTGTGAACAGAATTAATTCCCCTCCAGTGCCAGAACAAGACGGCCTCTTCCAGCTGCAACCTTATCATGGGATATGTTGCGCAGCTAAAAAGGCCGCATGTGCTCTTCTTATCACAAGTGTCCCTGGTGTAGTTTAAAGGCCAGGCAACCGATTTCAGAGGGCTGACAAACAGCCTGGCTTCCCTCATGCCAGCTCCCCACGCCAGCGCTGACACCATCACGCACTGGCAGAGGAGAAGCATCAGCACAAACAGTTTCCCTTCATTAGGGTGTTATTTCACACGAGCGTGCTGGCACACGTATGTCGGTTCTGCCCGTCCTCCCCCCACAACAGTGCTCTGTGCCATCCGAAAAGAAGGGACTGGCATTACTGAACCCCACAGACAAGGCACTCCTTACCATGGTCTATAAAGGGCCATTCATCCCCACCGTACCTAAAATAACCATTGGATGCGATCATGAGATGAATACACGACTGTGGATTCCTTTAAATCGCTGCCTTCTTACACGGACAAGAAACCAGTGTCCAGCAGTTGCATCCTCACCCGTTGTCCTCATTCTCAGTTCAGTAATCAAGTGTTGACCCTTTCTGTTCCATTCGGTATTAGTCCCTAGGTTTCTACAAATGTTTAGAAGTTTAGAGATTTTATGAGAAGTTTAGACAAACAGCACAAAACTCCACCGATCCATTCCTATGCACTTGCAAGATCTGTATACAATCCTATTAAATCAAATCCATCACGGTTTTCTATCACCAGAACTAAAGCAGCATTTCTGAAGTCCGTCCGTCATCCACTAGCTGCTCATTGCCAGTCAACCACAGCCAGCTGCGGAAGGCTGCTAAGACAGAGTGAAGTATCCAGGTACAGAGAAATTATGCCTATTCATGAGAAGCCCCAAGAATTGCACAGGTTTGTTTCTTGCTGCTGGAGAAGAGGCTGGCTTGCAGTGCTCTGTGGCCCTACTGCTTAAATGACTTCTAGTTTTTCCTCCAGCAGATGCTTCAAGTGATCTTCAAGTATCTAGTAAGGGTGAGGAGCCCAGGCCATTAGAGCGCAACGTGCTGTCAGACGAAAGATGGTTTAGAAGGAACCTGGTGATAGCTGGGGCAATACGGTGAATGGATTCTGGGATGCTGTTGCATATCCACTGGGCGAGTAAAAGAAGTTGATACGGGAAGTTGTCCAAACAGGGAAAGGCTTAAAATAAAATTCAGGATCATGGCCACCTCACTGATACCAATTGACATGTCACATTTTTCAACCCAATCACATTTAGAAGTGGCTTGTCTGTCTTCTCTCCTAACAGATGCTCTTTGCTTTAAATTAGTTTAGACAGGAGCCAGAGAGATAAGCCAAGTGTGCTAAATAAGGCCCATGCAATTCTGGTGCACATGAGCACTATTGCAAAATCTGAAACATTCATGAAGACAAAACCTGGAAGGGAGAGCAGTTTCTATCAGGTATCTGCTGAAATTGAAGGCAAGAAGAAAAACTTTTATCTTTTTTTTTTTTTCTTTTAAGCTAAAATCTCATCAGTCCTGGAGGAAAATGTACTGCTGGAAAGAGGGGAGCATTGAACCTGTTGAGGCCACATCAGAATTTTGCATCAACTGCATTCAGAGCTGCAGTGAGATAAACCCACCTGTCGTGGTTTAACCTCAGGCGGTAACTGAGCACCACACAGCCGCTCGCTCACTCAGAGTAAAAGTGAGAAATCTCGTGGGTTGAGATAAAAACAGTTTAATAATTGAAATAAAATACTAATAATAATAATAATAATATACGAAGCAAGTGATGCACAGTGCAGTTGCTCACCACCCACCCACTGATGCCCAGCCAGTCCCCGAGCAGCGGCCCCCCCGGCCAGCTTCCCCCAGTTTATGTACTGAGCATGATGTCCCATGGTATGGAATGTCCCTTTGGCCAGTTGGGGTCGGCTGTTTTGGCTGTGCCCCCTCCCAGCTCCTTGTGCACCTCCAGCCTTCTCAGTCGGCAGAGCACGGGAAGCTAAAAAGTCCTTGGCTAGTGTAAGCACTACCTAGCAACAACTGAAACACCGGTGTGTTATCAACATTGTTCTCATCCTAAATCCAAACCACAGCCCCCTACCAGCTACTAGGAAGGAAATTAACTCTATCCCTGCCGAAACCAGGACACCACCCAACCCCACCCTACTCTCTTTCATATTTTTCAGGACCCATACCTGCTGACCATGTGGTTTCCTTCTCTAAGTAGTTACAATTACAATAATATTCAGGGACATCTGCTCTTCCAAAGAGTAGATAAAAAAATTACTACAGACAAATAATTTGAATGTCTGCTGAATTAGACTAATGGAGAGATAAGGACATATTTCTTTATTAACCATTTTTAAATGGCAAATGCAAGATTATTTTTTTTAATTGAAAAAAGAAAACTACTCCCTATTCCAAATGCAACAGATGTTAGAAAATCAAGACAAAATCTCCTCAGTTTTCTGCTCACTTAAAACAGTTGGCATGTTCCATTCCAGAGACAGTCCCATCTTTGGCACAGGCTCCCACACACGGGCTGTGCAGCAGCATCAAGACGGTCATAAAGTATTTAAAGACGAAGGATATGAATTCTGTTATTTTTGAAGTGACATGAATCCACAAGTGACAAAACGCTGCTGCCTTCTCCTTGGAGGACCTAATCACTCCCTTCAGTCTCTGGGCACTAGAGGAAGCAGCACTGTGCTTAGGAACAGGCACAGTCTCCTCTGCATCACAAATGACCTCATGCCTGACACAGTCCTCCTCCATTAGCCATGCTCTCTCTGAATGAGGAGGCATAAAGCCTCGGTCCTGAAGAAGTTACACTTCTTGTTTTACAGGGACACAGGCTACTCAGTGAATGGTATTACCTGGCAATGGCAAAAGCTCCCATTACCATCCTCTGCCAAAGAAGTAATTTGGTACAATCTCACATCACCTACATTCCCTGCAAAGTTAAGAGAAGTTTCACAGCTCAGTAAGGCCAGCTGATCTCTCACTGCACCATTACAGAGGACAGTAACCACCTAACTTAGAAACGAAACCCAAAAGAGGCTGAAAAGTATTCAGACCCCAATCTTACAAAATGCTAAATATCTCGGGTGAAAAGGCTCCCTCTTCCTTGTTGCTGAAATGCACTGCTTCTGCAGCAAAACCAGGCAGCTGTCTTAAAACACTAAACCAATGCTACCTAACAGCTTCAAGCAGGAAACAACAACATAACACACGTATAAAGGTTTGTTTGCAAGTTCATGGCTTGGGTTTTTTTTGTGGGGGGTGGAGGTGTTTCTTTAAAGAAAAAAAAAATTCTCTAGGAAGAAGATGCCCACCAAGGAAGGCATCTTCGCTGCCTGAAAAAAAAGACACTGCTGGTAAAACTGCATCCTACGGCATTTAGCTGGGGCAAAGACTCGGCATGAATCCAGAGCAACATCAGTACCATCACCCTTACAGCACCTGGTGTCCCCACGAAATTCCCTTCCCAAACACTGATTCTGCCCAGACTTTCCCAACTGGCAAAACAGAGACAGCACTTCAGTCTCTGATCTTGTCCTGTGTGCAGGTTATGAATTAGAATACTTCTCTAATTAGAGATCAACTGTGGAATTAGAAAGTGGATTATTTTTAGCAATCGTCTGATTGAGCCAGAGCTGCAGTCAGTTGTAAATTAGTCACTGCTTTTTCTAAGACTACATTTTACACACCAACTTCCAATGCAACATTTAGTATCTCTTCAAAAGCCATAATCTATCAGTCATCTTTGCAGGGGAGAGAGACAAAAAGAAGCAGCTATCGTTCAGCTGAGAAGAGACTTAAGATCTTCAGGTTTCTCACTCAAAGCCTAGAAAGAATGGCAAGGGGAGATGAAGAAGTCTGGAAAGGCACAGCTGCCTTCACACACCAGTGGTGAAGACACTTAAAAGCTCGAGTAACCCATCCCTCTGACAGCTGTCATGTTGGAGTGGCATCTTTTATAGAAGGGGTCGTAGAAGGCCCAGCGACAGCATACTGCGCTGTTTTATTGCTCATCAGGTTAAAGCATGACTTAGCCTGCCAGTGATTGTCGTCTTTTTTTGGTACTTTCCAATAAAGGAAGAAGAAAAGGCACACGGAAGAAAGGCTCCGCTCAGAAACTTGCCAACTCTCCTTGACTCACAGGGGTTGCTGGAGACTGAGGATAAACAGCATCTCAGCGAAGCGGGTCTGGGCTGCAGTATGTCCACGTTACTGGCCTCGGTGGGATGTGCTGCGTACAGTCAAGCTGCTTTCCACTCCCATCCCCTGCTGACAAGAATTACTTTCGGACTTGAAACCCAACAGTTTCGTCATCTGATTAAATTCCCTGTTCCTGGCTCAGATGTCTCTCATATGCATTAGTTGGATTACATCAACCACAAAGACCTGTCCATGAGCCACACGGGATACAGCTCAAAGGAAGCCAGTCAGAGATTGGATCATCAACTGTCAGAGTTTCTCCTCCCTTGTTCACAGAAGCAGCAATGCAAACTGTGTGACAAGGGATGAGTGTATGCTTTGTGGGGTCACGTGGAAAGGGAGATAATACCAAAGCACTAAGATGCAACTGGCAAACATACCTTCCCTGAGCAGAGCATCCACTCTGGAGCAGAACCTTCCCTGAAGGGAGGTTCCCTCCCTTCCCCTCCCACAACCCCTGCACCAGGCACAGCCAGTAAAGACAGGGTAAGCCAAACCCATGCAGGTCTTACAAACCAGAGAGCCTAAATACAGCGGCTATGGAGGACTTGAAAAGGCAGCTGACAAGCAGCCAACCAGCAGCCTAACCCGCAGGATGCCTGCAGGGCATCACAGCCCTACCAAGTTTGTGCAAAGCACCTGTAGTACTGCACGGTGAGAACACGTGGACTGAAAAACTTCCCAGTAGGCATTCAAAGACAGACAAGACAGACTGAACACGTGTCCCAGCTGACAAGCAGAGCTCAAGTACACAGAGAAAGCAAGCAACCATAACAAACGTCTAACAGACACAATGGAAGATCACAGCCAAGAATAAAATGCATGATGTATCTAATTCCCTTTCTATATAAGGAACTCATCCTGACTCAGCTTCCTCGCTCTCAGGCAGCTGGGCCACACAATGCTATGCTTGCTTCTTGCCAGGGTATCACTAACGAAGGAAAGCGAGTGAGAAATCTTATCTTGAATCCAACATGTTCAACAGCAACTGAGCTGGGATCCTTGCCTTCTGGTTGGAGAAGTTGATATCAACACCACTAGTGAATAAAAGCCTAGGCCTGGTACAGATACAAATGCCTCAGGGTCCCCAAAACACCAAATGCTGACCATGGGAGACTCCGATCCTGGGAAAAAGAAAACCACCAAAAGACTACAAAGCATACATCAGACTTACCCTGCTGCATTTGGCACGTAGAGGAGACGCTTCCACACTTCACTACGTGCATCTCGGATGCAGCCTAAGTGAGCAGGGGTAAAAAGCAAGGAGCACTTCGGCAACCCTGGTACAAGGCACAGGGCTCTGGCAGGGCCGTCTCCTGCTGCTTTGAACACACAGCTTTGAAGCGGCAGTTCTCATCTATCACTTGCATATTGCCTTGCTAGAAACAAAGCCACACATTTCATTTAAGAAAGTAATCAGATGGATCAGGAAAGGTCAAAGAGGAATAGTTTTGAACCTCTTGCCATTTGGAAAATACAACAGAGTTGCGAACCCCACCCTCTCGGTGATTTGCCTGGAAAACATCACAGTGCAGTTTTCCTACACTCCCAGGAAGGCACATAAAAAGAATCTCATCTCTAAAAGGCCTTGGGAGCTGCAGAGCTCCGCAGGTGTACCAGAGCAGGACTCTCTCACGCACCTGCCAAAGCATGTAGCGGCTTGTACAGAACAACATGGAGACCTTTCAAGCCTTGCAATTTTGTGATGAAAGCAACTTGGTGAATACTTCTGCAACGTTTGAAAGACAACTCTAGCGGTCTCAGTCAGAAGTTATCCTCCCCTGTCAGGTCTGACCCTAGGACGAAGGGTACAAAATAGCTGAACATCACTGTCACAAGAATCACAGAAACAGAATACACATCTCGTGCAAAGTAACTGCTAAAAGGCAATACATAGAGTTTTCATGCCCAAAAGCAATGAGGTATTTCAAGGCCACAGTGTTAACACACTGCATAAATACTGGTGCATTTCGAAGGCTGAAATTTGATCTCATTCTTATTGGCTTCTGCTTTGTTATGCCAAGAGCAAAGTTAAAATCCCCTTCCATCTTTTAATCAAACATGTTACTTTTTTTTGTTAACTCCCAAGATCAAGCCAGCCTGACAAGACTCCTGTAATTTTACAAGGGAATCTCTCCTCCCTCCACCCCCTTATGATATCAAACATTAATTTTGTGAAGAGTCTGCTGCACCGTGCCACATTAATTTTGTGAAGAGTCTGCTGCACCGTGCCAGCTCTAATTTAGTAACAATACTTAACCTTTTCCCCCAGGCTCTCAGAAGGCCTTGCAGTGGAAGAAGGCCATCCCATGGGCAAAAGGATTAGAACAGTCTGATATCCTACAGTTTGGTATCCCGTGCTTGCAGGCTTCATAAGGGCCACTCACCCACGGGAACTATCGTGTGTCTAAAAACATGCTATCTCCACGGCCTTCGGCGCAGGGTGAGGCTGCAGCAGGGTCGTGACATTGCAATTTACACTCCCTTCTTCCTGCGACGTCTAAAGTTCCAGCAAATATTTGACATTTAGCCAACAGGTTCAGAAGTTACTTGCAGTGTGATTGCATAAGCCCACTTCCCCTTGGAAAGCAGGCTAAAAGAATATAAAAAAAAAATAATCCAAGAACCTTACAAAAAACACGATACAGATGACAACTGAGTTGCAGGAAACTAAGGTACGCATAGGTGCAATAGCTTAAACCAGAAAATAGAGGCCAGAAGCAGGAACAAGACTCAGATTTCCTGTCTCTCACAACAAACCTTTAGCTGCAAGTGAACTTCCTCTTCTTTTTAGAGCCAAGCAGATTTTCTTTTTCTCTTTGCAACAAGACAGCATTTATTTCAGTATGCATTTATGCTGTTTGGTGTAAGAAAACCCTCTTATCTAGAGATCATTTGTGATGTCGAAGAGCAGCAGCTCCTCTGCAAGTCTTCAGTCTACTTGTTTTTTTACATATTACATGCATGCACGTATATGCACACACGCGCACATGTTATAGAAGCAGCTTCAATGTAAATGATCGGTCACAGATTGTGCTAGAAAAAAAACACTGACAACTGTCCTGTCCAGTCCTGGCACCTCCAGTTCAGATTTGGCAGACAAGCTCTAGACGAAAGTGACCCTGAAAGCTATGATGACAATAATCACATTTAAACAGGCAACATTTTGGATGCAGAACTACAAGGGAAACTCACTTCATTTACCAGAAAGGAAGGAAAAACCAAAGCCAGACTGCTCTCATGTATTTTCTTCCCTGTCACCACGTATGGTAAACTATTACCTAGTGCTCTTCACATTGCTCTGGTACGTCAGACTTCACCAGGTTTATTAAGAACAGAAAAGCCACTGCCAACTTTCACTTTCTATCTATTGTAGCAGCATTCATCATGCTGTTAAGTGCAAGTCCCTTAAGAGTGGTTTGCTGAAGGAGGCCATGGGAAACAGGCAAGAAGGGGACAAAACCACACTCAGATATGGCAAGAGGAGGCATAATAGCAAGAATTTCTTGCTAGAATGTGGCCCACGTTATGAAAGCACGGCAGAGCCCTGTATTGCATCACTCCCTGTATTTCAATCCATCAATCTTCCCATAAATATATATATATACACACAGAAAAAAAATAATACATATACACACACAGAAATATGCCGCATTTTTCTGTTAGCCTTCCTCTTCTGACCGATGCGTTCGTAGTTACGAGAGATTATAACAAGGATTGGCCGAGTAGTGAATCACCCTCAATAGCACACTGCGCTCTTACAACTAGAAATAGAGGGATCAGAGGGACTAATCCTCTGTCCTGGATGACATGAAGAGCCAGTGAAAGCAAATATAAATAGGCAGAGAAGGCTCTTTGTCTTTCTACAGCCTCCTTTGGTTTCGAAGGCGGCTCTTCCACCAAGAGATGCCTTAAGAGGTCATTACGAATGAAATTAAACAAAGGCATCCCTTTTGTAAGCCCTGCAGTAACTGGGAGAGGAGACGCTCCCACTAATAATCCCCATGACATCACCTTCCCTCTCCCAGGAAGGTAAAGGCCAGGTTCAGCCCCACTGCCACGAGAAGCACTTACGGTAGCAAGATTTGACTAAATACTTCCTCAATATTTAATCGATGGTATAGGGCAGGTTGTACATGAGTCTGTTGCTTCCTGTTCAGTTACTGCTACTCAAATGATCCTCTACAGGCAAAATTAACCCAAAAGCCACGTCTAGAAGCCAGCAACCTTTGGCGCTAGGAGTCACGGCAATACGTGGACCCCACTGCTGTCCCCGCGCAAATTCTTGTGTAACAAGAAAGCCGAACTTAAAACCTAACTTTGGCAACAAGAGCAGAGGCACGTCCCCCCTCCTCAAGCTGCACCAATGGCACAGAGTGATTAGCAGTAAGTCTAAGTGACAAATTATTCTGGTCATTAGAATCAGCAGATCAGACCAAGGGGAAGCCTATACGCTTATTAAGAAGTGTTGGGTTTTTTCTACAGATACTCTTCCTTGCAGGCTCAGTACACACAATAAAGAGGAACAGAAAGGCTTTTCTAAAAATAAAGTACATTTGAGAGGGAGGCACCAAGGATTTGTATGCTTTTTTAAAAATTAGCAACTTTGTGTGTAACCTTGCACCCGTATTTTTTTTTTCCTGTTTTTTTTTTTTTTCTTCTTTTTTGGTTTGTCACCCTAGATCCTTCTATCTTTCCTTCCTTCCCCTCTGTCTTATCCGACTGACCCTTTGATTCAAACAGAAATGTTTCTCGTCCTGTGTCCAGGACATGACAGAAGTCAAGCTACCTGCTCAGGCAAGAACAGCTGGGAATACTTTTATTCCTTGTAACAAACCTCTTATCCTCAATGGTGTGTAAACACATGATGTTACCGAAGCCACAGCTAAACTGGGGAACAAACTCACCCTTACTGGTTTTCAGTCACCTGTTAAATGACATTCCTAAATCCAAGGCCTGTTTTCCCAAGGAAAAACTCTGGCGCAGTTGTTCATGACCAGCCTCACCTGCAGATTGGGCTGGTGACATGTATTCTGTCCTCCTGATACCTTTTGAAGGACACACAGAAACTTTAAGGGGCAGGTATCAAGGCATACCTAACTGATACATAGGATTTACCTACCCCAAAATATACAACTTTTATATTCTATATGGATTCTGGCCACATATTCTGCAAGGTTTACAACTGGGATCCTTAAACGAGTCTCCAGGGAAAAAGTGCTCATCTACTAGTTGACTTGATTTCATCACTATGGAAAATCTCAGCCACAATTTCTAGAATCTTTTAGTATTTTCCACCTATTAGACATATACCCAGCATCAAAATTTCCAACACTGTTTTCAGTCGAGTTCAATCAACCACGACATTCTGCCAGGTCTCTGGTTAAATTCACGATGTGCTACCAAGCTCCCCTACTTGCCTGCAGGTATCAAAGGCGAACTCCGGAGAGGCACCTGTTTCAAAAGACTGAGAAGTGCAACAGTCATTTACATGTATCTTTGATCTAAAATGGCCCAAACCTGATAACCAGCTGGGCACATAATAAAGGCCAGCCTTCCCCCTGGTCCCTGGGGAAAGAAATTGCAAGCACTAGAAACTGCTGATGGTTGAGATATCTCTTGCTGTTTGTGAACTGTCTGGCTGTCTCGTGATGAGTTACATTTAAGAGTAACACAGCTCTTAAAGCCTATCTTTAATTGCAAAAAGACTGTGCTTCCAAGGGGTCTTGTCCATTTACCTACCCAAGAATCAATCAACACAATGTAATCTGTTATTTGGTTTTGTAATGCTTCACATGAACGCGGTTAGATACCTTGATAAAAGACCCACAAAAATATTGTGGGAAGCAGTGAAAAATAATCTGTTTTGGAAATGATGAGTTCTTCGGACAAGTGGTGTTTTCAGCAAAAGCCAGACAACAGAACTAGTAAAACTGGCCCTAACTTAGTGAAGAGGGTTGCAAGGACCTGTGGAAAAAAAAAAAGCTGGAGCTGTGAAACTTCACAACGAACAAAGCCCGCCCAGCAAGTTTGACGCCAGCTCTGCTGTGCCAAAGCAAGCTGCCACCAGATCTTTGCAGTCAATACACAGGTCAGCAAAACAGAAGTCACAGTAAACCCTGCACCAGTTCTGTCTCACTATGGAAATTAATACAGTGAATCAGGTGTGTGGTTTACGTGGTTCACTTGGTTCCTGCAGCAGCTAGCGCTAGGTGCTCCAGAGAAAGAACTGGAGCAGGCAGTAACTGGGTATCTTGTTCCCCAGGAAGATTCCCTCTCTAACACCTCCTGCCCTAGAAGCGAAGTTTTTCCCAGAGTTGAAATTCTCCATTCTTTATAGCCTTCCACAGCTTTCCTATTCACTATTTGTCTGCCACGTGCAGACACAGTCCAGCCACATGGGTTGGATGTCCAGGGTTCCTGCAAGCTCCTTCCTTCAAAGCCTGCTCATTTTTTGAAGTAGCCCAGCTACAGCCTCTTACAGAATGCTAGTTAGACACCTCTACAGGATCAAGAGCTCCTTATATTCCTGGGGGAGGGAGGAAGGGCAGGACCGGAGCACAACAAAACAAAAATTAAAATAAATAAAGAGGAGGGCACTTTGCTCCTGTTTTCATTTTTCCTGGCAAATGGCCACGCTCACTCTATTCTTCACCATTTCTGAAGCTGGCTGTCAGTCAGTCACATTAGGGCTGACTGCTTCTGAGGTGTACGGCAGGAAACACCCATAGCAGGAGACTCCTTTTTCTTAGGCAGCAGAATCAATTCAGGACTTGTACGAACCACCTACCGCTCCTTCCTTGAGCAGCATTACCACTGGGAGCTGCCGCACTCCTGCAGTGATCTGCCTCCCCCACTAATACCAGTCTTTGGAAGACCAGTAAGGAAATCACGCTGGCAGAGAGGACACTTCAGTACATTGCCCAAAGCACGTGTGACAGCCTCAGCAGCTGGGAAGATCGACTCCTTTCGCCCTTGAACACGCGAGAGCTGCTTGTCCAAAAGGTTAGACCTAAAACAACAGAAGTTTTAAAAAAAAAAAATCTCATCCTGAAAATATAGAAAGTTCATCTGGCGTGCTGAATTAATCTGTCCTCCCAACACTTAAGACTGGGCAAAAGCAGCCAGGGAACAGGTGGATTTTCTAGCGCTGGAATCGTAACTGCCTCGTCTGGACACCTCCACCAATTCTGGCCACATATCCATACACTGAGGCATGAAAAGGGTTGCAGCCTTCCTTCCGATGGGACACCCCAAAACAGAAAATTGCTTCTTTTCAACTCGTTTATCTCTATAAGCAAAACTGCTGACTAGGGCTGGCTGAAAAGCAAGTTAAAAAACCAAAACAACAACAAAAAAACCCCAACACCGTAACAACAAATACTCAGTGAATTGGGAATTTTGTAAGTTCACATCAGAGTGTAACCACAGTCACACCAAGTCCCCAGCAAAGGGGCAGTCGTCCTTCAGTAGTCCTATCAGTTTCAGCAACCGTAGCAGAATCAAATCCTGGGGAACGTCTCACTTTCTCCGAGCAGCTACAGGGTCGCCTGGGGGGAGTCTGACACCAAACGGTTTGGGCCACAGCTGAGAAGATGCCAACACCCCTCAGCAGGTATAATCCCTGGTGCTGGGGCATACCCTTGAGCCAGGACCCTCCATGTTTCCAGCAATCCCGGTCCAGAGGCAGACTTAGCAGAAGTCCGCATCAGCAGAAATTCATCAGCGTTGATAGGTTTCAAAGAAAACGCCTTAGGTTTGATAAATAAGCGTTTTTCAAAGAAAACTTCTTTCCTCTGAAAATTTTTGACTAGGGCTATTACTGGATCATCCTCAGCCTCATCTGACACTACTCCAGAACTAATTTCAGCAGCAAAAGTTCACGAAGAGTGCCGCTGCTGTCAGACCAGCTCTCCTCTTCCACCCCCATCTTCCTTCCAAGATCTCTTTCCACCTCCGCTCAAGCTCCACCTAAGTTGTCCCTTCTATGTTTACGCTGCTGGGTCATTTCACAAATTTGCAATGCTCGGAAGTATACAAGTCCTCTGCCAACTGCAGAGCCCGAGCTGCGTGCCCTCTTGCACCGCAGTTTGGAACAAACTGATTTCGCATCGGCACGTTATAATCCCAGCTCTGCCTGCACTTCCAGCGTACTAAAAAGAGGAAGAGTTAAAGCGTTACAGTTCAGAACAGCTTGAGCATTACTCTATCTGCCAACCAGCTCCAGGAAGCATGAAGGAATTCTGACTATTTCTCAGTCTGCCGTGAAACTTCACGACTCGTTACGAACACGTTGTGACCAGCAGATCCCGCGTGCGTTATCTCCGGCGCGTCTTCTCTCCACATCGCTAACCGAACGCGAATTCGGGTCCTCCTCCCCCCCATCGGAGCCCTAGTGCAAACGCGGTGCCTCTCCCACCCAGCGGACCCGCTCTCGGATTCTCCCTAAGCGACACTAACGCTCCCAGCGCCAACGCGCACGCAGGCGAGCGACGGCTGGGCAGACAAAGACGAGGGAGCCGGGAGAGCCTCTTACCAGTGAATTCGGTGCCGTTCCCTCAGCTCCGACAGAGCGACAGCCCTGAACTCTCCCAGCGGAGCCTGCGCACCGGCCAACGAC
>NW_008823922.1:2670033-2679284 GCF_000699105.1 Pygoscelis adeliae | reverse complement strand
GGCTCCAGCTGTCCCGAGCTTTGCTCTCGCCCCGGCCTCCTCCTGCCACAAACAGTGCTGCTAATGTCACGTCCGAGGGGAGAACGGCTTCCTCTTTAGCAGAATTAGAAGAAAAGAGCTAAACGAACTTCATAAGGTGCCGTTTAACTTTTTTAAAATTCATGTATGCTATAAGCCTGAAGATGGCTTATAGCCACCTTCATAAGGTGTTTTGTATTAGTTATTCACCTGCATGTATTGATTTATCAGCAGAAGATTACAAAAAGGTTCGAGTCCTAAAAGGACGCTAATGAAGTTTGCCCCATGGCTGGGTCTGGGCGCCCATACTCGCTGCTGCTATTTTACGCTTCCATTTTGCAAGTAGCATACTTCCATCAATTCTTCCCGAAGAGGAATCTCCTCAGGAATCTCCTGAGATATGCTGGAATAGGTGAACTATACTATCAAGGTGAATTATACAGGGGAAAAAAGCAAAGTGAGAGTTTTACGAGAAAATGCCAAGGGAGAGATTTCCTCTGTCCAGACATGGTATCGATCCCACTTGGGAATAAGTGAAAAAGAATAGGAAGACGGGCAGCCTCGCTGAACTGTTTCTGTCGGTGCAGCACAGACAAGAACGCAGGTACTATTAAAAGAAAAACTAGACACAAAACAAGGAAAGCTCCTGACTTCAACAAAAATTACATTCACTAAACTTAGTGCAAGTTTTTCATCTCCTGAGTCTGCACTTGTTCACATCAATAATTCACAGGGCTCCAGGGAGATCACATTTACCCTTACAGAACAGTGAGAAAAGCATAAAATGAGTAAGGTAACCCCTTTTGATGCAGAGTACATGAGAAAAATGACACGTTATAATAGGTTTTCAGAGCACGGAGAAGCTGGGCTGAAATTCTGTCATTACATTTCAGAGTTAGGAGCCAGCACACCCATGCAGCGAAGGTGGGAGAAGCACCACCCACAGAGTACACACAGTGAGTCCTCCTGGGAAGGGGAGAGTGTCTCTACAGCTCCTGTTTAGTCCTATGTAGACTGAAGTTAAAAAACACATACTTAGATTGTGTCCCATTATAAGATAGGGTATGGTAACATGCGTATGTGATGATAATCGTGTCGTCTTGATAGGCAGTGCATCGTAATGCTGGCTTGTAAAGAGAATCAGTTTCCATCCTAAGCTGTACGGCTGGCTTACCTTGAGGCCACGGGGATATCTCGGAGGAGACCGTTTTCTTCCTTCATACTCTCAGTCTGTTTTGTTGTGGGTTTTTTTAAATTATTTTTCAGGCTAGGATTGTATCCCACTGTGGGAACAGCATAGCTCACCACCCAATACTGTGTGCCAGACTAGGAAAGGGGCCTGTAGACACAACTGAAATAGAAGTAGAAATTATACAGACATACAGTCGCACAGAGGGCAGATTTTCCAGGCAAACTAGAATAACTAGTGATTAGGCCTGAAATGAAAGAAACCACAATAAGCCACCAGTACAGCACCCTTAATTCTTCAGGGGAGCGAAGTGCCCAAATTCCTTTGCCGACCTAAGCCTTCCCTGTGTTTTACAATTACTACTCCACAGTCTCTACGTTTCCCCAGAAAGCTTGTCTAGTATTTTAACACGTGTTGCTGTTCTTGAGTTAAAAGTCTCAGCAACAACCTCCTGACCACAGGACTGCACAGCCAGGACTAAAGCCTCAGCGCTGAAGAGCAAGCACTACAGTGGAACGTCCTCCCCGCATGCCTCGCAGCCCTCGGTAGAAAATGCAAACCTAAGCCTTTGCAAATGTTTCCCCCCCAAATTTGCAACCAATTTAAAAAATAGGGAAGAAAGAATAAAGTTAAGCTAAAGGCCGTTAGTTAAATGGAAATCTTAAATTCTTCTAGCAAGCGTTGCTTTTCACAGTCTGAGTAGGAGATACGAGGTTTTAAAAAAATTACGGGAACAGAATATCTCCACTTTGCTAACTGGATACCTCTGGCTCAAAGTCAAGGGAAAGCCATAGTTGGGGAATATGCACCTAGAAATCATTCTCATGCTTAGCCGAAGATACTGATGGGTCTGCAGAAAGAGCTGCCCCAATGCCCTGCACACAGGATCTGGACTGTGAGCGTACATGTGTGGCCTTTGTAAATACTTGCCATCAACAATAAATTCAGTTTATTGTTGGAGAATAAAGGAGTTATTAAATTCAAAAAATTGAATAAATTCAATTTATTGTTGGAGAAGGACCTCTGTGCCCAGGAGACTCCAGTTCTCTCTAGAAGCAGCACAGATCTAGCATATGGTTATTAAGACTATGCTTTTTTCAGAAATACTTTTACTCCTTTTAGCAGGAAGACCTGAAAAATGTTGTGGGGCAGAAACACCAAATGGTAAAAACTATTGTACAACTGTGCCCTCTTTTTTTGTCTTTAGTTATGACAATACATACAGTAGTTATGTGGAAAAGCATAATTAATTTTTTCCCAGATAATTATAAATGATCTTTTTATTCTACAGTATCGGTCTGAGCACCTGCATGTTTCCATAGCAACTCCACAATACTTCAGAGGATTACTTTAGAATTCCACTGCGGTTTGGTTCTCCAAAGTTATTTAGATCTTCCGGGGAAAATCTGTTTCCAAATACAAATTAAAACTACTGCTACCATATATTTAATGAGCTACACTAATCTCCTATGTTACCATCTTAAGAAACTGCAACACTTCCTTGCAGCTTTTTGTACAAAACCATGCAATATTATATCACTGTAATCAGAACAGCCAACAGACTCGGGGCTGGAAGCATCCCCAGAAGTCTTGCAGGGGATCACACTTATGTGAAGGGCTGATGGGAGACTGCAAATCCCCAAAATCCACATCCCTAAAAGACCCCTCGCAAAGAACAGGCAGGTGTTAAGCGCCTTCGTGCACTCAAGTACATACATGCTCATTCATTTCACATGCATGTATGTGAATTTGTGGCTATTAATTTAAAATGAGGAGAAACACATCTATTAGACTGGATAACAACTACTAAAAGAAAAGAATGTAAGCCTGATGACTAGGAAGCTTTAAATCCAGACATACGCGTATGCGCTCGCACGTGCAAACATGACATGCATGCAGTCAGGCCAGGATGTGCTCCTAAGGCTGCTTCTTTCCTAGTTTTTCTCCAAGTCAGCTCAGTTCCTTCACTTCCTTCCACCCGCGTATCCTGAGCTGTGTGTTCCCCCATCTGCTCGCTCTCTTCTATGCACACTACTGGCAGAGCATTACAGTACAGAATTTCTCCAGAAGTTCTCTGATGACCCCTAGTTTTACTGAAGGTGAGCCCAGGGTTCGCTCCTTCCTGCACTGTTGCTCTGCTGTTTTCTGCCTGTGCTAGATGAAAAAAATAGATTCTGCTAAGAGAAGGAAAAAAAGGAGCATTAGGGGAAGGTGAAAGGAACTGATGTGAATTCAAGTAGAAAGATGGAAGGAAATAAAGTTTACGTCCTTCCTGACTGTTTTTCATTCATACGAAGACGATTGCAGGTTCTGAAAGGAAAAGGGAAAGAAACAACTTACTTCTGTAAGATCTGGAATTCCTTAAAACCTGTTATCAATGTGCTTCACACAGCATTGTTTTTAAGTCTGCTCTACAGGGTAGGCGGGAGCACTTTTTGCCATTCTCTCCTTTAGAACATCAAGAAAACTAGATTCATCTTTCTTGCCAATTTTAGGAGGAAAATTATTTGCTGAGATAGTTTCAAGAATACAGAAGTTCAATGTTTTCTCGATTCCCTCAAGAATAGGAAAGGAGCAACTACCACTCCCTTTCTTTGCCAGCCCAGAAGATCAATGTTATGACCAGGGATGTTCAGACATGTGATGACTGAAAGATGCTCGCTGTCTGAAAACTGTATTCTGCTACAGTAAATGGCAACAGCTCAGAACCGAATGAAAGACGAAATTAGATGATGCATAAGAATTGCATGGCAGGCACCTGGAAGATGTTACAACACTGAACAAGCACCACACAGTGTTAAAGCACTGACCCTTTGTGAGTTAAGAGAGAAGGGAGTAAGTCCAGAAGTGAGGCTACTCATCAAATATATTCATGCAACATATCCAAAGAGCTGCAGTCACTGTAAAATAAGCCATTTTTCTTTCTTGGATAATTTATCTTTGAGTGCCCCATTTTTGGTGACTTTTAAGCAGCGACCCAGCAGAATGCACTGTTCGAAGTCTGTTTAAGGAAGCCGCTTTTACCAGAAAAGCACCAGATTTCAAAGCTTATCACCTTTAATAAAAACACCGCCAGAGCTCCAAGTAGGTGATTTGCAGACATCTTAACAAGTGTATTTCCAAAGTGCCTGAAATTTATCGAATTTTCTTCAGTCTCAGACGCAGGATATAAATTAGCACTGCGGTAAATACATTTTACTAAAACCTGGTCTTGGAAGGTCACTAGGGTGAGATCATTTGAAACCCATCTCTGAGACAGACTGGCATCAGCCATTAAAGTCTCACTTGGAAAGCAACAGGAGAAAAAAGCATCCCTGCCGGCAAACCAAACTGTAACCTTTCTCCCAGTGCTGTGATGTAAGACCCTTGTACGCTGTGGATTCAGCAGGCGACGACTGTACCCAGCCCGACATGCAGCAGGTTTAATCTGGCACGGCACGTGGCAAACAGGCATACGACTACACACCCCAGCAGACTTCAGCAACTCTTCAGTCATGTGAGGGTGCCTTTGAAGACTGACAAGATTGGATACAGCTTTGAATCTGCCTCAGAGCAGATAAGCTTTTGCAGTCGTAAAGCCTAACCCAGGCCTCATAAATGCTATCCTCTGTAGAAGCGTTAATAGGGATTTTCTCATTACTGAGCCTCAAAACTAAGGAAAAGGTTGGCAAATGCATCAAACTGACCTTTTAAGGTAGTTTCTCTAGGTAAAACTACTTGTCTAGGTATGGGTGAACTGGCTCCAGGGAAATCCCATCAACAATGTTAAGGTGCCACACTTGATTAAGGCTTATAGCACCGCAAGTCATTTAGTATCCAGAGAAAAGAAAGGAGAATTCTGTACCTTAGTCCCTTCTTTGTACCCCAGTAGATTTAATGCTTATTCAAGGCAGGATATGCGCCACTAGAAAAAAGTGAAGCTCACTGACAAGTGATGCATCTTCAGAGGTCAGGCGGTACTGCAGCCGGGACTACAGCTCACCATTTTCTTCCTCTACTGTGCAAAAAGGAAAAAAAAACCCAAACAAAACCAAAACAGAAAGTTTCCTCCTCTACTGATCAGAACTCGGAAAAAGGACCTGACCGGTGTGCTGCACTTCCAGTTTGTTATTCAGACCATTGAGAAGTGTATTTAAAGTTATACTGACTTACATCCCCCCAAACCCAAAAATGCAGAGGAGGAAAGACATTTTCTGAGGCTACCTCTGAGCAATCGCTATTTCAGCTTTGGCTCTCCCCGCTGCAAAAAATAGATTGCATGCATCCAACATGCAGATGTGGTGAAGGCGTAAAAATAGGCAGCCTGTTTCTGTGTAACAAACCCCAGACAACATCTTCCTCCTAAGCACAGCTATTGTGCTGAACTCAGCTAGCTGTTCCCCTTACAGAGCTTGCCTACATTTTCTCCTCGTACTCTAACTAATGCTATTTATATCCTGTCCAGAGTACAGACAGATTAATAATACTAAGCATTTCTATAGGACCTCCCTTGGAAGAACCCTGGGCATATTTTACCAGATATTATTTTAATCACAATTTTAGAGGCTTCCGTTGTAACAGTACCTTGAGCAGCTTAAAGCTAAATAGAGAAGACAGGAAAATGGGAACCAGGGAACTGAAGACGACAGAAGGATCTCTGAAAGTATACTGCAAAATTAGAGGAGATTCAGAGGACAGCAAGCATAATTAAGGCTCTGGAATAGCGAAGACTGTGAATCGCTACCATAAAAAAAAAGAGTAAGAGGAGATGTGATACAAACACAGAACATACTGAATATTCAGGAGACACCGTTCCCCCTTTCTCATAACACTAGACCAAATGAATTTCAATTAAAAAATGGTAGGAAATTCAAAACTACAGTGAAAGAAAATGCTTTTCACATTACACATAAATAGAAACAAGTGAGACTGTGAATCTATCAAGATTCAAAAATAGTTTTAGACCTTTATGGGCCTCCAAATTAATATCGTACTGTACACTGAGACAGCAAGATCTTCACAATTCAGACGAGTCATAAGCATAGGAGGTAAGATCCAGTGTTGAAAACAGGTTCCTGCACACTCAGTTACAGAAGAATTCTTGCACCTTCTTCTGAAGTGTCTGTTACCTCCTATTCTCAGAGACAGATAGCTGGACTGGATGGATCTCAAGCTAATCCAGTCTATTTTGACAAGTTCCTGTGTTTCCCCTAAAGCAAACTACCCAGGATCACTGGCAAGACAGACAATGCTAAGAAGAAACCCTGTCACTCTCAGTCTCAAGACCATGTTTAAAAACAAAGACATTTCATTACACATCTCTGTGTTGTAACTTTGCACCAGCCAGTGCAGGTTTTTAGCAAATCACTACCATATCTCGAATATAGCCCATTACGGGCAACACTTCCAGCACTTGACGTTAAGTACAAATTAGATTCATGCAAAATAAATCCAAGTCTACTTCAAACAACATCAGTTCAAGTAAAATAAAAAGACTGTCTGCACATTAAGTTTATGGATACAAGGGAGAGAAAAAAACGTAATTGTTCACGTTTTTTAAAAATCATATTAATTTGTTAAAAAAAAAAAACCACAGAGAAAGAAGAGACGGTGTTTCGAAACCCAATTCTTCCTTTTAGAAAACTTGTGTTTTTATTTCCAACTCATTAACCCTCTTAGTCACCTACCGTGTAAATTATACTATTTTGGTGATTAGGTATTGTTTTGAATTTCTGGTGCTGGGCAGAACACCTAATTTCAGCAGTCCAGATGTGATTAGAATACGTAATCCTTATGTAGCTATATATACACACACTATATATATATATATGATATGTAGTAATCAGCCCTACTGAAGATTGGATTAAAAAGGATTGAAAACAGCCTTAAACTGTGGTTTAGGAATAAGTTTCTGCTGCTGAAGACCTGTAAAGCTTCTTGAATTGCAAGGCCAGAAAGGACAAGTAGTAAGGAGCAGTCAGTTTGTTTGAGCAGTTACTGGTGTACACTCCTCACACACCACTGAACTGATTCTTTCATATCCTCGCCCTGTTTCCATAAGAAAAAAGAAAGCAGTATTTGCCATTCTACAGTATGAAATTATGGGGAGAGGTAATATTTTCACTGCACGTATAGTATCCAGCGTAACTTAGGTAGCAGACACCTCTGAAATTCATACTTGCAGGGTTAGTGGGGAGGAATAGAGGAGGGCTCTCTATTCTGCAATACGTTAAGATTACCTAATAGTTTGCATCATAAAAACCAGCATACAATCGTATGTTTTTGAGGCATTCTTCCATTCTTTTCAAAGTTTTTGGAAAAACTTTGGAATTAGGAAAAGGGAAGGAACGTACCCTATTGTGTACCTCCTCAGGTCAGTTCAGAGCGGGCTGAATAAGGGTCACAAAGAAATAATCACAGTTTTCCTTATCTATGGTTTTCTTTGTAAATCTCATTATTGGACAAAACCAAAACTTTTCCCATTCTTACATGCCTCCGCTGCCCCCTGGTGTCTCTTCTCTGCAGCTCCACACAGAAAGCTAACGCCTCTTCTCTGCCACGAAGTCCCTACGTAAGAGAAAAGTCGTACGCAAACCAGCGGACCACACTTCTAGATGCAGTTCTTTTGCGGGCTGATGCTTGTAATAATTTCTGAAAAAGATCTAATTACTAGGCAAGCCTCATTCCAGTAAGATACTGCAGAACAAACAAAACCTGTCTCTTACGCTGAATGTTGCCAGCAGAAATTGTTTCAAATTAGCCAGAGTACCAATAAACTGCACTGAAGACTTACGGTAAGCTGGGAAATAGCTGTCTTCCTCTTTTATGCAAACTTCTGTAGATGTGCTATGAAATTGCTGCTTATGCAAGGTTTTTTCTTCTTCTTTTTTACCAAAGAACTGTTAATGGCAGAGGCAAAACAATGACCTGAGCTAAAATACTTTCCAAGAAATATGCACACAATGGCCACATAAGAACATAGAGCAAAAAATTACCTGGTTGCATTGACAAGAAAGCCAAACATACGGGCTTATTCATGGACTCACTGATAAAAAAGATGAAGGAGACCAAGACTGACACAGAAAAGAGCTGAAAATGCAGTCTCCCAGCCACTGAATGCATGTGTGTGTGTGTGGTAGGGAGAAGGAATGGCTGGAATAAGCAGAACCTAAGCTATAGACAGAAATTCACATATTGGTAAGGCAAGACGCACGTTGGATTCTGTGGTTTTCTTAAATAGTGCATTCCTTTTGACGCATTTGATGGCTTTGAAACAACTGCCTTTGAGTCTTTCTAATAAGACGTAGCTAGAGGTCCCAAGAGAAACTGGTTACAATTGGGTTTTTTATTCATGGAATTAGTTAGCTGCAGGAAAGAACTTGGCTCAATCCACATGTGGTTGGATGACGTGGTTTCATCTTTTGAGAGAGAATTATACAGAAAATCTGGCACATAATTCTTGAAAGACTGGAAAGGCTTTGAAGTGTAACTTGTTCTTTAACCACACAACCGTCTTAGTGAAACTCTTATCAGATGGAAGGATTCATCAGGAAAAATCCTACAGGATCTCAGGAGGTCCAAAAACTGAAGTGGGGGACCCCTTCTTTAACCTATGGCTGTAAATTCTAATAAAAAGGGAGTGGTGAATTTCCCTCAAGAGGAAAAATAAAGCAAGGATCCACCCTACTGTAAACAAAGCAACGGGGGAGGACAAAGACCAGCTCGTTGAAATACTTTGCTCAAAAAGGCTACCTGATAAATGAAGGAATCCACATTTCACCGATTAGGAAATAAAGACAGGCTAGGAATATAAAATAGGTCAAAACCAGCAATAACCTAAGCATCATTAGAAATACATAGTTTTGTCCCCATTTTGTACATTTGACTGGTTTATCCCAAATCTGCTCTCAGACTGGGGTCTCCACTGACATCTCGTGGCCTTTGTGTAAGATGTCACGGTTCAAACGCAACCCTCCTTATCTCGTCAAGCAATTACTCTTTTCTGACAAAAGGGGTAGAAAAGCATTTCTGGTTAGTTAAAATGTTTTGCTTGCAAAACCCTTGA
>NW_008823922.1:2665209-2669996 GCF_000699105.1 Pygoscelis adeliae | reverse complement strand
ATTGTGAGGAGTGTCCCTTTACCTGTGCACAGATATGCTTGTAACATTCAATGGTACACATAAGTAACCGTAGAAACATCAAATATAAACTAGGAATTGAAACCAGCTAAAGAGAACAGGAGACTGTTCGGCAAACTTCTGCTGAGAAAGTGAATAATTACAGTTGTACATATCAAAAACCAAGAGTCAGCCGTCCACAATATCCCAATGGCTCTAAACACACCTGCTTCACAAGGAACAGCCTAAGTTCATCGTTCTATTGAGCACATCTTCTGATTTTTTTAGACAATAATCTTTAAACAGGACAATAACTACAGGAAGGAAATCACCTTTTTTCATTGTTTTCCACCCAACGCTCCAACCATTACAAACATTGCAAAACTACTCCAAACTAAAATCAGGGTAAGAACTACAGTGATCAGAAGCAGCACAGGCTCACACAACCGCCCCATAGCTTCACATGGCTTTCTTAGTCACATGAATGTCCTCACGTGAGCAACCGTGGCTCAGTGCTAACACAGACACCAGAGAAAGTGTCGAATGCGTTTCAAGATGAACTTAATTTACAGAAAAATTGGAAAAGCATGACCCACACAAAAGCCGCAGGTGGAAGCAATTCCTTACAGGCACAAGCAACTCCAAACCCACAATTTACACCCAGGAGATGGTGCCCCATTATGAAAGTTGGAAGTACTTGGAAAGAAACCAAAGTGTGTAATTCATGATATGTAAAAGGGCTAGAAAGACTTCATTTTTGTACTATAAAGCATTAACAATTCTAGCCTTGTCTACAACTGGAGATTGTTAGCAGAAGGCACCAGTGCAATTACATCCTCAACAAGAGACCAGCCTGGTTATGCCTCACAGGACCTCACGCATAAAAGCAGCGTGCAAAAAGTATTTGACAGGAAGGTAGAGAAGCACACACCAAAGTCATTGTTAAACTTCCATTGCGTAAATGCTTTATGATACAATCTAATTGCATGAACAAATACACAAAAGCTAAACATTTGTCTACAGCAGATGCATAGCACCACAGTGCACCGACTAATACTCAGAAAACCAAACCACGTAGGTAAGTTTACACAGTAAACGGAAATTAATCCATAGCACAGTCTAACACAGGATTTGGTAAAACCCGATAGCATATAAATTAGCAACTAAAACAGTTAATTACAAATTTAAGTGCTCTTAGTTCTGTACTACTGGTTGAAAATAAGAGTGCCTGTAACACAGTCCTGGAAATGAGAACAAAACCAGAAGAGTTCTGCACAAGAAATGTCTGTATTAGGTATAATCAAAATGAGGTATGATAAAAATTACGAGAAGCTACACGTGTGGAAATTATTACTACATTGCATTTTCTGAGAAGTATTGTCATGCACTTCATTACGCATACGCAGAGAGTCACAATCGAGATTTGACTCGGAGACTTCCTGCCAGACATCTCAGTTACGTAGTCTAACTAAAATTTGAGTATGGCCATTCTAATGCACTGCAAAATAATTTCCCGACAATTATACTTACGCAAAATCAGATTAAGTGATGACAGCCAATATTATTTTAATTCTACTTCTTACCAAATCTCTACTGTACCTACAAAAAGACCGATACCTCTGTCTTAAGAAAGTTGCTGAGCCACAAATGAGTAATTGCTGGGAAAACACTAGTACATTTGCCCCGTTCCTTATTCTTTTCCTTCGGCATCAAATATTGTCCCATGCTGGAGATGAAATAAAAACTATAGGCATGTTCACGGTCCCTAGCACTGCTCAGTAACGACGTGTTCTTCATACTAGGTGCAACTTCGTCCAGCAAGAACAAGCCTAGAGGTCACACACACACACACAGAACTACCTTTTTACCTTATCACTGCCCAGAAGAATGATTTTGAAATTTTTTTTTCCGAGATCATCACTCTGAAAACCCCAGAAGGTTTTAAGAAGTTGCAGGTGGACTACATGAAATGGATTTCCTCCAAGGATGAGAATTCTTCAAGTTACTTCTCTCCCTTTCAGTGATCCTCTTTCTTTTTTTGGCCCAACTTTTGATTGCCATGCTCGTCAGCTGCTACGGTTCGACCGGAATGCAGCACAGATCATTTTAGTACCACAAGCAACGAAGTAGCTGAGGACTCTGGCAAGAAAGGGACCACGACATTCAACTGTCTAGATGCAACGTGGAGGGGGTTTCTTTTGGTTTTTATTAATCTGTTTATACTGGAACACCTCAAGCAACATAAGCTTATAAAAAGATTTCAGACACATTAAGGGAATGAAAGAGGAAAGGCTTCCAGTAGGTATATTCCTCCAACGTCACCTTCTGCAGTAGCTGCACGCTCATTAGAGGTGGCTCATGCAGTTACTGAGCTGCCTTTGTCCAGTACCAGCTGGAGGGGAGAAAGGCTGCAGGGTAATATATGCCATTTGTTGGACGCCCATTTTGCCTTTGCTAGTACACCTGTAAGACTTCAGGAGGTTTATTTAAAGCACACAGTGCTGGTCACACTATTCCTAACGAAGGTGGTGGGAATTTTCCCACCGACTTCAGTAGGAACAGATGTGAGCCAGTGCTCCTGGGGAAAAAAAAAAAAAAATCCCCTCCCCCCCATAACAAAGCCCAACTTTTAATTTAGGAGCATGCTGTAAGATAGGAAAAGTCATTTTGTGCATTTATAAGAGCATAAACCAGAATAAAATTTAATATTTATTAGAATTTCTTCCAATAACAGCATTCAACATCTTAACAAACCAAGTTGTGAAGTCTTAAAAAAATCTAGGATTACAAAAAAAGTTAAAATAAGTTGTTCCTTATATTTAATGGCAACAAAGGGGGAAATTTCTATTTAAAAACAAACTTGTCATATAAACAGTATTATTTTAAGAAAATGTGATTAACATGATATGTAATTTTCAGAATGGATACACAGTGTATGAATACCAATCTGAATGGAACAGAGGGGCGGAACACACTACCCCCCCTTAAAAAAAAATCTCAAAATAGGATGTTTGAAGAAAGGGGAGGGAAGAGGATCTTTCCAGTGAAATAACTTAGAAGATACCACGCAATGGACAAAAAAACGCAAGAGTACAGAAGACATTACATGACACCCTCATTACAACACCCCCTCAAGTCTGGTTATACAGTAAATAAAGTTAGTAAAGTGCATCTTTTAAAGACTTGTCTAGTGAAATAGCTTTTCCAAATATAAAACACAACACAAGACGTGCAGTAACAGTTAAATCATAGTGTAAGTTTTTAAAAACTAATCTTCAACTTTTCATTCACTAAAGAAGAAAAGTTTTAACTGCAGTAGTGTTCACATTATTCTTCGATAGAATGCATCCTCATGTGCTTTTGTTACTTGGCAAATCTTTAAATATGGAGCATGGCAAAATTATGCAGTTTAAGCAAGTGCTTCTCTCAATGTAATACAATTCTTCAATGGCAGAACGGCCACATGCAGCACAACCATGTTAGATTTTGGGTAGCTTTGGTGCACTAACGACGGGATTGGTCTCCTGCAAATACCTTCGCCCTGCACTCTTATAGTCGTAGGTGCAGGTGTGAGTCTCTGCATAGCGGTGCGTTGCACAGAAGTTGTTTCCACATCTGAAGAATCAAGAATATTAGAAGTTACAAGCTTTTAACTCTCTGACATGCTGGGAGCCCTTTGACTTAATCATGTCTTGTTTATTTGACATAACTGCTTGGATTCTAATAATTCTTGACTGATAACATTAACTGGTGGGGTAATCAAAATTACAGGGGTGTAACTGAATGTTGCAGTTTTGACCCAACAGTCTCTTCAGCTGGGAAGTTAAGCAAGATCAGTACTCCTGAACCAGCTAGCAAGGATCAAACACGCTTATAAATTAAGAACGGTGGGCTTTGATTTATTTTATTTCTTTTTAAAGACCTCACACAACATCAGTTGGTAGAATTCAGAGGACAAAACCATGGAACTAAAATAATGGCATCAGGTGAAATCCACATGATGCATTTCAATTCAAAAACACCACATCATTCAGATCACCAAAACAGATGTTTAGTTCAGCACAACTTCTGCCTGACATAAACTCAAATTAGTCATCTGAGATTAATAAATACAGATTTAATCAGCTGTAAAGACATCAGACAGACTAACTATAGGGAACATGACTTCCTATATGACTGGATAAGGGTGCATCTTTCCAATATCAGTTGCAATTTCAATGAGTTAAGATTATGATTTTTGCCTTCAAATTTGACAGCTCAGCAGCTAAGACTCCTAACAGGAGAAAAGCATACTCTGGATGTTGTATCTGATCTGAACAAGTGCTTTAAGCAGAGATGGATATTAGTGTCCTGTTGCCTGATTATTTGATAAAGTTGCTTCTTGACAGTAAAACAACGACATCATTCAAAGTCAGAATTCTCTTGAAATGGATTAAGCATTATTTGTCCAACTTACCATCTTCACTATTAGACTATAAGCCTCTATTTATCTATCTATCTGGGTTCGTAATAAATTCTGCAGCTGTTCCTGAGGCTTTGTGTGCCTGGTAATTAAATTTGCTTTTCTTTGGTTCTTGGTCCCGTAATCACCAGTTCTCTCATAAGACTGTACTCTCTATTTGGTTCATGTTCCATTCTAGTAAAAGGTCATATGGTTGCTCCTTTTGAAACTAGAACAAATGCTATTCTTGGAGATATGCGATTTCCCCCCTTTTTCTGTGCTTCATTTTTAACCTTCAGCAAGCTGCTTAGTTACTTCTAGAAGAGCCTGCAGCTATTTGCTCAGCAGG
>NW_008823922.1:2661745-2665199 GCF_000699105.1 Pygoscelis adeliae | reverse complement strand
TGCGGTGTCCAAAACTGTTTCAAGATCAAAGACTGAAGAGTCAGTTCCTCACCCTGAACCTCTCCAACACAATTCCCCGATGGCAGAAGTCTTGTTCATTTTGCTGTTGATTGGCATGAACCAAGATCAGATTCAAATGTAGCCCTCACAGTGCAGCAGTTCCCAACCTTGACTAACTCATGGGAAACGATAATGAGAAAATAATATCTTGTAGGAAACAATACTTTGAGAACCAAGATCAACAGAGAAAGTGGGGGTTTTTTTGTTGTTTTTTTAAAGTTTGCAGTGATCACCACCAAGCGCCAGGTCTCATTGCGTTGTCTGCAAGCCATGATTTGGGGGACCAGCACTCTGGCGTTCAGCTTTTGAGATGCTCTAGATGCTCAAAGGTGACTGAAATCTCACAAGAAACAGAACGTGTAAAATCAAAAAGTTGTCAAATATAAATTTGTATAAATTCACAAACTGTGCAGATGCGTTGTAATAGGGCCAAACCTGAGGGAGATTTTCTGTAACAAAACCAGTTTTTCCTCAAGTTGTTAGTGATATAATTATTGTTGAGAAACTTTGCAGCACATAAATCTGTAGCAAGTTCTCCCCACACCAGTATAAATTGTCATTGTTCTTTTTTTGTAATCATGTTCTTTATTTCCTGATATCTTGCATTCTGATACCTTGCATTTCTTGATTTTCCTGGAAGAACATACACCTTAACAGCAGAACAGGTACAACATTCCTGAGTTTTAATTCCTGGAGTTTTGCTGAACTGAGAATTGCAACTTTTTTTGAAGGTCGTCTTTTGATTTGCTACGCTTAAGGAATACCATGCAGCATAGAAAACTTTTTGGTTAACCCAGCTATCAATTTTAAACAACAGCTGGTTATACGCTCAGCCTACCTGCACTCATAGCTGGTTGCCAATCCAGTTTTCTTGCCACAAAGAAAGCAATGCTTTGTAATTTTCTTTTTTGCTTGAATTGAGCCATTCACAGGTGGAAGATGGGTTGCTTCACCTGCTTTCAGAGGTAGAAAGACAGCAAAGACATTTTATTTTTACTTATTCCTGATCACAAACTAGTTAAATGTTATCTTTTGAAACCCAGATTAATTTTGCATTTCTTAGGATACTTCAGGTGGGAACCCCAAAGCCTAAACAGAGAGGAAAAAACCCAAAAGCCAAAACAGAAAACACACCTCAAGCCTATGAACACCTTTGGAAGAGGCAGCACAATGCGGGACTTAGACCCATTATTTTTAACACCTGTTAAAAGTTCACATAAGCAAGAAGTTACAGAAAGAAAAAAAAAAAAAAAAAGATCAAGAAACACATCTCCTAATGGTCTTCCCAAATGCAAAATGAAAACACGTAATATGATTGGGAAAGCACTGCACACAATGGCTTTCCAAAGAATCAATTGGGCATTCAAGTACCTAGCATCTAGTATATTCAGTAGCTAGTAAACTCATGTTTGCCAGATAAATACTGCAACATTTTAAAATCTTGCTGGTACTCCATAATTGCAAGAAAAGTACATAATTAGACTACAGGCCTCTATTTAGCTATATGGTTTCATAAAGCACTTTGCAGACGTTTGTAAAATTTCTGTACTTAAAAATTTACTTTACTTTGACTTTTTGCCCTGTAATTCTTGGCTGTTGCTTTATAACTGGAGAGCGCGTAAAGAAAAGACATTTTCCTTCCCTCTGTAGAAGCGAGCTCTTCATCCACAACGTGCTTTATGCGTATTTACCATACGCTAGGACAGTGAAAGTGAGTAATGCATCCTCTCAAACATTCTTTCAGTGCTTCTACCACTATATTGTCAGGATCTCCCAAAAAGTGACCTCATGAGTTCAGAAGTATATTTTGTCCAGTGCACCTTTAATCCCAACAGTCATTTCTCAGCTGAGATACAGCAGGCTACGTTCAATAGTAACACCAGGCAGTCACTACACATTGCAGTCATCACTACCAACCAGTGCTACCTAGTAGCATGGAAACTTCCAGGCAATGTTTGTCCATGCTAACAATTTCATCATCTAAAAGCATACTATTTCAGGAGCACCAGTTAGCCCAGTTTCTGAAAAAGACAGAGCTTGAAGACAGCCCCCCCACCGTGGACCATACTTAAAACAGAAAAACCAATACACCTGTCCTCACATTTACAGTCCCTACAGCAATTACATGTAAATGAAGGCCTTGGATAACAAACTGAATCTGTCCTTTGGCCAGTTATACAACAGATCATTGCCAGCCACCTCTCTCTCTCAAGAGCCTGCATGATATGACGACACCAACTTTGTCTTTCTCATGTCTGGAACCTTTTAGAAAATACACTTTTGTCTGACATAAGATACACCAGAAGAGTGCCTTCTTCGTAATTCTATCCAAAATGATGCAGATGATAGTAGGCTTCGCCATCATGCAGACATGGGTATTAGGGTATCACCTCTTTCACCATGGAGTAGGTAAGGACAGACCTGTTTATTAATTGACTGCCAATTCAAAGCTGCACCCCCAGTTGTGAAATGAAGGCACAATCCACTATTTTAGCAGCTTTTGCTCCCACATCATTACAATTACATAGTTTTTCCTGTTGCAGCTGCTATTTGAAGTCTCTATCTTCTAGCTCATTCTCTATACCTAGATCTTAGAAGCCTGGAATACATGCCTGCCTCTCTTTTCCTAAGGTCATACAGAAAGAAGAGAAACCTGCAAACTGCAAGTCAAAGATGTGAAGAAGAAAAGTTGATTGCGCCGAGAATCTTCAGCTCACTGCCTTAAGAGTTTTAAAAGTACTCATCTAGACAATTCCATTCCTCCCAAGAGAATTAATCACATAAATTAATATTTAGGCACAACACATCCATTTTCAGTAGATGTCAAGCATTAAACACTCCACAGTTACCAAGACTAGGGTAGAAAGAATGATGCCTATCACAAAAAATAGAGGAAAAGCTGCATGATGTCAGTAATCTTCAGCATCCATGCCCTTATTGCTTCCTCCACACTTTTCTTTTGCCAAATCCTTCTGGCTCAGGCTGTGGTCCTAAAGACAATGCTACTGATAAATTTTGCTCTGATTTTAGTATACTCAGAAGTATTCACAGAACCAACCTTTTGGAAGCTTCAGAGCAGAAAGTCATGTTTATGTCTACAGATGACATGCAGGATTCATTAAGTATTAAAAAAAGCTAGGAAAAAGTCACAGTTATGTCTACCTAAGATCTGGATGACATCTGTATGTTAAAGAATTGCTTAAAATATTAAAAGTTGTACCGTGCTACAGAAGTGTAATACAGCAAGGACTTTGAAAGACATATGCCTTACAAAGATAAAGGATTCTCGTCCTCTATATGTGATATATCAGGAAAGATTAAAGAGTCATCTTCAATTATTATTTAAGTCACATTACTTACCTACTCTTCTCCCTACAGCTGCAATACTTCCATT
>NW_008823922.1:2645203-2661734 GCF_000699105.1 Pygoscelis adeliae | reverse complement strand
CATTCCAAGCCCATGGGCAGACTAAAAAAAAAAATTTCCACAAGGAAATTACTAGCAGATGGAAATTAAATGAAAAGTTAGGCAGTCTGGTATCAGCTTATTTGAAATCAATGTTGTATCAATCAACGTACCTACGAAGAGTCCAAGAAGACTTCTGTACAAAAAATTAAAATTCCGCAATATAAAGCCTTACTCAAAATGACTATTTAATAGTCTCCCCGTACTTCACAACACACCAAAACAACAAAGTACATTAGAGATCTGAAGCTAGGCACATATGGTGCCAGTCACAGGGCAAACTTTGGAATAAATGACAATTAGCGAGCAGCAGGAGAAGTCAGATGACACTTCAAACACAGACACTCGTAATTCTATCATTACAATAACTAATGATTTTAGTTGTGAACTGAACAACCACTTTAATTTTTATGAAAAATTACTTCTAGGGCCCATTTATCTAAACGGGCAGTTAAGATACCAACAAGAATTCAGAAAACAGTTTAAGACTATCGGGGATTTAAGTACACCTCCCCCTCCCCATCTGCCTTCCCTGAAAAGACACATAGACACACACATGAAAGTACAGTTTTCATAATGCCAGTACCAGAAAAGACAGGAAACTTCAATTTCTTTGGAAGCATTAGTACTCACTAGAATATATTCAGCAGCTTCATTTGGAGGAGCAGTTTTCCTAAAGCTTTCTTCCTGAAAATGCTGAAGGTTTGTAGGTAGTGCAATACTAGAAGTCCGAAACCTGCCTGTCCCACAGGAACTCTGTAAACTTTCCCTGTTTGCGCTTCGGGCCAGCGAAGCCAGAAATCCTAAGTTACTTACAGAACTCACAGGTTCTTTGGATGCCTTATTAGCCACATCTGTGATGTCCCTAGCCTCTGCTTTAGAAATTACATCAGGTCTTTTGCCAAGTGACTCTACTTTCACACTACGAAATCTAGTAGTCCTAGAAAAAGAGGAGTCTGCTATACTACGGACTTCCAACGATCGAAGCACGTTTGGGGAGGCTGTAGATCTCAAGTTACCGGCCTCAAAGCATTTGGGTTGTGTTTGTGGTTTCAGAGAACTGTGACGTGCCACTTGCGCTGAATACCGAAGAGGTGACAAAAGCAGATTTTTCTGCGGACTTAATTCACGAGTACTGAGAAGACCAGCCCCCATTTCTGCAGTGCTCAGCACTTTGCTAATAGGTTTTCTATGCTGCTCTACAACCTTAGATTCTTCATCTCCATCAGACAGTTCAAGTTCTGGGTTCACCTTTCCTATGTCATATATCTCACTACACTGTTCAGTGGTGCTTGCTTCTGTTAACAAAGCAAAAGCATCTGTTTCAGGTAGAAGTTTTTCTTCTGTTCCATATAGTTCTACATTTGTTAGATTCGGAAACAAAACAGCATCCTCCTCACTTGTTGAGCTCACATTTTCAGATGCTTTTTCTGAATTTGCAGGCAGGGATGAAACAGGAGTCAGAATACTATTCGTAGGTAGTTTTCCATTTTCTAGTTCGACACGAGATATTTTCGGTGGTAACCTGATGCTACTAACTGACTGAGACCAAGAGTTGCTCTGCCAAGTGTCATCTTCCTTAAGAAAGTCATTAGTTGTGGACGGCATTGTTCTACCAGCAGTGGCCAAAGTAGCCAATGCTGAAAGTGCGTTTTGGGAAGACTCTGAGGGATACGAATTTCCAGGAGGAGGTAGGCAGGACTGTCCGATATGGGGGAGCACTCTTAAAAAGCGGTGACGAGCAGCAGCCACTGAGCCACTAGATGGTCGAGGAGCCATTGGAGGACGAGGTTTCACCTTGACAGTTTTCTTAGGCTATTAAAAAAAAACCCCAAAACCACATAGAACAACAATTAGTATTTGAATTATGGTTGCATTCAAAGACCTGACTGAGATCATATTCCCAGCAATTCAGACAGTGCAAGGCCAGAAAGGACCAAATCATTTTTTCTACTCCCTTATCTGTTACTAGCCACCAAGACTTCACCCCAACATCTGAATAATAAAATCAAAGATTATAATCAGAAAAGGCTTTTTAATAAATAGGCCACATGTCAGAGGAATAGAAAAGGGAAGCCAGAATGCCATCAAAGTTATCCAGAAGAGCTTAGGGTCTCAAACAAGACAAACAATGAAAGAAAGTATAATATCTTCATTCTACAACTACACAGACATGAACACCAACGTAATGTTTTATCTTCTAGCTAATCTCATTCTCGTATTTAACTTTATAGGCTTTTCAGTTACAATATTTCTAATGAAGTTTCATTTAAGAGAAACATTCATTTTTACCAGAGCAGTACTGCAAACCAATGCTACTTAAAGCATTGGAAGAAAAAACCAAAAAACCCCAAAAAACCCACACACCCCAAAAAACCACCCACGCAAATAAATCCAGGACCAGTAGTGAATTCTTTGAATGCGGACAGGTAGATCCAAGTAAAGCCAATGCCCCACAGCAGAACATTTATATAATAGCATTTACTTAAACAGATAAGAAATCATCTACCCTTGATCACCTCACTTCCCAAGACCGCAAAGTATCTGACCTGCTTTTTAGAAAAGCCAGCACTAGGAAAGTGCAAGCCATTTCACAATAGAAAAATTTAAATCACAACTTCACCTTTTTACTCAGATTCATGTTCTCCATCTTTGCCTTGAGTAGTTTCATTTTATTCATAGTAATTGAATTCTCAATAATCTGTTGTCCAGAAGGTGATGCCTCTGTCTCATCTTCATCATCAGCATATAAGTTATAAACTGAACCACCACTGAAAATAAAAGAAAGTTTGTGTTCACCCTCTAATCAAGTAATTTAATTATGTTTTCAATGTAAAGTATTCTCACAACTAGAAAGTCATATCCGTAGTTGATCTGTTGACAAAGCATTATGTAAAACTGTATGCAAAGACATTTCAAATCCATTTATTTTAGCACATAATCATTCCTTATTAGATGCTCACGCAAAGTGATGATGCTGAAATCATAACATAGCCACGCTTCTGGGAAGTTGTTATACCATATACAGTTGGTTCACACTCACTATATATCTTCCCCACAGTGGGGATATCCAGTTCCACAAATGTCTCCTGAAGGAATGGCCAAAGCTGTTAACTGTGTGACTCAGACAACAAGCTGATCAGTTTTCCAATTAACCAGACACTGGCATGGAAGGAAAGTCCAAATTTCTATCCATCCTGAGGGGTGTTCTCACCATAAATGGAAATGGAGGGGTCACCCATGTGGATGTGATATTCTATTTCTCCTTTTCAAAATAAAAAAAAAATAAAAAAGGATCAGTTTAGGTTTCCAAAGAGTCTCACATTTGGAAAAAATAAACAAATTAGAATTGCTAGACCCAAGACAAAATATTTTAACTCAGCAGTCACTAGAAGTTTATAGCATCACATTGCCTTTTTCCATTCTGTATTCTAACAGAATGCAAAACCTCAATGTTTTAAAGTCAGTATCTGACTTGTTTCTCCTATGAAGCATTAATCACTAACACACATCCAACATTTGACAGTGAAATGAAAGAACCATTAGGAGTATCCAATTCATTACAAACTGATACATTTTCACCACTGTATATAGTACCTTTTAAAGAGTGTTTTAATTCTTCCATTAGGCTGTCAACATCTAGAAATCATGACAATCAGGCAATTCCCCTGCATTCATACAAATGGCTTAGTAGATTTAACCAGTTTCTACACTCCAAAAGAGACCAAGGAAGAACTAAAGGTCATGAGAAAGTCAGTACCAAAAAAAAAAAAGCAAACTTCACTAATTAGAGCTGGCATCTTACCTGATTCTTGGAAATATTCTGCTGCCCTTAGTCAAGAGCCAGTATTTTTGCACTGACTCTCCAAATCCATTTCCTAAAATGTAGCAAAATTCCAAAGGCAGCACAGCTGGGAGGCAGATCTTTAAAGAGCAAGGTGGCAGCAAATTCAAAGCAAGAGTCAGCAAAATAGTCCAGTCATTTCTTACCAAAAACTGAACAGGTCCATATGGGGACAGTCAGCATGCCTATTACATACCTCTCCTGGTAAAGATTCAACGCTAAAGAATCATTTCAGAACTTTAACTCTGCAAGACTTAAGTCACCAACTCAAAACAATTCTTTGAACTTCCCTTCCTTCAAGGTAAAGACAGAAAGAAAAGTGATGCGTCTCACGTGTTTGCTTGTTTTTTTGTTTGTTTGTTTTTTTATGCAAAAAGAGTTGTTATTCTTTTTCTTGCATTTTCTGGTTAAACAGGAGCCAAAAACACTAAAAAAAAAAAAACGAGTACCAAAAGGATTTTTTGCTTTAATGTGACTGTAAAATTATAAAAGTTAGACAGGGAGCTTTGTTCTTGATGATACTTTTAGCCCATTTTCCACAGGTGTCAATATTCCTGAGATCTTGCTTGTAATGCATGCTTCAAAAATGATCTGTAGCTTGTTGAAACACTTTTGACACCAGTGCCTTGCCAGTCCTCTACCACAACTTCAACAACTTGCTTTTAATCCAGAGACAATAATCGTTTTATGTATTTACACCTTGTCAAGTTTTAACCATTAACTTAAGCACAGATAAAATAAAATGCTCTGGAGAACTATAAAACAAAACCCAAACCAACGTCTCATTTCTAAATTGCAGTCACTAAATCCTGCTCCACATGTAAGTGATGTGAGAAAAGCTGATACACAAGTGCCTCAAAATGCTCAGTCACCAGTATACCCACACATATAACTGTCAATGTGGAAAACACTAGTATTCAGAGTGATTCACAGCCTTCCTCTATAAAGACGAAATGAAAAGGTCTGATTTGTTTCCATTCTCTCCTCCCTTTGCTACTTTTTCCTCTTCCCACAACATCTGACCTGGCCGTAATAACAAATTCACAAATTAAGACCTCCCCCCCCCCACACCCCATTACTGTCTGCCTTAGTAGAAAAGCTAAAAAATGATTTCCTATAGAAAGCACAGAGGAAGAGAAACAGCTCGAGCTGAATGTTTTCAACTCAGGTGGCTTCCAACCTAACTGGATCATTTGACCAGTGACAGCCCATTTCTTAAGCATAATGTATTTGACTTTTATACATGCTGCTGTGCTTTGAAAGCCTTACCAAGATGCCTTGCAAGAGCCAAAAGAGTGTGTTTATTCCTCCGGTTTGCTACATTTAGCCAATCTCAAGTAAATTAATCTATACACTAGGATTACCTAATTGAGAAGTACAAGAATTTCAGACAATTGCCCATGCTAGTTTTAAATAGAAAAAGAAAAATCGTCACACACACACGAATTTGAATGCGTAGGCAGATACCAGGGATCCCGTTATACTGAAAAAGTGAAGTTCAAGCTCCTTCTGACAACTTCTTGCATCAACTCACAGTAGAGCATCCACAGTCCTAGCTTCAGATTAGTTTGGATGTTCTTTGGATTGAAAAGGTAAAAGGGAACAATTTGGTAATAGGCAGGGTAACAGTGAGAACAGGAATTACATCTGTCTGCTCCTCTTTCCAGAAGTGCATCTAGGCCAATGCAGCAGCAAGGTTCTCAGTTCTTACTGATGATGGTGGTGGTTTTTACCTTTTTCAAATCTACACACGATACCGTATGAGGCCATTTACTGAAAAAGAGTGCAGGGGCTGAAAAGTAAGATCACAGATCTAAAATATTTGTATCTTTCCTCTTCTTTCCCTCCAGTAATTGTATATCAAACACTACCTCTTTCCACTCTGTGTAACTATGTGGGAATTCGACCCTGATATTTCATTCAGCCTGTAGTTTTTAAGTACAGATCTCTTATACAAGTTTTAAGAATAGTATCACTCTGAACCCACTGAATATAAAGCCAGTACAAAGCTCTTGCTTTCACTTTGCAAACAGGAACAAGAATAGTTACTTAAAACAGTGCAAGCCTTAGCCTTGGAGAAAATGCAGCTGGCCCCCAGAATAGGGACTCCTTTCCTTACAGTTGTACAAATATTAAGTTCTTCAGGGGATAAAAAAAACCTACCCAAAAGCTGTAGTATAAAGACAGAATCTAATAATTTTTAATAGATATTACCAATTTTGATAGCTTTAGGAAAAAGCCTAGTAATCTGTTTACTACAATGTAGTAGCTTAAGTGACATACTTGCTCTTCTGATGATAACAGTACTTTGATTCTGTGACAGTGATCGAGACAAATTTGGTACCGCAACAGTAGCTAATCTGAGGCCTAATTATGTCCAAAGGCTAGCTTTATTGGTAATTATTTCAGTATATTTAAAAAAACCCCAAATGTTGTGGTTTAACCTCAGTTGGCAACTGAACACCACACAGCCGCTTGCTCACTCCCCCCCTCTCCCCGGTGGGATGGGGGAGAGAATTGGAAGAGCACAAGTGAGAAAAACTTGTGGGTTGAGATAAAAAACAGTTTAATAATTGAAATATAAAAATAATAATAATGTAATAATAATACACAAAGCAAGCGATGCACAGTGCAATTGCTCACCCCCCACCGACCGATGCCCAGCCAGTCCCCGAGCAGCGGCCCCCCCCGGCCAGCTTCCCCCAGTTTATGTACTGAGCATGACGTCCCATGGTATGGAATGTCCCTTTGGCCAGTTGGGGTCAGCTGTCCTGGCTGTGCCCCCTCCCAGCTTCTTGTGCACCTCCAGCCTTCTCAGTTGGTAGAGCATGGGAAGCTGAAAAGTCCTTGACTAGTGTAAGCACTACCTAGCAACAACTAAAACATGGGTGTGTTACCAACTTTGTTCTGGTCCTAAATCCAAAACACAGCACTGTACCGGCTACTAGAAGAAAATTAAATCCATCCCTGCCGAAACCAGGACACCAAACAAACACAAAAAACCAAACCCAAACCAAAACGAACCCCCAAAACAAAACCAACCCCCGCACCCCCCAGTTTCTCTGAAACTTCAGACAAACCCTCTCAGGATTTTGCACTGCTAATCTACTATCTTCCTGAATAATCATTTGGTCAAATCATATCCATATGAAAAAAAGTTTATGCTGTGGACAGAGAAATGTTTATAAAACTAAACAAATGCCTTAAGATCAAAGAGAAAGTACTTAACAAAAGTTTTTAGTATCTTTATTGCCAAATTGCCCCTCCTGTGAAATGTTCCCTTTTAGAAAGGGCTGGAATGTTGAGAATTGCCTCAAGCACGAGGTCAGCTTTATCTCACTCTGTTGACACACACAGAGTGACAGACGACTGTCAGCATGACCACTGACCACAAAGTACTACTGTATTGTCAGGCCACCCAGTTACACCATTTTAGTAGCCCTTGGGGCACAGTTCTTGCAATATTCCAAGTATGTTCCAGATATTCTTTTGACAAAGTCAACGTATAAAGCTAAAAATTATACAGCATCCCCCTTCTGAAGAATAATATAAAGATTAAAACCAACTTTACCTCAAAGATTCAGATAACGGCGTTAAAGTGCCATCTCCCCGATCTACCACACGGAAGAAATTCAACTGATCTCCTTCTCGATATACTAAGAAGGTAACTTGTTTGTTGGATGGCCCTTTCTCCCAGATCTCATCTCTACTGGGATCCATGTATTCAGCCATTTCCCTGATAGGGTCTTCCACAGGAACTGCACAGAGAAAAAACAGAATAAAACCATATTATTATTATTACTGTTTTGATCACCTTTGAGAGCTCAGCTCAGTTTACAATGGGAATTCCCAACCTAGAAGATATGCTGAGTGTTTTCCAAGTGAAAATTATCAAGGGGATTTCTCCATTTTCATTCCTTATAGATGATCCACATAACCAAGTTTATCATCAGGCTGAACCAATGCCCGATTCTTACTAACCAGATTTTAAAAACTATTTGTATAATGACATTACAGTATCATTTTTTCTGCAGGTGAAGAATTGCTGATTTTAAGACTTGATGGTTCTATACATACAAAGATACTTGTTAAACTAAGGGTAAACAAAATGAAAAGGATGGTGCACTTGGTATGCGAAAGAAGAAAAGATGGAAGAAAATCCCTCCGTTTTTGTTAAGTATTTTTCCAATTAATTTGGAACTGAAGTCTGCTCATCTAAAATGCTTAGCTAAGAAAAGCTGTTTACAGTTATAAGATGTTGTATGAAAACCATTATTTTTTAATTAACACCTACCTCTTCTAGTGTTAATAGGTCCACCTCGCATAGCCAGAACTAACTTCAGAGTGCAGCCTTCCGAAATGCTGTAAGTAACAATAAATAAATTTTTGTATTTGCTTATGCCAACAATAATTTAGAAACATTCATTGCAATTTTATTCTATACTTACTTATAATCATTCAAACAATAGTCATCCTTCAGCTCTGCATTATTCCAAATTAAGTGCTGCTGAGAGACAGGAATACCTAAACAAAACAAACAAAAAGAGTATTAAAACTGGAGCTTGGTGGGAGGGCTTTTGGGGAGTTTTGCTTTTTGAAGAACGTGGGGGTAATAGAGGAGAGGTGAGAAAGAGGATCACAGGGGAAAGAAGAAAGGAAGCAGGACAAGCACAGGCACTTGAGCAGCCTTCAGTCCTGATATCCAGCTTCCCGAACAGTTATTAAGAACAAAGTTAAGGTTTTCAGCAGGCTTGTGCTCACACTCGGAGTTCAATCTTTTGGCTCAACAAGGGGTCTGCAGAAGTATTCAGTGGCTTCAGGCTTACTGAATACTTACTCTCTTCCAGTCATCAGATGAGGGAGGTTTTTTCCCCTGTTATCTGTACCTCAGAGCTTTACGTCTACTGACAGAAAAAACAGGATAAAACTTCTAACTACAGAACTGCTGAATAATTTAAGCACAGACTGATATTCTGTATTATTTGCAGTAAAGACAAGGTTGCATTAGGGTAACTGGTGACAGCTCTGTTACAGCGGTGACAACTGTTGTTTTTATCACTGCTTATTTTGGAACCTGAAAGTTCACATGTACAATATAGTACGGTAGCAGTTAGTCAAACTTCCTACTACAAACACTTTTATTTTGTTGTGGGTGTTCTTTTAGGCCATCAGAACATTTTGTTACTTATATCCAGTAACATTCATTTTCAACTCAAGTTCTGGGACAGATTTGGCTAACTATTTTTTGTTAAAAGGAAGTAAGCATACTGAATATTTATTCCGTATTAAAAATCCGTATTCTACACAACGATTAACTTTGTTTCTTTTTGCCTGCATAGTCAAGTCATTTAGATGCACATGTAATACACATTAAAGATAATAAGCATAAGCTGGTAGAACCTGAGGTCTTCACACATTTTTACTAGAATGCTACCACTGTCCAAATTTTGGATAGAGTACAAACCAGGATAGTTATAAAAGGATGAGACATCTCGGATCACCAAAAAAAAAAAAAATTTAAGGCTAATAGGAAGATGAATAGCTGTCTCTTTTGCCTTCGAAAAAAAATATCTTCCCTTCAGCATCAAGAAAGTACTGTTGTTCAATTTGTCTAGTGAAATCCAGGTAATTAAGATCTCACTGTGCATTCCTAACAAATTGTAATTAAAATGAAAATCTATAGAGCCCAAGAACTACTTTTTCAAAAAGGTCTAAACACTACTCCTCAGACTAAGAAACAAAAGCTATAAATATATTTTCCAAAAGGTTGGAAAGATAAGTAACCTTATCTTATACTTTTATTCACTGCATGTTCAGATACTTGAAAAGGAGATGCAAGTAGCAACGCTACACAGGAAGACTTCCCAAAATACATCTGGCAAGAGGAAAACACAAAGATCAGAGTCTTCCCGGTGGTTTCCAAAAACATCTCAGCTTCCCAAGGCTTGCAAGAGTGCTTAGCAAGCTGTGGCAGAAGGTCAGTTAAGTTGCCTGTTCCTAGCTGGAAGAAGGGCACAAAGCTACCAACACCCATCACCAGTAAGGAAGAAAAGGGGGCCAGATTCTGGTGAAAGTCCAAGCAGATTCAACAGGCAAGTAGGAGACATGCTAAGTGGACATCCCCACGCAGAAGAGGGAAGTGCACTTTGGAGGACTTTTAGAGAAGACGACAATTTCCTTTTCTCATCACAGCTCACATCTAGATCTTCTCTTTTATGAACGACCAACACAACTGTACTTCACTCGGACGACATTTAACATGAGTCTTGTATCCTCTGAAGTCCACAGGACATTTATGAGGGGAATATGTTCATATAGTAGACTAACATAATTGCTACTACCCTGCCAGCTATTTAATAACTGGTTATTGGTTATGTTTCAAGTCCGCAGCGTAAGCAAAACAAGAGCAAGCTGGCAACTGCCAGCGAGTCTACAGTGAAGTCCTTTTCTGTGTTGTTTTGCAGTCTTCTGATTACAAACAGTCATTACTGTCTGCATTTGTTATGGTTTCAGCAGTCTCCAAGGAGCAATTTCCAATTACTTTGATAAACTGAGAGAGTATTTGTTAAAAAGGCTGGCTTGCAGCTGGCAATACTGCAGTGAAACGTGTTTTTGTTCATTTAACAGTGACAATGTATTTTTGATGAAATGAACAGATGAAAAGACTATACTCTGCTGTAATGGGAAACAGACAAGTCTATTACTAATTCCCTTTTATGCTGCTTTCTAAGAATTCTATATTTATACACAGAGGAAATGGTATGTGCTTTATAGGTTCAGGTGCAGGAAAATATGCATCAGCTGTCCCTCTTCTGGATTATAGTAAGGCTTTCTTGAGGAGACATTTGCACACGAGATCAGCATGTAAAATTGGCAACAATAATGAGAACTGCAAGATACGCATCCACTATCCCCTCTCCCTAAGCAGCACGTTACTGTATCACTAGCCTGCTCTAAATCGGTACCGAGAAGAGAGGAAAGTAGGGCAATAAGCTAAATCTCAACACTCAAATGGAAGTGGGCTAGCCAGGTGATGCTACAGGAGGACAGAAGAGTCTGCAGACTGCCTATTGAAATGGCTGCAGATGTGCTGACAATCTGACCTACTAAAATGGGGGGAGGAGAGAAGTAGGTACTCTATCCTGTCTCTGAATCAGCGTATCAGATACACCCTTAAGCTTCGCTCCTTTACTCTTTCTTCTGGCATGCTAAATACGCTCACTAGAGAAACTGATGTGGTCAAGTCTCACCCAGAAAAAACCTCCTGTGGATTTCAGAACAAACTTGATTTTATGGTGTAGGTAGAAGGTTACTACGTTTAAAAATACCACAAACATTTCAAAGTCAAAGTTCAAACAGCGTACTTATCTTTTATCCAATATTGAAATTGCTGGAGAGTTTCTTAAACATTTACTTTTTGTTCCTGCTTACAGAGAGGCTGGGCTGACAGTCTTATTTTCCCCCACAAACTAGCTACACTAGGGAAGAGGTGCAAAGGCTCACAGCTTACAGCAGCAGGACTGTTTTCATAACTGTCAAACCCCCCAGCTTTCATCTGCAGGACAGTAAGCTTCGTTAGTGTAAACGGTGGTCAGTACTGACCTACTCTTTATCCTAGCGACTGACAAAGAGGAGACTGTAACAACAGCGAGTCACCGGTAACCGAATGCAGGCCCACAAAATTTCCTGACCGAGATGACCTTATTTACACCTTCCAGATGCTGCTCTAACCGTCTGATCTGAGCACAGGCTTGCATTTGCAGACATGTTTTCCCAGCTCAGACAAGGCATAAGCTTAAAAAAAGCTTCATGAACTTCATCAGAGTCTTTGTCAGCACAGTAAACAGGCAAATGACAAAGCAAACAGGAGACGCAGAAGAAAAGTAGTAGACAGAAGAAAAGCAAGATTGGTTCTGTTAAAAACTCTTTACACTTGTGCAATCCACTTACTCCAGTCCCGACAGAAGCATAGGTATTTTCTTTAATGCAAGTAGTAATAAATATTGTTATGACATACTCTGCATTCACAGAATATTGAAAGAAATACAAAATCCAGAAGTCTGCTTGATATTCATCCAGTTCCTTTCACTTAAGGTGAAGCTGCTGTACGTAGGTGGCAAAATGACGACAGCAAGACCAAAGAAAAATAACAACTCTCATGATGAATTGAGAGTACACACATGTACAGCAAAAAAATTATTCTTGCATCTGTCATTCGCTGCAGAACACAAGCACTCCAAATTAAGATGTACTCTGAAAGCTAGTTGTTTTTCCCCTTTACAATAATACAACAAGAGAACACCTAAATTTTCATCTAAAAAGGTGGATGTTTCACATACGCAAATCGTAAAATTCAGTTGCAAGCAGTCACTGAACAAACCATGACTGAGTTGTTTTTTTTCTTATTTTAAAACAAGCTACGTAAATGAAGGCCTTAACACTCCATACTGTAGAATGCAAATTAATTCCCACAAGTTAATAATAATAATACCAACACCAAATCCCAAACCCCACCTCCTCCCTTGAGACTCAATCCTATCTTACTGAGCAAACATGTTTACAGGTATTATCTATGGTTCTTTAATAGATGAAAGAATTAACCACTATAGGAATACTGTATCTGAATGTTCCTTCTATAAAATTCAATATAATAATTGGTGTTTCCAGATGAACAATACTAAACTTTGTCCAGCCCAGCAGCTACCAAGACTTTTGCAATGGAGGAATCAAGAAGAGATCTTTTCAGATTTATTAAAAAAAAAAAAAAAGCTATTTCCTTTTTCAATGAAATCCTGCTATTTTTAAGTACCATTCATGTGTTAAAGCTCAGTCTTTCATGTCACCTTGATATTCAGGTACCATCCTATCCATGTCCATCAACACATGATCCTGCTTTCAAATACAAATAATCAACAACAAGTAAAACCAATGGAGTAGTTAGCACTGCTGGCAACACTACGCTGTGCTGCTGGCTGTATGTGTTCTAGCTTTTATGCCACCAGTAGAGACAAAGGGAGCTATTACTTCTCCAGTGTACCATTTTCATTTTAAAGGGCTCATTCAATGAATCTGAGACTAGGAGCAATTTACCCTAGGTGGCTCCAAAGTCAACATTATAACAAATCTAAGTTTTTGATACCAAGTGCTTACTTCGCGTGGAACATATTTGAGGACAAATCCCTGGATCTGATCCAAACACACATCAGATCATCTTTAACTTCAATTTACAAGTAGACTTGCACTGAAATTTCAGATGCATTAGAACCCATTAATAATTTTTTGCCCATATTCTTTACTGACTAAACCCAACTGGAAACAGAAAGCTGGAGATCTGGAGCTCTCTCTTAGTAAGGTACCAATGTCTACTACAGCTGTCTAAACAAACCCTTTCCACATCAGATCATTAAAAAAGCACCAAGAACGACAAACAGTATCAGAAGTGTACAAAATTCCTAACATGCCATTCACATTATCCTTTCTTATTACAGTGCAGACAGTCTACAGCTATTGATGTTCCAGTCGTTGACAAAGATCAGTTCATCTTGATGCAGTTTTATTATTAGCCTCTTACAATTGGAGGCATTGGTGACATTCGAACAAATGTGTTAACTTCTCATACGATTCTAGATTTTGTTCTTGGAGATCTCAGGTCTCAGATCATTTTCCCAAAACTTGTCTTTTTGTGTGCTTACATACCATCATCCTCCACACCCAAATGAGTCCACAGAGACAATATGCATACTAGGGACCCTATATAGTCTCCCAGCAGTGCAGGAGGCATTCTCCAGCCAGAAGTGCAGCTTAAATGAAAGAACTTCACACCCCGCAAGTTTCACTTTTTGTTATTGTATCGTGTCATAACAGCAGCAGAAACAGGAACAGATGTAAGCTTTCTGCTTCCCATGCTAAATCACAACAGCAAAACTACTTTAGGATTTTCACTCCACCTGGGTGATTCATTGCTTGAACTTGTGCACTATAATAGGAACTTTGCCACTGAAAAGTTATTATTTTTTTACATGCAATAGCAACCCCAAATGCAACATAAAATTAATTTGTCATTGTGTGTCCATCCCCTTCATACATAGCTGATCAATCTGTTTTCACTCTGCATCCCATAAATCATATTAATCAGGACATTACAGATATTTTAACTCTGTTCTGGAGTATCAGGGTATTTCAACTGACTTCTAACAATTCAGTGATAATTATTAAGTCTATACAGCAGGCACCTCGGCCATTAATTACCTTATCATCCTACGAACTACAACATGTGAACAAAATTCTGCATAAGCAATATTATAACTTTATTACTGAACCGTTCTTCTAATAAGAAATTATGATACTTTTGTAAGCTAGGCACACTCAGCCTACAATAATTACCTACAATATTACCTAATATTACCTACAATATTACCTAATATTACCTACAATAATAAGCTGTAGGTATAATTCAATATATCTATTCGCAACCTCCTGTTTTGGACTACAAGAAATTCAAATTCCTCTTCTGCACATCTCCCACTGGTCTCTTAGCGCATCCTTAAAACTCACTCCTTCATCTATACTGTCCAGATAGCCTGCCTTCTCCTGTACTCTATTGCCTGTGCTCCCTTTTAATTCACTCTTAGCATTCTATCACATATCTGCTTGCATCTCTCCTACGCCTATATTCAATCATGAAGAAAAACCCTTTCCTTTTCTTGTTTCACCTCTAGCCTCCAGGAGCATCTCAACACGCTCTCTGACTTGTGATTAATTACGGCCCCATGCATAGGAAGCAAAAGCATAACCACGTAGCTGCAGTAATGTAGCTACACTGATGTAAACCCTAGTTATCTGCATGGTGGAGCTTCTACTAAGCGACCTTACTAGCAAAAAGTCACCCCTATTGTTGCAATGCTTCTGTGTTTTAAAGACCTGTGCCAGCTACTTTTTCTTCCGTCCATTAGCGCAGATTTCTGTAAGAGGAGGAGAGTACCTTAGATTCAAGTCCAAAGCATCATATTACATCTCCCAGAGGGTCGGTTCCAGACAGACAGAAGCATGAGAAACATGTACAGGTACACCGGGGAAAGACGGGATCCCTTTTCTTAAAATTTGCAACTCCGGTACTCTTAGCTTGTGCAGCTACACAGTTCTTTCAACTCCTCCAAAGTGAGAAAGAAGATGCAGTGCTGCAAAGTAGCTAAAGTATGTATACATACGTATCTCAAATCACATTCTTTCATGCAGGATCATTCTCATCGTAGAGCAAAAGGGGTGAGAGAGGACTAACCTACATCTTTTCTCCTTCCATGAGGACGAGGACTGGCCTCATAACTCAAAGGAGGTTTTCACTTTGCAAGACATGCCAAGTTCATCACTTTTAAGACAAAGTATTGCTCAGCCAGACCTCTACTAGCAAAAGATCACTCACCTAAACAAAATATGAATCAGTAACTTCAAGCTATCTTTGGGGTTTGCCTGCACTGCAGTTGCTCTTGTGACTGCAGTATCGTAAACCATAAACCGACTAACCTAAGAAGCAACAGCCATAGCACCTAGTTTAAAGTATGCTCAGACAGTTGCAATATAGACATACTGCCAGACTCAAGCTTATAACCTTGCTAGTTAACAAACAATTTATGTCAGAGAATCCTTTCAACACCAAAGATACTATATCCCATATAATATCAAAACAATTAATGATTTACTGTAGCTTTTTAAAATCTATTTTAATAATGATATAAAAAAAAAAGAGCAAAAATACCAATTCCAGTGAAGCCTAAGCCATGAACTGATAGGAAAAGGAAAGAACAGAAAAACAACCCAATTCCAACTAAACCTAAGCCATAAACCGCACACCTAGCTTATACATATTACTGAACAAGTCATTTAAATTAACTGGTTTGATTTTAGCAATTATAATTTGTAAGACAAGACTTCCTCTAAAGCAATAAAGCTTACACTGAAATAAGAGAGAACAGTACCTTCCAGTCTTTGAATTTTAGCTTTCACGGAAATAACTGTTTCAAAGGGGGAAACGCGCAGTTCAAAGCACGTTCCTGTGAGCGTTTCAATGAAGAGCTCCATGGTTTCATAAAAAGGAAGCTTGTAGTGAAACGGTCCCATATTATCTTCATTGAAAAAAGGAGGCTCTTTCTTGTTGGCCATTACAAAGGATTTACAGCTTCTTTGTAAGAAGATCTGTCAGGAAACTACGTTCCACTTCGAGCCAAGTCAGCTTTGAAGACAGGTGTGGTGCATTGCTGTTCATGTTTGGGATTTTTCACCTATAAAGCAAACAAGCGTAGTTCTAACAAGATCTGAACGTAGCCGTTAAAGAGTTTCAATTTATTTTGACGAACAATAAAATAGCTATTAAGAAGCAGTAAAATAGTATCTAGGTCGTGCAACAGATAACCGCAAATGGTATTAGTAACATCGTAGTTTTGGGACCCTGGTTTCAGTCAGCATTCCAGGTCCTACCTACTACCTTTTTATTTTGTTTTCACGAGCGACGTGACAACCCGACCCGCGATATTAACGCCCAAAGCCTCCCGACGAGGGCTGAGCCCTCAGCGGGGTCAGAGCTGGAAAAAAAAAACTCTAGAAAGACATAAAAACAGGGACTCGTCCGGGCTCGGGGAAGGCAGAGGAGGAGACGGCAGCTTCGCCCCCTCGGCA
>NW_008823922.1:2620928-2644051 GCF_000699105.1 Pygoscelis adeliae | reverse complement strand
TCCCCACCCGGGGCACGGGCCTGGGGCAGCCCCGGCCACGGGCAGGGAAACGTCTTTGGCTCTAGGTGTTTGGGCGTTGAAGGTAAAGCGGGGAGGCCGGTCTGCAGGAGCGGTGCTGCCCTCAGACGATCGCAGTCTGGAGAAAACAAGCTTAGCTTATTAGATTAACCACTTTACTTTCCATTTAGGTTTTAAATTACGTAAGACTTACCCTGACTCTAGGTGTTAGGTTTCAGGCACAGTTAAAACACTCGGAACAAATACTGTGGTTTTTTACATGCGCATAGCAAGAACACTGAGCAAGGCCTGGGTGCTGTAACACCGAGTCTCCAGCCCTGCCCTTCCCAGAAAATACAGCCATGGTTTATGAAATTTGCAAAAAAAGACACACCAAGCCAAAACTCAGTTAAAGCCACCGCTTAGACCAAGCCCCCTCAAAAGTGAAGTGCCTAGACCAAGATTTGCAGCCTGCTAGGGGGAGTTAGTTGAGGACCACACATTTTAATAGGGGGAACAGACTCTCCCTGTGCCAGTTTAGAAAGACTGGGGGGGAGGAAAGGTTTTGATCTATGTCATGGTGCAATTTTCAATAGAGAGCTTTTTTCTACTGAGCTTTCACATTAAAGTTTAAGAAACACTGTAAGGCAGGAGCTTTTTTTCCTTCTACTCCAACAGCTTTTGGCCCCCAGGGTTCTTGGCTTGTGAACAGCACTTTTTGCAATGCTAATAGAAGTTAATGTGAAGGGCCATGAAGAAAGGAGGATGCAGAAGAGAAATAGAAGAATTCACCATCTTTTTCCCCTCGCCCCCAGTACGTCTTTGAAGCCCTTCTTAGCACAGAAGAAAGGAGTAAAGAAGCAGTCCAAATCACGTATGAGGCATATGCAGCAGATGTAATGCCTATAAATAAAGTGCAAGTGCTCTCACTGTAGACACCCATTTGCAAATAGCTCCCACATTCTTTTCCAAGCTGCTACTCCCAACTTACCCCCCACTTAACATGAATCATTGCCAGGCCCACCTATGGCTCAAATCAATACACAATGTTTCTCCTTTATCCCTTCCAACCTTCCCTTCTGCTTTACCCTCATTAGTGCTAGATGCTTCGGCTGTAGTATTTACTGTGCCTGATAAAGTAAGTCCAACTTGAGAAACAAGAGACTGAAGCAGATGCCTCAGAACAAGGGCTTCTGTGAAAGTAGGAATTGCTCTCAAAGAAGTCCTCTGGGCACATGCTTTAAATTCACAGAGAGCAGAACAGTCTTATGAGTTGAAGCAAAAGTAGTACATCACTATCATAAAAACAGTGCATTAGTTTTAAAGTCAGAATTGCAGGCAATCACTGGTAAAGTAAGAGAAACATTTGTTCCTTCTGCATTTATGCATTTGCTCTGCTTGTATGCATGCAAGAGAGCGAGTGTCTACCATTGGGCATCAAGTATGGTTAATGGCATCAGTTCCAGAAGGGCAAGCTAGAAAATGCAGGAAGCAAGAAAGTTAAGCCAAATGCATTGGACAGTTAAAGGGATTCCACAAAATAGTGACCTCCTGTAAACAGCCTACAGTGTGTCACGGACGAGAGAGAGGAAAGCAGACAGCAAGCCTTTGGGCACAAGCGAGTCTCTGCACTAAGGTATGCACATACGTTTGTTAACCTGGAAGTGACCAAGCATGCTCAGCACCGATGGACTTCTTGGAAAGTGTTATTTGTAAAACTGGCAAATCCAGGCAGCTGAAAAAATTCATTTAGTGGCTTACAACTTGAACAGAAGACAATGTTAGGTTTCTGTTGTTTTCATGGAGCACTAGGTGCTCATCTGTAACACACTTTCTGGCAGAGAAGTTTTAACTGTTGTTATTTTTATAGACCACATTAGCTGCCAATATGAAATACCTTATCTCTATCTGGTGTCAAGTCCCGCGCTAAGATTTGTTAACTGCTCGATTACATAAGAGAAGCTGTACCTGACGACAGAACCCAGTCTTACCCCAACATTAGCTCAGTAGATTGGCAGCTGACCCAGACAAGGCATGGTAGTGGTTTTGGTTGTTTTCAAGTCATGATGCAGATGTCCTTAGCAAGTGGATGGAGGACCGCAAGTAAACAGGAAAGTAAGACAGACAGACAGATCTGGTTTAACAGACTCCAGTTACTATTTATCAATTATTTTCTCTATAGATCTGTTCAATAAAACAAACTATACTTTGCATAATAGATTACTTCATTGCAGGTATTGCACAGGCTATATTCATCTGGGCACTATGGAAACAAGATAGCAGGAGGTTACTGTCTTTTTTTTTTTAAATATATCATTTAGCACAATTAGACCCAGCACAAGAGAATACTAACCATTTAAAATGGGTAATCTCATTTAAATATCCACAGCCATCTCATTTCAGCTCTACTGATTAGAGAATCCAGAGTATTAGTACTGGACAGGGCGTAAGGAAAGCCTCCTCTCTGCAACACACTCCCCTTGGCTACTGGCCTCCAAAGGCATTCAGCGGGTCATCAAATGTGCTCAGTGTCTTGCTTTCAGATTTTGCTTCTGAAGCTGCTTGGGAAGATCTGCTTTTGGGAGTGGGTATCTTGACTTGGCTGCTAGAGAAGTTATCATCTAAAGGGGGGGAAAAAAAAAACAAACAACCACAGATAGATTTTCATGTGAAGTGACCGCCAAACAGAAGTAACATGTACATAAGAGTCTCCAGCACACAGCAGTGACTGCCAAGGACATTCTGTGATAATCAAATGCTTTCCTGCTGCTTGCGATTCTAGATGCATTTATAAGGACATACGTGGGAGCTGTTAGCTGTAAGTCAAATTAAGAATATTTTTTCTTCTCACTACAGCAGAATAATATTTGTATTTTATAACATGTTCAAGCTCTCATAAGCATTTGAGAAGTACTAATAAATCAAACCTCCACAATGAATTCCATCTTGCAAGTGCCAGATAACATCCCTCTTATCTAGAACATTAGCGTCTGAGGAACCTGAGAGATCCAAGAGCTGTAAGATTGTTGCCAAAGAAAATCAGAAGAGGAAAAGATGGTACTTGCTAGCGACTACTGTTGCGACATCCAGGAGCCATACAAGAGTCTTTAATCTACAGCACAGTAAGAACACAGCATAAATCACTTGAGAACAGAGCACAGTTAAGATGCAAGGAGGCAGACAGCTACAGCTGCCATCCTGCTTAATCTTCAAAAAGTCTGTCTACAGTCCTGAATCAAAATCTCCCACCACCTTTTCCTCAATACAAGCATTTCTGTTACAAACAACCAGGACCACAAAGTGGAAAAATATCATGTTGTTATTAAGACAGAGCTCTCTCCTGAAGGATAGCAACAGATGGAAATGAAACCCTCCAACCTGGATACCCTGTGTCAGCAGCAGAGCTCACAGACCTGCAGTTCATGCTGTGGCTAGTGCTGCTCGTGTTTAGGACTGTGCTCACGGAAAGAGATGGAGCTGCTACCATACACATGCTGAAGTGTTGCCCTGGGCACACACAACAGTGGATCTCTTCCTATACACGAAGGTTTTAAGTTTAGGATACTCAGATTATGCAGTTAGATTATGAGGGGGTAAAAAAAATTTACAAGACTGAGATACGTGGATCACTAGTGATTCACAAAGTCAGTATAAGTAGCACATAACTGGTCTTGAATCCCTATTAAGAAAACACAGGTCTTATACAGATAGCCATTTACTGGTCCAGAGTATAAAAACTAGTATTTCAGCCTTCAGCATGTATCCTAACCTCAGGAGGAGAGGCCAAGCACGGAGTGGCCTATCACAACGTGCTTGCCTTTCTCTTCTCACTCTTTCTTCCACTCCAGCATGTGTCTGCTACTGTGCTGATCATAGGGATTACACGGGAATAATCCAGGACAGCATTTCAGCACAAGAACATTTTAGAAAGGCGGTAAAACAGAGTAATCCCCTACTGGCATCATTCGAAAGCAAGAAGCTATCACATGGATTAGCTTCACAGCAGAGGGGAAGTACAGTGAGTGCCATCAGCCGTAGAAGTATCACTCCAGTTTTATGACAAGCCTTAAGGAGTAGAAAAGTTTTGGCCATGGAAAACAGTATTTGTCAATGCACAAGAAAGGTCAGTCACCAACTGGCAGACTCTCTGAGACAGGCAGAGGTGACATCAAGATGTTTGTGACATCAGCCATAAGGTCACTGAGGAGGCTAGAAGGATAAAGACCTGAGAAAGTTTTTCTTAATACTGCCACCACAAGCCTAACACAAATGTAGTGACTAGAAGCTGTGGCAGGACAAAGAAGGAAAGCAGCTCGCAGCCTCCACCCCCTCAAACTGCACCCACTGTTTTATTTGCAGCACAAAGGATCTCGGAAGGCAACAATACACAGCCCTGATAAAGTGCTACCATGATCACTTAAGCCAACCCTTAACCTGAAGCATAGGCAAGCGCCAGTTCTACCACTCTACTGCCAGCAGGGCATCCCCACCTTCAGGCATCCTCCCTACTCTCCTGTCGGTGTTCTGGAGCTCCATAGCTTTGGGCACAAAGTAGCTGCATACCTATGGCTGCACCACAAAACAGTCAACACTCTAGAGGAAGATGAAGTCTATCAGATACAGGGTGCTGTAGATGCTATAGGTATCGAGATCAGATGTGACATCAAACAACAAGCTCTAGCACCAGAGAAGATGTCAAAAGTGGAAGTGCAAACAACAGGTTCTGTTGTGGCTAATTTTCCAAGGTACTTTCAAGTGGCACTCTACAACTGTTTTTTTCAACATGAGGCTCAGATTTTTGTGCTGAAGTATTTGGAAGGGGTAGCTGTTTGGGAAATTCTTTCATTTGCTATTAGGCTACATGAAAAAACGTAAATAATTAAGAGAAGATATTTTAATCATTCAATACATATTTCAAATACCTTGCCCGTAAACATTTAAGTCTTATTTTTTATATCAATTGGGAAGGTTTTGAAATCTCAAGATGTTCATTCTCTGACAAGTTTTCTAACACATTTACAGACTTTAGCCAGGTCATTCCATCAGGCTGGAATGCTTAACAGCAGTCCAAGCAAAACAGTGGTGCATCAGATTCAATTTGAATAGGTTAGAAAGAATGAAGACTGACAAGAACCAAAGCTAGAGGACAAGGGAATTTTTTTGTCTTAGAGGAAAAGAAATACATGCAATCCCAAAGAAGAGCTATAAACATGAAGAGCCTGAGAACAAACAGACACAGTCGGGGATCAAATTACTTTCGATACCTCCACTGACGGAGAACAAGAAAGCAGCATGCTTTGCGTCATTTCACATTACTGTATGCTGCTTTTTCAACAAATCATACAGGGCAAACTTTTGCTCTCAGGTGTAGTATTTGTAAATTGTTCTGGGTATACATGGATGTAAACAAAATCTTATGGACTCCAAGGTAGTCAACACAATAGTGAAGGTGGGGTGGGAAGAGATGCCAATTTCTTCATATCAGTGATTCATCTGAAAGTACGATACAAAAAGCTGTGCAAATTGAAACAGAGAATGTATCTCAGAGCCATAACAACATGAGATTAGTCTCTTAACTCCAGACAACAGAAATTTTCTAATTCCCACAGGTGAGAAAATCCCTACAAGAATTAAACTATTCCTTCTCTCAGAAGAATTTTATACATTCTCCTAAACCATTTAAGTGCTGTGCTAGTTCTACAAATCTAGGAAGTTCTCATCCAACGTTAAAATCCAAAGGTGACCAGAGTTTTCACAGCAGTTGAAAATTTAAAAGAAAGCAAAGGGTTCTAAAACATCTCCAATGAATGCAACTCAGGACAATATTATGAGATTAGCAGCAAGACACTAGACACTTACCCATATCATCATCAAATATGGATTTTTGTTCCACCTTTTTCTTGGTCTTCTTCTCTTTTGGTTTTACGGTGAGATCCGCAAAAATATCAATGTTATCGTCAAACAGGTTAGTTTCTGGTATTTTCTCTTTTGCTTTGTTCATTGGTTTAATTGCCTCAGTAGCAAATATATCATCCTTGGAGCAAAGCATAGAGAGATCATCAATACACAACACACTTCAAGGGAATAGTCAAATTATCTGTACACAGCAGCCGAGATGTTTAGAAGACTGACAGCCTTGGGCTTCTCAAACCCAAGAAGTTTGAGTCCCTTCTCCCCACGGAGGGCTCGGCAAAAGTGCCTTAGTGTGGGATTGTGCACAGGTCAAGTACAGCACACAGAGGCTTCTATCAGCTGCCCAGCCCGCCAACTTTATTCCTTTTTTAAAAGGGTTATTTGAGCCGCTGTGCGTTGAATAGACAGCTAAAGATAAGAACCAAACGCTTTATTACTCTGAAAAAGGTCATAATCATAGGTATGTTGTCACAGCACATTCAGTGACATGCCCGCTCTGTGTTAAGGCTCCACCTTTTAGTCCACTCTTGCTAATAAGGGGGTGAACATCCAAAGAAAGGGTTTCTATTGCCCAGTAGCAGAACATGACTGACAGTTTACTTCACTACCGATCCTGCACACCCCATCCTACTCAGCAGCATCCATTAAGCTTGTGTCTAAATAGAGGGGTCTGCATAAGGTCCTGGGGATCAAAAAGGCCAAGGTAGCATGCTCAATTATTACCTCAAAGATATCTTGGGCAGTAGGGTCAACAGCTTGCCGGACGGCAGATTTCAACTCCTTTTTTCCAGTTTTCTGACAGGTGAAGAGAGAGTCTTCCTCTTCCTCCAAGAAAGGTATAGGGCTGCTTTTTGTTGAAGATTTTTGCTGTACAGGCTGGAAGAGATCATTGCTGTCTTGATCACCCAGAACAGACAGATCAGGCTTCTTCTCCCTGCCCTTGATGGGTTTGTTAGCCGCACTGTCTGGCATTCCCTCCTTTAACTTTGATTGTGCAGCTGGTCTGGATGTTGAGCTGGTTGCAAACAGGTCTTCTGATTCAAACAGATCATCCCCTTGGTCTGTGGATTCTGGAGGAAGGAGTTTGTTTGTCCCAGCAGACAAAACGCTGCCATGAGCTGGTAGTGACAAGCCAGAGAGGAAGCCGTTTTCCTTGGACTCTGCTTCAATAGCAAGAGGTTCCTTTATGTTCACTGTTGCTGACGTCTGTTTTGGTAGAGAGAATTGTGATTCTTTAGCACTGTCCACCTCCTCACTCTCTTCAGACTCTTGGGCAGCTAGACGGCGGGCCATTCTGCTAGGTGGTCTTCGTTTTCCTGTAACCTTGATCCTGGTCTGCAAGAAAGGAGTAAAAGCAGAGCAGGGTTATATAGAAGGAAAAAAACCCCACACTTCACAGAAGACAGGTTAGGATTCCTGTTATGTTTCCTTGTAGCACTTTGTCCGCCTTCACATCACTGCAATTAACATGCATTATCCATTTCATACTAGCACACTGAAACTGAATTAACTACAAGTTCTGCTCACAGCTCTGTTTTAAGTAACTTAAACAGCTACATGTACATTTAAACAAATGCTCAGTTGAAAATCTTGAGCAAGGAATGCTGAGCAGACACTGATTTAGGTTGTTTAGGAGAAGCAGCAGGAACCATGCATCATCCATTCTCCAGAAAGGGTAAAGATGGACAAGTGAGACATTCAAGCTTGGCATAGTTTGCAGCAAGGTTCAGAAAAATAACCCAGGACTTTTGATTTGTTGCCCTCTGGTCATTCCACAGCAGGTGGAATTGGGGTACAAAAGCAACAGCACTCGCAAGTAGAGAGTCACAACACAGGTCAGCAAGCCACTCTAGCCCCTTGGCTTTAGGTAATACCTTAGTCAGTCTGACAGCTTGCTAATCCAGAGGCTTCTGCGGTACAGTTAGTCTGTCCAAGTCATGACTAATTACATTTTCCATTTAATTTCATTTTATGCAGAGCCTGCTGCAGTTCATTCCTCTGCTGCTTTTAAAAAAGCCCCCCTGCAAGTTTCCATTATAGCTGGTACCATATCCCACATGGACAGGAGTATTCACACAGGTGGGAAACAGATCAGTACAACCTCTTCCCTTTTGTTAATTGCTGTGTTGGAGTAGAAGGACAATCTGGATAGATATGCTATAACAAGCTTAAAGAAGCCATGTGCTTTTGTCAGAATCATTGTAGAAGCATATCTGCCTTCAGAGCGTGGGGCTGTATTTATCAGAGCATGGCTGAAAAACAGGAAAATCATGATGGAAGGGTGATGCACTTGAAATAAACTGATCCCTGCTCCATGCACTGTTCTTTGAAAGGACAGACAGAATGCTGGGTAGGTTGCTTTGTTCCAGCCTTTAGAAAAAAGTGCATTTGGCTGCATATATTTACAACTTAAACTCAAACTTGAAAGGTTCAAGAAGCAATGACATGCCAAAATTAAAACATGTAACCTGAACCACAAAAAACATTCACTGTATAGTTACTGAGATGCTTCTTCTCAGATTATGTCTGTAAACAAACATGCATCATTGCTATGCTAAAGTGAACATTCAAGGTTGACCATACGCAGCTAAAGGAGCTCTATTCTTTTGCAAGCCTATCTGTTTAAAAGTATCATGATAGAGGGTTTTGTCTCTTGTGCAGGACATGCTGCTATTGGAAACAACTATGCCTACATGGTAATGCATTAGTCTGATGTACAAGCTTTAAACCCATTTGACACTTAAGGGGTCATGTCACCCACTGTTGGTGACAGCTGCTGCATCTTCCCAAGTCATCTCTGCTGCTCATCTAGCAATGAACAGCCTCAGCAGCATTAAACAAAGAAAGAATCAAAGTTAACACTTTTTTGTTTTGGTTTTGTGTGGGTTTTTTCTTTAAAAACAAAGTTTTTGTTTGAAAAAGAATTGGGAGTGTCAGTTCAGGACAACATGACATTTTTATCCACAGAGGAGGTAAAGGTCAACATACAGCAGTGATGTGTTCCTAATATCTTGCCACAGCAGCTGTCCATAACGTATTTTATAGTTAGCCTGGAGAGATGCCTTTTTTATGGTTTTCAGGTTGGTGTCTCCTGGGACAGGACAAGATGTTATGCTAAAATACCTTTAACCTATAGGGAAAACCACTGTATTTGGGGAACGTACACGTGTACCTTAAAAAGACACAGAATTAGGCATATGCATAAGTCCCTTACAGAGCTAAGAATGTGATAGGCTTGACTTTCTCTTCAGCGGTCCACAGAAGTGAGAGGGGGATTAGATTTCCACACATCCATTTAGATTCAAATAGACCATACTGTTAGCAGAACTTGCATACTGAACCACAAATTCCTGCACAAGGACAGACTGCGTTTTTAATCCCTCCTTCTATCCTCCTAAATACCAAGGTTACCTTATTGGCGCTGTGCAAGGTATCCGCTTGCATAGGCTGATCAAAGCTTACACCTAGTTCTTCATTGTTTCCTGCAGCAGAGAAGGCTTCGCTGTTCTGTAAATCCTTGGGCTCATGCAATGGAGTGTCCAGAACTGGTAAGGGGGACTTTACATTGGAGACCTTAGGCATTGCACCAGGTAATAAGGCTGCAGGGTTAATAGCTAAGTTAGCCTACAAAACAGAGAAAACAAAAACATACACACAAAAAGAGATCATGTTAATACTGCTCAAGAGCAAGCATGGCTCCAGAGAAGCAGCAAGAACTAGCGTATATAGGCATTCAAGTTCTACTTCTACAAGTGCCTGGCCTTTCTCACACCTACGCGCTTCTGTGTCTCCCACGTCCTCTGCCTCACTAAGCCTGTGGAGTGCTCAACACTATTATCCTGTATGAGAGCTTCAGGAACAGCATAGCCACATTATGTCAGACGAAATACCTATGTAGCTCAGTATCCTGTCTGAGGACAACAATGGTTCTGACGTTAAGAGTGATGCTGTGATATAGACAGTTATTAGTCATCTCACGTCAGAAGAGGGACATAACCAAACCCCCAAATCCCTAAGAGTCTCTGAACATACCCCTAAGAGCCTCTGAACATACTTGAAATAGTGCTGAGAAGAATAGCAGGTCAAAGAGGAGCCCACCCCCTGCCCCCCAAATAGAGTAAATAGTGCTGCTCAGAGTCAGGTCTGAAATGGGAGGGGGAAATAATATTAAACATGCAACACAGAAAAAGTAATAGAAAATACTCCATCTGAAAAATTGCAAGGGTAAGGTAAGGAAGTAAAAAGATTTTGTTTCAGGGGGAGCCATCAGTGAGGCAAGAAAGATTTTTTTTTCTTTGAAAGTCAAAATGCCAGTAAAGTTAATTACTTGTAGCTTTCCAATCCGAGATGAGGGCTCTTTGGTTTTAATGGGAACAGGACCTGTAGATTTCTGCACAAAATTACATTGGATTAAACAAGTGGACAGGTTTTTATCAACCAGACTATAGTTTGCATTTTAATACATCTATAGAAAGCAGCCCACTGCTTACAAATTCCTTCTGAAGATACCTTGTTATCGTCACATTCTACCACCAGAGCTACAGTCACTCAATTTTCAGCTTCAGTTCCCCACATGCCATAGCCCCATCTTCATTATCACATTTCATTCCACCCTCCTTCTACCTAATATTATACTTTGCCGTAGTAACTCAACAACTTCCATCTTCTCCAGGTGGACACACCACCAGTCAAATCAAACTGTGACAGCTACTCTCCCTCCTCGCTTATTCCCTCCTCTAAGACCCTCCGATGCCATGTTGCCAGACCATGATATAACTAACTTTTCTCTTTGTGACTGGCTATAATAGGGCCACAGACTTCAATGAAGCCCACACTTGCTTTTGTAGCCAAGAGGGTTACAAAATTGTACCTCTCAGTCTGCAAGGAAAACAGCTTCAGAGAAGTGAGTGCTCCTCTATAGAAAGCAGGCCATCAGTGCCAGAAATAAGGCTAGGCTAAAAGAGCAAGAACGGCTGTCTGGTCTGAAGACTTGGGTCAATTCTAGGATTCAGGGATGAACCACATCGGCTGAGGTGCTCTTCCCAGGCCTTGCTCTCCACAAGTTTGTAGTCTACCATGGTTCTGTGAGCTAGGCTGTACTACTGTTGGTGTGACTGGGCAGTCAGAGCTCCTTCAGCCAGGTTGAAGTAACTGAGGTTTTGCAAGGGTTAGGACACTGGTTTGGGGGTCTTGATAGCATGACAGAGGAATCCCAGCATCCGAGGAGATCATTCTCCACTTAAATGCATGTGGTGTTCAGCTGAACCTCAGACAGGCTGAGATCATTCCTATACCCAGCTGTCAGTAGCTACAAAAAAGGGAAGATGAGCGTGATTCTACACTTCAAGGAATACTTCACCATAAGGGAAGACAGGCTAATTACTAGCCTTACAGACTTGCTCTGCATTCCTCAGCCCAGGGGAGAAAAAACAGCACACACACCCCCCCCAGTGAAAAGCCTCCTACAGATGGAAATCCAACAAGCAGCTCTGCTGAGGCACAAGCCTGAATTCAGATCCAGACTGCCTCTCCCAGAGACCCCTGGTTGTGCAAGATTAAGGACAGGAGTAGGAGTCTTGTTTGCTCATCGTAAAGTCTCTAAGATAAGATTCTCAACAGCCAGAGATTTGTGCTGCATGCCCTGATCTCCCTTCTGAGAAAGCCCACGTATACTTTAGAGATCACATTCACTCCAACAGACACTGGCACTTCAGAGAAGAATGAACAACAACCCATTTTCAGTCCAACTGGACCTGAGGTGTAGGTCTTCACTGCCTTGTACTTGGCCTGTATAAGTGTGTGGGCAATGAATAGAACACTATCAATAGCATTTAAACTTCTTGGTAGTAACAGTGCACCCGCTGATAAGCGGAGACAAGTTTGGCCATGCATTGCTGCTTTGCAGCCAGTGAATCCAGGCATTAGTTTTGATCTTTTCACGAGACTTATTTAAAACAAAACGATACATCTCCTTTTTCTTTGCATGCTGTTCAAGGCAAAAGATTTAGGTACTTGCCTCTGTAGTTACTGCCTTCAGAGCTTCATCTTGTTTAGCACTTAAAACATTTTCTAGAAGGTTACTGCTCTCCAAGGAAGGGCCAGTACTGGCCTTAAGTGTTTTCTTCTCGGCTATTTTCTGAAAGCATTAAGAACACAAGTCAACATGAATCAGGTAAAAAGCATGGTCTGCAGATAAAAAAACAAAAACAAAAAACAAGCAAAGCTTTTTAAAATCTTGCTTCTATCTCAAAAGAAAACTAGCCACATCTTTTGACTCTGCAGTGCATCATAGGCATTGCCTTTTGGGTCTGCAATGACAAGGGCCTTCCACTCCTCCATTCCTTTAGCCTACCTCAGCCTTTGCTGTCTATGCTAACGATAAATAATGAGAGTTTCAACAACCTTCCAAATGCATACATATTTCCTCATGCACAGGACAGCAGGGAAAATAAAAGCACAAAGCTAGCTAAGGAACGCTGCTATTTTTGTATTTTCAAGCAAACAGGCTCCATATATAGCTGCCAAGTGCTAATTACTTAAGATCATCTCTTCCACAGTCCTCAAAGAAACTGTTTCCAGGAACTATTGCCAGTTTTCTAGCCTAACTTCCAGCTATAGACATGAAAATAGACTAAAGTAAAAGTTGGCTTCAATTTAATTAAACTAAATACATTTAGAGTAGCAGTTTGGAATGCATGTTAGGACTTTGACCTCAGACCACCTATAATGCAGTCTAGTTCAATGCTGCAGCTGCTCACCCTCTGAAAACAATCCAGTGATCACAAGGATTTTAATATCACATTCATTACCTTAAATCAACCCAACCTGCAGAGACTTTAATTACATAAGTCAGAGCAAGGCTCATCAGCCATGCATGAACTACAGGGAAGTAATATTAGCAAGTTAAACAATTGTCCTGGTTTTGGCAGGGATAGAGTTAATTTCCTTCCTAGTAGCTGGTACAGTGCTGTGGTTTGGATTTAGTAGGAGAACAATGTTGATAACACACCGGTGTTTCAGTTGTTGCTAGGTAGTGCTTACACTAGCCAAGGACTTTTCAGCTTCCCATGCTCTACCGACTGAGAAGGCTGGAGGTGCACAAGGAGCTGAGAGGGGGCACAGCCAGGACAGCTGCCCCCAACTGGCCAAAGGGACATTCCATACCATGGGACGTCGTGCTCAGTACATAAACTGGGGAAAGCTGGCCGGGGGGGGCCGCTGCTTGGGGACTGGCTGGGCATCGGTGGGTGGGTGGTGAGCAGTTGCATTTTGCATCTCTTTCTTTGTATATTATTATTATTTTATTTCAATTATTAAACTGTTATCTCAACCCATGAGTTTTTCTCGCTTCTACTTTTCCAATTCTCTCCCCCATCCCACCAGGGGAGAGGGGGAGTGAGCGAGCGGCTGTGTGGTGCTCAGTTGCTGGCTGACTGACTGAGGTTAGGCCACGACAACAATAAAACAATTAAACAATACAAACTCTACTACTCTCATTTCTGCTCAGGTGTGTTCTCTTACACCTAAGCCAGTCCCAGTGGTACACAAAAAGAAAAAAAATCCAATCCTCTCATCCCAGCCTTGGGAAACCTAATGCATCTGTTTGTTCCCTATGTCTCCAGGGTCACAATGGCCACTTCTATTCTCTCAAAAAGATTTGAGAAGTCACTTCACTTCTTGTGGAAATATATATGGAAAAAGTCCCTTCCATACACTTCTTTCCAACGTCTTTTATATAAGCCATTTACAGCAGAGGAACAGATACCGGAAGATTTGTTTTAGCAGTACTGAAGAGATCATCCTCATCGTCATCCCCAAAAAGCCCTCCTCCAGATGATGGCTTCAGGATACGGTTTGCAGACTAAAGAGACAAAGGATGAAGAAAAGATGTGTCACCAATCAAAAGTGCCTCTCCTTTGGCCCATGATGCCTGAACTGATATTAGCACTTGGCCCTCCCTGGAAATCAGTGACTTCTAAGCTGTGTCAGACAAGAAACACCGGTAAGCTGCACACTTCAAAGACTGTTTTTAAATAGCAGGTTCAGAGGAGGACTTTGAACTCACCATCGACTTCTTGGGGCTGGCAAAGAGGTCGACATCTGGATCATTGTCCTTCTGAAGTTTGTGACTGAAGAGGAGCTCTTCGTCTTGAAAGACTCCGGTGCTTTTCGGCCGAGTACTTTTCTCAGAAGCCTGGAAGGAGAGGAGAAAGGTCCACACAGTGAGAAACTCCCTCCTTAAGGAGGTTATTTGCCTAGTGATAAGACAGTTACAATTCACCTGAGGCTACACTATGACCCTGGTAACAAAAATAAAACTTTAACTGCCAGTTATATATTTTACTTTGACCAAATTTGCAAAACTTATAATGTAAATATTTGTATTCACAGTTCAATTTGATGAGAAGATATTAACCAAAATGTATCTGTGTCTGCTGACCTGAGATCCAGCTGCTACTATTTACCTATAAAGCTTCCTTAGAAGGAAGGAGGAGAAGAAAAAAAAAGTTTCAGTATGTTATCATGAGTGTACAGTAAGGTTTATATTTTAGTAAGACTTTTATGCCTTGAATTTTTCAGCTGAGGGCGCAGGACAGAGAAGTGTGCGGAAAAGAATGGGGTTAATTATCTTCCTAAGCTACCTTTTAAAGAAAAGTAAAATAAAAAAAAAAAATTGAAGACCTGTAAAGCTGTTATTGTTGCCAGATTCCCTGTTATCCTTCCATTAAAGCAAACACAGCCCCACAATGAAGAACAGAACATATTATCTGCCTTTGGCAAGAGCTTGTACTTTCAAATTTGCTGGTTGTGTGGAAGGTTGACAGTGAAATGTTATCACCTTATCATCCCTCCGCTATCTGGCAAACCAACCAGTATCAGCTGCCTGGACACCAAAACCAATGCCTTTCTATGATCGTGGTCACTGTACGCACCCAGGTCTGACTTTCAAAAGGCAAAGGCCCCACTGAACGTGTAGGTAAAAGCCAGTATCTATGTTTCACCACCCAGCTGTCTCTTCAGGACCTACACAAATGAAAGTGTGCCTCTTCAGAGCATGACTGAATGTCCAGTAGCATAACATCAGACTCAAAATCTGAGTCGCAGCAGGAGCGGTAGTCATAAGAATAAAGCCCGATTCTCCCCTTCCCAGTCCAAGTCTCCAGGAGCCCCAAAGGGCTGCCTACTAAAGCTAGTTTCCAGTACACCATTTTTGGTCCGTACACCCCGTCTTATGATTTTTATTACTGCTCCATTCTCAGCCTCTCTGTGCACCAGCTTTAATTTTATATCAAAAGCCAGGTCGCATTTCTAGAGCACTAGAACTGCTGTTTATGCCCAGATACACAAAAACCTAATGCACGTCTACTAGTATCGACACATGAAATGTATATTAAGCTGAGATAAGCAAGGAAAATAGTAGCACCTTTCAGATTTGCCTATGAAAAAGATTAAGTTCCTGAATTACCTATTCTGATTTTTGCATGAATATGCATTTCAGCACCTTAATCACTTCGTGACTATTATGTGCTGGCAGCTCAGTGCTTTGAAGGAAAGATTTGGAAGGATTGGTATCTTCCTAAATTCATAGGACAGATGTGGCTTCTTGCAACCATCTCACAAAGGCTTCAAATTCTACGTCCTTCTACTTCCTAGTACCTCTGACCTTGAGGGGTAACTGGGGAATCACTTCTGTACAGCAGACATCAAGTAGCTGCACCAAAACATCTGTACAGAATTTCTTTTCATACTAGCATGCAGCCAAATGCTTTTGAGTTAGTGGGATGGAAAAATTTACAAAGGAATTCAGGATCATGGGGAACAGCAGTACCCAAGAATCTGGAAGTTTAGAAATAGAGAAAGATTAGCCTCCATGATATGAAGAGAGGGAAGGGTAAAAACAAAACCTTGGCTAGAATTGTAGAGGTAGAAAGGTAGAAATACTATTTCCTAGTTCAAGAAGTTCCCTAGACTCACCACACCAATTTCTTTCTGTGCATTTTTAATGCCATCATCATCATCCAGTCTCTCCTCTTCCTCCTCCTCAAACAAGCTTAACACTTTCTTAGTTTGGGTCTTGACATCTTTCTCCAGAGCTGGTGGTGATGTTGCAAACAGATCTGAACTGCTGGCTGGCTCTGAGGATGCTGCTGCAAAAGGCTCCACCAAAAAAAAAAAAAAATTAAATAAATTAACACATCAGCCTGTTATTTAGTTCAGGTTTGCCCCAAAATCCACTAAGCTTTCTTGGTTAAATGCCAGCAGTGGTCAGAGTTCTGCAATCCATTACCAAGCAGTCAACTATATTCAACTCATAGCAACATGCAGATCAGCAAGAGACAGTAGATAAAGAAGAGAACACGCTTTATGGCTCTAAAGGGAACACAAGTTTCCTCCTGTACCCTACACTCTAGTGCTGTTGATAAGCAGCTTCCTGCATAAGGTTTCCTTCTCATCCATATGTCAGGTTGCATGTGTGCCACAAGGCTGCGTTAAGCAGCTTTGCCATTATCTCTGAGGTACCTAGTTCATGCAACTTGGGATTCTTTGGAGTGGGCAGCACTACCTGAACCTTGAATGTGCCCAGGAAAGTGTAAAGCATGATAACTACTCTGGAAATTCATCAGCTGGTAATTCCCCAACAATCACTCAGTAAGACCATGCCCAAGATTAAGTTCTGCTGAAGCTTCTTCAATAATACGTTCAATAATACACATCAATACTGTTCTGTAACAGCGCTGCCCAGGAGAAATTCACAATGCTGAAAGCCACAGCTACCAACACCATTTAAAACTCAGACTGTGTTGAAACAAAGTTACTGAGCTTGAAGCAAAGCTTACACATTAGTATAGGCTATCTTTTAAAGGAAAGCTCTGTTATGTGAATAAAGACTACCCAACTCACTCTGGAGGAAAACCAAAAGATTCCTCCCCCCGCCCCCCCAAAAAAATCCAAACAATTATCTCACGTATGTCAGTTGGGAAACAACTTTTAAATGCCATTTAATCAATTTGCTGTTTGACCGACAAGTGATTTTGCTAAATGGAGACAGAGTTATTCTCTCCTTGGCAATAGAAGAAGAAATCCAGAAAAAGAATTCTGTCCCAGAGCAGTGCTGTTAGATTGTGGTTGTTTTTTTTAAACTCAACCTTTACCAAACTTCAGATTAATGTAAGAAAATCCCTCACTTTTTGCTTTGTTTGCTGCCCTGCAACATCTGTTCCTCTAGGCACAGGAACTGCTCCAGGCTCTTCTAAACACCACAGTCTATCTTCTACCTGGTTAGACTTTCCTGCTCTATCTGGCAGATCTTCCTTTTCCTCCTTTTCTTCTTCATTAAAGAAAGGTGGTGCTTGTGCTGGTTTTACTTTCTCCTGCAAAATTAAAAGAATGTTGTTGACACAAAATTGGTGAGTATATAAGAAGCATACACTGCTGTGGGATAGCAGAGTCTCAGTTCGCCTTCTGCAGGGGTCTAGGACACTGGCAACATGCTTGACTTCTACGTTCCTCCCATGGGACATTCTGGTTTGTGACTTTTGATTTCTAGTATTATAGGCTCTTGAGTCTGGTTGAAGAGTGCCAGGAAGCAGCTGCAAGCTTACAGCGGATGCCCTGGGAATCTTGTCTGGTTGGTGCACAGTTTCCTCTGACTGCCAGGAGCTAGACTGTGGCTTGCCTGTTTCTTCTTCTATTCCCAAACCTATTGTCTTTATGGGCCATGACAACTGTTTTCCTGGTAAGCAGAAAGGCAAGGGGGGGGGCAGGGCAGCACACACACACACGTGCAGGAATTCCCACTACAGGTACAGCTGTGTTAAGCTTTTGCAACTCCTACTCTCAATTCCAAAGCACAACCAGACAGACAGTACACTACGGGCTAAGCTCATAAGACAGAGGATAGCATAAGCACCCTCAACAGAGGGCCAGTGAGAAGCCTGTAGACACATCTGAACCAGCTTGGGTTGAGGTGACACACAGGGTGAAGCCCTAGCTTCAGTCAGCAGTAAGGTATCTGTTCCTTTTAACAGTATTTTATGGCTGAGAGCTCTCAAAACATCCTCAGGAAGGGCTTTTAGCATAAACCAAACAAATTTAGGGTTAGTGGTCAAGAAAATTGTGAAATCTTTATTAGGCTGATGGTAATAAGAAGTTTTACATATAAGAGTTCAGTCTGCCCTGTTCCCATTCCCAATTTGCTAGAACTACCATCGTCTAAAACAAGTTAGACTTACATTCAGTACCTAACAAGGAAGATAGACTATAAAAAGACTAAGTGTTCCATGTTAGTTTTAAAACAAAGGGGAGGTACCACTGGAGCCTTAGCAGCTGAAGGAAGTAGCGTAGATTGGGAGCTGAAGAACGGTTCTCCATTAATAGCATCATCTTCAAACAACAACGATACCTTCTGTGGCTTTCTTTGGCTGCAATGAGAGAAAGGAGAAAGTGGAAGATTCAGTGCAAAAGTTTCAGAGGCTATGCACTGCATCTGTTTAAAAGTATAACTTAGGACCATCATTTGCAGCAAGTGGTCCCAGTGTCTCAACAATTCCACCACCCTCCCTTCTTGTCTGCACAGCTTTCTGCAGAAGTGAAGATAAAAAGAGGTCAAGAGGATTTTATATTGCAGGCAGGGAAATGGAGACCCCAGTTCAGTGGTGGCAAGGAGAATGATACAGAAGAGGTAAAAGCCCAGCCCTGCCCATTCCCACTCACACACCTCTACTTCCTCCTCAGCAGCAGTAGCAAGGGACAACACTTGCAATATGCCTGCGTCTGTCTGGTTTTGAGGGTACTGCTGGACTGTTCTGAAAAAATGCCCTCCCCCCCTGCCCGGACTCTCACCTCTCTTTAGTGATTGCAAATAAATCCTCCTCATCCTCTTCCTCAAAGAGGCTCGTCTTCTTCACAGCTTTAGCCTGACTGACAGTGCTAGCTGGTTTTGCAGGGTCCTCTTTTCGGTCATCTTCAGAAGGAAGTTTAGCTGGCTTGGAGACATTCCAGTGTTCCTTAAAAATAAGGAACGCTTAAGGTTTTTTTTTTTTTGTCTTGGTCAAAGCCACTTTCCCATTTTCTTTATAAGCAGAAACACTTCAGCATCTTGGCAGTCCTTGCATCTCTCTACTAGTTTATTTTCCTGCCTTTGTGTTAGCCGCTGTAATCTGACATTGCTCAGGCTTTGCAGAGGGCCTGGCCACCTTTTGGCATACAGTATTTGCCCAGCAAAATAGGGTGTACACACTTTACTATTATAGTTGCTCTTGACAACTGAGGTCAGTGTCAACTGTAGTCACAGGAGTAAGGTCACCCAGTAAAACCTGATTTGAGCCACTTAAATAATTAGCAAGTTTGATGTATGGGGGGAAAAAAACAAACAAAAAAACCATAGAAAAAACACAACACCCACACCCAAGACACCTCATTACTAGAGTGCATGATGCTGCACTTATTTCCTCAACTTTCAACCACAGTACTTTCCCCCCCCACCTCTGGAGCTAGCATTTAATCAAGCCTACCCAATGAACAAGTCAAAACTCTACATTAGAAGGAAACATTTCTGGGGTTAGGAGAGTTTTCTGGCTCGTGTGTTTTCTTATTCCCAGCATTTCAAATGGTTTGGCCTGTTCCCCACCTCTCTTCGTCCCCTTTCTGAAAGGGACTACACGTATGTTGAGGTATGAACTCGGTTTATTCTACATTAAGAGAAAAATGTATCTAAAGATATTACTAGTATCCACCAAACAAGCAATTACAGGACAGGTAATAAAAACCAAGTCTACACAAAACAGTAATTTTGGGGGCTAAGAAGGCTAAGAACAGTCTGGATCCTATTCATACGAGTTAATTCAGAGACTTTCCACACAAGTTTTTGATTTACTTAGTGTCTCTGGCTTTCACTTAAGATGCAGGACCACACCTAATCCATCCCTAGAAGAGGGCTGCTCTCTGAGAAGCCTAGTCATTTATGTTTCATTTTTCTCATCCCTAGATTTAAAAAAACCCCAACAAACCAATACACCAAGAAAACCCCCAAAAAACCAAAAACAACACACCAAAACCCAAGCAAATGAAAAAAACACCAAACACCACCACACACAAAACCCCCCCACCCCAAAAACCCAAAACAAAGAAAAACTCACCACATATCTATCTAAAACCGCTAAACTTTCCTTACAGAAGTTAAAGCTGTAAGAGCAAACTTATTTTTCCCTTTTAGTATTTTTAAGTCAGATTTGTTGGCAGCAGCCTCCATTTGCTATCGATATTTCTATAAATTACATTGAAAATACTGATTTTCTCTTCCACATGACTTCTGTTACCTAGATCCTGAGATAATTTGAGCCAAGAATCAGACAGCTTCCTCAGCTGCAAACAAGTCAGAGGATTGCGGTAGGCATGGCATGTGGACACAGCAGAGTTTGACTGTGAGCCCTGTCTCAACAGTTTTATGCTTTGGGCAATATAAAGCACAGTAACTCCTTTCAGCCAAATCTTACTCCTCAGTACCTCTTCATCACTGCTGAACAATAAGCTGGAGGCTTTCTTGAGTGGCTCTGACTGTTTTGCTTTCTCTTCCGGGGGTTTTTCCTGTTGCTTCTTGGCAGGTACCACACCAAAGAGATCCTTAAAACAAAATAAAAAAAATATATTAAAAAAAAATCAAAAGCCAAAACCACAATGAAAAGCTCACTGAGAAGTCATCAGCATGCAAGACACTGTTGCCATCCACTTCTCAGGTGAGTAGGATAGAGAAGTAGTGTTTTGTGAACCCTTTTTGAAGACAATTTCAAGCGTGATATGGTATTCTGGTACAGGGAATTCTACGCACATGGCATTTGGTAGACCAGAAACTTGTAAACACACAGCCTAGTTTTGGCCCACAGATTCTGCACCATGAGGCTTGACCAGCAGCCAAAAACCACCACACAGCAATTCTGTGGCACGGCAGCTAACACATTGGGGCACTGTTTCTATATCTGCATAATAAAATAGAGAATGAATCCTATTCTGAGAGGACAGGCAATAGGCAAGCTGAACCATTACCACTGGGCAAGAACCAAGACTTTTCACCTGAAGATGCTCATGCAGATTATTATATAGGCAGCAGAATATACAAAAGCATATGTTGACTTCACCACCTAACACTTATGCTTTTCTCCACTCAACTTGAACTTCAGTTCCATAACACAACTGTCATGGCAGATACCAGAGACCTTACCACATTACAAAATGTTTCACTATCCTGACAGTTGCTTCTGAAGAGCCCCTATTCAGAAAGGTGAGCTGGAAGCAGCCCCCTCTTGAACAGGAAACCTTTATCTTGAGTTTGCAGAAGTCCTCTATCTTATGACTCTGAGCAGGCCTCCTATTTGCCTCACGTTAAGACTATGGGGTAAGTTAACTCACCATGAAGGCTGCAGGCCCAGAGTTGAAAGCTCTTTGGAGGGTGTGTGGGAGGGAGAAGAGGGTAAAAAAAGGTAAGAAAAGCACACACTAATTCAATTTTGTTAAGTTTCTTGCACAAACTGTGCCTTGATCTTAGTTTCTACACTAGCAGCCACAATTCTTACACACTGAAAAGCGAGAAAAAAGGAATTCACCAGCCATGACACAAGAGAAGCAAGAAGTCATCCATGTGGCTAGGTACCACAGGCCAGGATAAAACAGCTTCTTGAAGCTCATATCCGTTCTATTGCTCAGTGTTCTCTAGTCCTATCAATCAGAGGGATAACGTCCTTCATGTTTAGGTCCAGAGGTGATATGCACTGACTGCAAAATACTAAAAAGATACCAAGAACTTGCAAGAGTCCCTGCTACCATTCTCCTCCATAATGTTGTCTACACGCTCAGAACTGCTACACAATGCAAGATCAATTTAGTGCTCTAATTTAGTCCTCCATTTACAAGCTTAGTGTTGTAAATTTCTGAATATTTCCTGCTGCAGTTGCAACAGGCTGTGCAGGAGGGTTCCCATATGCAGGCAGTATCAGGAAGTGGTACTTACCTCTTCATCATCATCAAACAAGGAGAGCGGAGCTTTTGTCATGGACTTACTGGTGGGGAGAGACATAGCTTTGGACTTCACAGTTTTACTTGATGAAAACAAGTCCTATGCAAACCAAAGAAATGTCACTTTGCAAAGCAATGCTATACATTTAAGAACTCTAAATGGGACATTCATGTTTTTCTTTTTTTAAAAAGTGTTTAGTGTGCCTGTGAAGAAGGGAAAGATTGTCTTACTCAGATATACCAATCACCTGCAACTCCATGGGTATTTCCCTCAGCTTTGCAGATTAATTGCTAGCTGGAAGCCGAGGACACAAGATTAAACATATGCAGTCTTTCATGATTCTTGCTCTTGATTTGCTGATCTTTCCCCTCTTCAGGCTTTCAATTTATGCCTGTGCGTACCACACAAGTTTAACTCTCTGAAGATAGGGAAACTGTTCCCAGAGATTCCATTCTTGGAGCAAGAAGGAACTTTCAAGAATGGTTGCGAGTAGATGCATGGATGTCAGAGTTCCCAATCCTACAGATAAATAAGGAGTCCCCAGATACGAGTGGACTGAAGTCAAGATGACTCAGATCCCAAGGATTTCTGTAAGGATTTATTAGAGGTACTCACTTCAGAATCCTCCTCATCAGAGAAGAGGCCCCTCTGTTTTCTTGGAGGCATTTCAGATAAAGGCTTGAAGTCCTCACCTGAAGATGGTTGACTCTTTAGGACAAATAAAGACCCTGCATCAGCACCCATTTAGATTCAGTAAGGGCAGGCACATCATACAACCCTTTCTAAGAGGCATGCTGCTGGCAGCATCCCAGCAGTTGAAGGGACAGAACTTGTCACCCATGGGCTGAAGTCCAAAACTCATGTGCTGAGTGAGCTCCTCACATGCAGCCAGAGCTACGCACGAGTGACTTGCAGGTCTTACCATATGCCTCCCCTCCCACCACCATCCTTCTCAGCAGAAAAATGTATGCAGCAACTCATACCAGGCCCCATCATGAGTTAAATGGAAATGTTTTTTTTAACAAGCTGTGTTTCATAAAGGAAGAGGGCAGTTTGTGCCAGCCATCATTTCCTGCATTAGCACAGCACAGCCCCAGCCTGCCACCAGCTATATTGCCATTAAACTCAGAATCATTCCAGACCCAAGCACTACTGTCAGCAAGTTTGAAGTATAAACCAGCTCTTACTTCCTGACAGAGCAGGA
>NW_008823922.1:2615385-2620915 GCF_000699105.1 Pygoscelis adeliae | reverse complement strand
CTCTCCTCCAGAAAAGCCAAATGCTATGAGATGAGAACAATGGCATTGGATGACCTCCCACCACCAGTCCCGCTCCACTGACCATGGATACTCTTGCACTGCACCAGAAATAGAAGGTGGCTTTGGCCCTTGTGCTCAGGTGCTTCTCATAAGGCAATATGGAGAAAGTCCTACAGCAATTTGCATCAGACATCCCCAGCACTGTACGCTTCTCAGTCCAGAGGGGAAAAGAGTCACTGTAGCTCATTATGTTCAAATACTCCTTGAACAGCGAATATGTATAAAATGAATATATACAAACTCTGCCATAGAAACAAACATTACTACTTTCCTCAAGACACTGCTCTGAAAATGAAAGTGGAGTCTGCATTAGGAGGCTCTCATAACTCTGTACGTGTGTTCTCGGGACAGCATTTAGAGCTTTCTACAATTTAAGAGTTTTCATCTGAAAATCAGCTTTTTAAACACTCCAAGTATTGTATATGCTTAGGTAGAACTGTCACATCCACCTTCCTCTCCCACAATATATACAAGCAATGGGTTACCAGTTAAGTTGCTATCAGCGGTTGGTATAAGTGCAAACACAGTCTCTGCAGCACAGAACTGTGACAGCAAAGGTTAAGTCAGGCTGGTTTTATTTCAGCCATGAACTTCATAAACATTTTTTATTATCAGAGGCTTCTCATTTTGCTCTCATTTCAATCCTACCTTAAAAAAATCGTTCCAATCACTGTCCACACAAAAAAAGCCCTCAAATAAACCCAAAGTTTGAGAGGCAAAAGGCATTTAAGGACCCCTGAAGCACTCAGGTCATGGAAGACCCTATGAACCTAGTTCTGTTTCACAAATATGGCATGTCCATAGTGGTGTATGTGGAAAGATTACTTCAGCTGCAGTAGTAACTTTTTCCTAAACCCTTAGCCATATGATCCATTTATATGCCATTACCTTTTTTTCCACGACTGTCTCCCTACAGCTTTCTGTTTCTTTAGTTGTGCCAGCAACCACAGGAGGAATGGCAGGTTTTTCCTTGAATAAGTCACCTTCTTCATCATCATCAAACAGGTCACCTGTGGACTTGACTGCATTAAGAGACAAAACAAACAGGGAATGACGAGAACAGAACAACCACTACTGAACAAGAAAAGATACCAGAGTCTCAAAAGATACCATGCTCCCTTTTTAAAGATGACCAACATCAGGAGTCTTTAACAGAAAAAGCTAGACAAGCTCTCAAAGTGAAACACCACTTACCCGAGAGCACTGGTGACAGAGAATGCGGTCAACAAGCATTGGGGTAGAGTCAGTTGACACCTCTAAAGGCAGTGTTTTGTATTGGCTTGGCACCTCTAAAGGCCTAGAGCCTGCCAATAGGGAGTTGTTGGGCACAGGGACTCAAGGCTGTGTGAATAGTCTGTACCATTTCCCTGATTCAAGTCTAGATACTGCCCTAGCAGTAGAAGAGGCATCCTAAGAAAGGAAAATCAGTGGAGAACATGTACAAATAAACAAGTCTCACACCACTGAGGAAAAGAAATGCCAATAACAAAAAAGAAAAAGCAAACCCAAAAAACCCAAGCAGAATTAAGAGTAATGCAGGTTTGAATTTTGTAACTCATTGGTACCTATCAGTTTGAATTTTGATGACCTTTAATGTTTAATCTTCCACTGCACATGTATAGAGGTACCTGAATCTGGAGGCTTTTTACTTGATCCCACGAAGAAGTCATCATCGTCATCATCAAACAGAACAACTTTCCCAGGTTGTTTAGGAGTTTTCTCTGTGCTCTGTGCTGCAGGTTTCTTGTCTTTTTCCACAATTACAGTGGAACTAAACACATCACTTCCTCCTGCAGGTCAGATTGGGGGGCGGGGGGAAACACCACACAGAGATCATTGCCAGAGTTAGCGAAAAGCTGAACTTGTGCCATAGTAAGTGGAGCCAGGCAGAGTTTCCATCACAGCAACTTTTAACGCGCTCCTGCAACAATGCCGCATCAAAAGCATTAGCTAGAAACTTCCTGATAAAGCCAAGTCACAGACAGATGGCCCCTCACTCTCACTACATTCACTTCTTCCTCAAACCTGCTCATCTCCTCTAGGAACAGCAGCCAGGTTCCGTGTTAAAGCTAGAGACCCAGCAGTCCCACACTGTCATCCCTATGGACTTCCCAAACCAGAATCCTACTTTACTAACTAGTAAGGCACACCACTGTGGACAAATAAAAGTAGGTGCTTGAGGAGAGGGGAGGACAGGTGACTGAGTTCTCCCAAGAAGCTGCACTTCTCATGTGGGACCACTAGCAGTGCTGCAGCATGAGGCTGAGTTTGGTCCCGAGATTCCTGCGTACTTCAGATATGGCAGTGATCAACTAGAATAAGCTGGTAACAACTGTTTCTTCTGCATCTGGTGCAGAAGTGTCCTGCTTCAGGGGTACGTGCATGTTGATAGACTGTCTGCAAACAGTTTTAGCATTTTTGGTAATAATAGGCAGCCTGCTTCTAAGCCTGTCTTTTTGTTAATTGAAAGGTTGGCAGAAAGTAGAAAAACTGCTATTTGGTTAAAAGTCAGATGACTGCATGAATTTTGACCAGCACAGCAGCAGTTTAGTATAAAAAAAAAAAGTGTATCACACCATTAGAAAGTGCCACAGGATTGACAAGAATACAGCCACAAAGTTTGATTAATTAAACATTCTCAAGTTCCTAAACAAACTGTTCATTGGGAATGTGTTCATCGAGCGATTTTGAATAGCAAAGGAGTCTCAATCTTGGTTTTTCTCTGGTGTCTTTAGCCTGTCTACAAGTTACTGAGATGGAGCAACTGCAGACTGAATAAATGCTACATATAACTTAATTCCTGATGCACTAGAACAGGACACTATTAGAATGATGGGAAGTTCACTGCTTACGCAACAGTACCTCCAAGAAAGAGTGAAGGATAAAGAAAACCTCAATCTGCTGTTTTAAACTTTGCTACCAAGTCTTATAATTATGTAGAGTGACCATTGCTGATGTGTATCTTTGATCTTGGAGTAAAAAGGCTGTATTTGTATACATCCTACTCTAAAAATCATGCTGACTGAGGGCTCAGTTAACTGAAGCCACAGTCTTAGAATAGGCCTTTCTTAATAAAGGGCAGACCTTAAAATTAAGGTAACTCAGTCAGGTGAAAACCCTATTCAGAGACAGAAATCAAAATCAGTTGATTCAAAGAGACTGGTGACATATGTTTCTTTTCATTGCTCAGCTTGAAGTCTGATATGGAACAGGGATCTTAGTACAATTCTTTTTTTTTCTAGCTCCGAGTTACAGATCTAGTCCTTCCCCGTGTATGCAGATCCTCCTAATCAAAAACAGAGAACAAGATTGGTCTTATTCACCTGTGCCACAAAAATATAGGAACTTGATGTTTAAACTGTTCTGCTAACCTAAAGGAACATGATCAAATCTGCAAGATCAAAATGCATTTCCTTCTCAGAGTATAGAGGGAAAATGTGACTGCATGCACTGCAGACTTAAACTGTATAATATCAGTTAAAGTAACACACATCCTTGAAAGTGCATAGCACAACACTGGAAGCTGACAGCTGCTAAGATCTGCCATTAATGATATCTACCTTCAGAGCTCCTACAGAGCCTTGATTATCCATAAAGCATGCTGCATTTTAGGCTTAGCATGGTAGAAGCACCTGTATTTGTCATTAGGCACATGATCAAGCAATGCAGTGCTGCTGTATTTGGATAGCTTTCTTCTTTAAAACCTCCCCAGCAGGTTTTAAAGAAAAGAACATTTTGTGTATGAAGCAATTTGCTATTGAATGAATCATACCTGGGAACAGAGATACTGCACCTGCAGGAACTTTCTTTAAGGACTTTGTAGAGGATGCTGAAATCATAGGAAGTACAATACAAATGGATGCACTTGTTTTATGCTGTCAAAGTCTTCAGAACTCTACCATAGAAATAGGAATCTGAGAAGTCTTCTGAGCTCCATTTTTTTTTCCTCAACAGCTCAGAACTCTTTAGACATTCTCCTTGAACTTCTGTTTTTTTTAAACATGTAACAGTCTAGCTATTTTTGCTCCATTAAAACTCCACAAAACAGCTCTACTAAACTGAAGCTAATAAACATGATATACATTTACACATAGCATTATTTACAAGAGTTCACATTCACACACTCAAAACCACTTCAATATAACACACTTAAAACAAAATGGCGTAGCCTCCCAACCCATATCTGAAAATTCATCAAATACAATGCTTCAGTAAAAGCTGCTGCAGTACAGAACGTGTGCTCAGACTCCTTAAGGGTCTAGATACACAGCTGAAGGGAAACTCAGACGTGCATTAATCTGCAAGAAGAAATCTTTACTCCACTCAAACCCACAACTGGATCCTGCAAAGTATTCTTCAGCAGCAGAAACCCAGTGCATGCAGAGAGCTCTGCCAACATCAGTAAGGACATCCTTTCAGCTCCAGGAGAGTAGGTGTGTGTGTAAGAGATCATAACGAACAAACACATTTAAAATTCAAGCAAAACACAGCTGTTCTCTATTAAGACTGGGGAGAAGAGACTTGCCAACAACTGCGACTCCAGACTTTCTAGTTTGGAAACAAAACAGTCTAGCTGCTAGTGGCGATAAATCACAGCACAGACAGGACTGCAGGAGGCAACAATTGGTTCTTACCTTCACTTATTGGGACTCGCTCCTCTTTCTCTTGTGATTCTTCTCCTTTTGGTGCTTCAGCAAAAAGATCACTCTGTAGATAAAAATGCAAAGGGGGAGAAGTGGTGAATTTGTTTTTTGTAGCAAAAGACAGCTGCCGATTTTTCCATGTAGAATATCCACTTCTAAGCCAAGACAGAGGAGGTAACCACCACTCCCTTCTCAAAAGGATGTCTGCACATACAGACTTAAACCTAGGTAGTCAAGTGTTAACTTGAGTGCATACATTCAGAAGAGTAGTTTTCTGTCTTCTAAAATTTAATTTACACTGATTATCAGTCTGTTTACTGCAGAGAAGGAATGACCTTTTATTTGCACATCTTCAAGGGCTTACGCTAATCTACAGCTGTTTAGGTCCTGATTACACCCTTTAAGCTTTCCTACTGAGGCTTACACAGTAAGGTTTGAAGGAAGAATTCAGGTCAGGACAAGCATAAAAATACTCCTAAACTTCACATGGTTAAGATGAATGACTTATATCTCCTATATGCTAAGGAGACTAAGACACCAGTATGGTACAGAGAGACACATCATAGTTCAAAAGCATTGCAGGACACTCCCACAAGAGTCCTTGTGTCCAGGCTGCAGTTGCCCTGCGCCGATCCTCCCCAAGAATCACAGCCTAGATTTCCAGGAAACCTCCACATCTTGTGAGTACTGACCACTTAATTTCTTGAAAGCCTCCCTCTTACAGGAAGTTAGGCATTGGAGGTTGCCCCCCTGGAGACTCAAAATGCATGGTCTTTGTGTAAAGCTTTGTGGAAAGAAGGCAGCGATACTTCGGGAAGAATAGGGGA
>NW_008823922.1:2605090-2615347 GCF_000699105.1 Pygoscelis adeliae | reverse complement strand
TGCCAGTTACTATTTGCCTGTTGACCTACTGTGCTGCCTTCTGGTACAGTACATTGCACAAGGCAAGTGAAGGTAGGTTGCCCTTCCTAGGCGATTAACTTTCAGGTAACAGAAAACGAAGAAAAAGTGTATGCAGGCAGGCAACAATCACACACAAATCTGCTTGGCTGCCCTGTGTGTACAGGATGAGGAAAGTAGTCTTGGCAATAAATAACCAAGAGGCTCTAATGATAGTGTCATCTGAATTTACACCAACACAAAGCTGGCTTGCACTATCGGATTATTTTTTTTTTTAAAGCTGTTGGTTGCCACTTAAAAAGAAAGCACATTAATGTTTTTTCAATAAAGGCTGCATTTGAGTGGAAAGCACTGCATAGAACTATCCTCTTCCCTTCACACAATGCCCCTGCCTAGTGCTTGTTGGCTATATTCTAGCAGATTGGCATGGTAAGCTTGAAGTCAGCTGTACATGAGGTTTCCTTCCAAATTTCAGTCTAATAGCCTCCTCAGCTCCAAGGAACATGTGACTTTTTTTCTAGTTGCAACGAAGAACACAACATCCTGCAAAGGCAACAATTTGGCTACTATTCTGGACTATGCTAGACTGATACCAATATCAGCTGCACGATAAAATCGGAGGCAATAATTTGTTTTACGCAGCTGCACTGTCAGATTCTTAAGTATCCCTGACATTGGGTTTCTCTCTCCCTTCACGTGCACAAACGATGTTAAAATAAGGTCAGAAATGCACTTTGTGCCATTCCTTCATCAAGTCAGCTATAGATACATAGCACAAGAGTAAGCTTAAGGTGAACTTTTCTTGCCAGTGCGGGTAACCCAGGAATTGTACAATAACTAGATGAAAGAACATAACATAATTGCAATAGGGAACTTTTAACAGCACAGAGACAGAGAAACCCAACAGGATCACTGTCTGGATATGGTTTGTGAAAGATAAAATGGAAAGGACATCATGTTCTCTTTCCTCCTAAACTTCTCCCACACCCAGGGAGAAAAAGACCATGACAAAATTCAGTATTCTCACAGGCATTTTAATAGAAATCTTCTGTTTTAAAAGAAATAAACAGTATGGCATTTGGTTTATCTCCACAATAGAAGTGAGGTAGGTGCTGAGTAAGCTCTGCTGGAATTAGAACCCATCTAAAGTAATGATAGGACCACACTTGCATCTCTAGCAGCACTACTGCAGAAGAGAGAGCTTTGTGCCAAGGGGAACATAAGTAGTTCCTCACTTGTGTAGTTCTTTCTCTCCACTGGAAAGCTACACTACGCTTGAATGTTACCAAACAACAAAGTATTTCCCCTCCCTGCCTTCCAGAGGTGAGAATTTGTCGGGATCTTTCGTTTTGTTTCTAAAAGGGGGACACACACACTCCGTTTCTATCCTCTCCAGCATTCTCACCTCTTCATCGTCAAAGAGACCTGTTCCACCACTGAAGAGGCCACCCCTAGACCCAAACGGTGTGAAGTCTTCATCAGTCAACTTAGGAGGCTTGAAGATGTCATCATCTTCATCTAGAAAGCACAAGAGCCAAGAGCTGTGGTGCAACTGACCAAGTTTCAGGAAAGGGAATTAAAGAGACAGCCAAAATAAAAATTGGTTTGATTCCATCCCATCTCTCTCATAAACATGACACACAGAGAAGCTGCTGTAGTTATATTGGGTTGTATATGGTTGCTCCACAAGACCACATTTAAGGAGGAACTCTCACTAGGCCTATTTCTAGCCTTGTTTTACACACACATCACAACCTAGATTTGTGTACACACCCACCCTCAAGGATGCTCACTGATATCCCACTCAGTTTCTAGAGTAGATGCCACGACTTCCTAAGTGGTGTCTTACATTCCAGCCCACAATTCAAAAACAAGAGAGGAAGAAATCCTACCATCCGATGGAACTCTCACTTCTTTCTTCTCTTTCAGGGTTTTCCTTGGTTTGGTCTCTGGTGACAGGGCTTTAAGAAGAAAGTTTCAAAACATAAATAAAATAGCCCATCTTTACTTGTGATCAATCTATGATAAAGAGAACCTTGAAAAAAATAATCTAACCAAGCTGACCTATACATTTTCATACGAATCAGGCCAGTGAAGCAATTCTACAAAGTACAGGTTCTAAAATTGGCACTTAGAATTGTAATAGCATCATTCTGTCAGACACTGTCGGTTCAACACAGTTGCCCACACACAGATTAGTGTCAAATGAGATGCGAGAGCAACACAGCATTCCAGATGGTGCAGATCCCACACAGAACACACAGAACCTTTGAGCATCTCAAATGGCTCCAGACGTATTATCCTTGATTCAGTTACCTGAACTCTCAGCAAAGCCAGAGTTTTATTCCTTCTAGCCTTACCATCTCAAGGTTATTGCAACGAACAGAAGGTTTCCCTGTAACTGAACAAGGTAAGCTGGTAGGTTTTATACTCTGATACCCACAGACCTAGCTTGATTGTTTGAACCACACAAGAACACGCACACACTGTTCTTGTCTGTTCATGCTCTCAGAATTACAGGTCAAAAGCAGGCTCACAAGCACTTGCCACCTCAATTTCAGTCAGCTATTTTCAACTGCTGCTTTGCTGCAAGAATATAAGTACTTGAGAGAGGTGTCTCCCTTTGAAAACGATGCAAAAGTAAATGCAGTATTTAGTCTAAAATATCACTGAAAACAGTAGCAAGGAAAAGTTCCTCAAAACGCAGCATATTTAAGCCACAAAGAGGAAAAACCAAACAACCTACACCGCCTGAAAACATAAATCTACTGCTTGAGGGGTTTTCCGCTGTAGAGCTCACAGAAAGACTACAGTGACCAGCGGCTTCCACATACTTACCTGAAACAGGGGGAAGAACATGTGGTCAAACATGCAGTTGTACAAGCAGAGGGAGAATCAGACTGGAGAGAAAACCTTTCCAAATAATATGTGTGCTTGGGGAGTGACCTGTCTCACCTGAAAGCGATGTGTTTTCCACTACAATACTCAGTGAATTCCAAACCATTCCTATAAGTTATGGTCAAAAATTTTCTCAGAAGACAAAATAGTGTCTTTATTTCCTCTCACTGGGCTTTCACCTACTGCATATTCAAATAACAGATCTGTGAAACTTCTGTTACACAGAATGTCCTGTTCAACTCTCTCACGAGTCCCCCACTATCTCACAAGCGCTTATCTAGTGTTAACTTACACGAACGCTCTTCATCCTGTTTGACTAGTACTTCTCCTTTGATTCGGGCTGCCAGCTCATCTGCAAACGACGTTGGCCTCTTCTTTTTCTGAGGAGTAGGGACAAATAACAGCATATTCCTTATATACAATCTGGTTACCAACTTGATGCAATTGCAATTATAAATACTCTATTCTACAGCCTCACTTGTACAATATCCTGTCTAGACTTTGATTGAAGCCCTTAGAAGAGGCAATGCAGCTTTCTATTAAGAAAGCAATTGAGAGATTATGCGTGCATCAAGAGGAAAAAAAAAGCCATTTCTAGTCCCTTATCACATATTTTTTTTTAATGTCACCTCGTTTTGGGAACAGGATGAGTAAGAAGCATTTACCACACGTAAATGCAACAAGTAATTTCTCAATGACCCTCAAAGACAGCTTTGATGCCAGCTTAGGGTGCAGGAGTCCCCCAGTTTAAAGGGGTAAAGCCTGAACAACCATGTTGAAAGACCATTCAGGATTTTTACAGGCCCTTTCTATGGGATCTGATCCCAGGTAACTGAGAGCTACCATTATAATCCTTGTAAGAACAGATTTTTCATGAGGGAAGTCAAATCTCTCTCTCCAGGGAGGCAACAATTACTTACAGGCCTTGCGCTTTCATCTAAGTCTCCATCCTCATCTTCCTCTTTTTCAGAGTCAAAGAGATCACAGCCATCGTAATCATCTTCATCGCTCATCTGTGCTGTCCTCTAAAAAACAATAATACCCTGTTGTGTTCTCCTGGAGTTGGCATACAAAACAAGCACAAAACTACATCTGCTTAGCTAAAATATTCAAAGCAAACTTACTGAAAGGAGGGAAACATTCAGCCATTTTGGGGTACTTCACAGCTTTTAAGAGCTAAAGAGTGCCTCTAGCTCCAAGCAAGTTGCTGCATTCTCTAGTACACCCCCGTGCTGTGTCACTGAACATTTCCAGACCAGAGACACAACTGAGGACACTAAGGCTCTCCTCGCAAGGAGCGTACTGCTACTATACACAAGCCTGAACTGCTTTGGCTGTGCTGCTTCCCTTAGCTTATGAACTCCACTCCACTGAAGACCTACTATTTAGCCTTAATTCAGGAACATTGTGATCAGCTAGTAAAAAGTTGTATCATCTTGAGCTACTCCTAAGGTGGATAGCAGAATGGCAGACAATACATGCCCACGTCTTGGCTTCAGTCATGTCAGTAAGAAACAGAGGATGAAAAAGATGAAGTGAATTGTGAGCTGGGGGCTGGCACAGTCAAGGGCCCAGAAGTGAACTAAGTCATGAACAACCCAAAGATACTTGCTCATCTTAAAATACATCAGGCATACAAAGTTACCCTATGAAGGTCAATACAGCTTAACGTAACATCTGAGTGTGTTTGTAACATTGTTTTATCAATACATTGATTTAAAAAGGGTTGCTTTTTGAAACATTGTTCTTTTGGCACTAAACCATTTCAGGTTGAGGAGCCTCAGCATACATGTCTTTCCCAGTGGCGCACCGAAACATGGGTAAGATTCCTTCTCCTACTACCACCTACTACCAACAACTAAGGTCAGGCTTGAATTTTTCATTCTAAACATTTCTTTTCCCTTTTCATTCGTTATCCAAATGGACATACTTTTCAAACATTTAATACTGTTCACATCCCCAATAATCCTACAGGAGCCTCGTTTTCCTGGGGTAGATTCTTTGAACTCTGATGACTCCAAAATTATTCCTGAGGAAAACACACATCAGGCAATGCCATTGCACATATGTTTTGCATCTAATGATGGCTTGCAAGCATGTCTTTAAGCCCAGCCCAGGTTCAATTTCACAACACAGTGCCATCTGGCCAGGACAACCTTCCCATACAAAGTTATACAAATCAGGATTAACCAAAGTTTTTAATAGTTAATTTTCTAGAGCTCTTATCTCCTCTTTCTTGCATCCTCACTGTGTCACAAGTGGAAAGTCTTTCAGGTTGTACCAGGGTATATAACCGTACCATCTTTTGGTCATCTTCACTAGGGTTTCCAAATTCATCATCTGATTCCTGGAACACAAGAGACCAAAAGACAAGCATCACACATTTTTGTCCAGCCATCAAGAGAGGGCTCAGAAGATTTGGACTTGCTTATGTTTAGACATTCAGATCTCCTCACTGTGACCTGACCAAGGAATTGTTCCTCCACCGTTGACCATCGTTATGAACAGAGCTCACTAGAAAGTCATTAATTTAGCAAAGACAGCAAGCTCCACCTGACAGTGCATTTGAGTGACTCAAAAGGGATTTAACTTTAATTGAGCAAAGATACCAAAAGCAAACTCATCAGGAAAAAGGGAGTGCTTGCATAGCACAGTTACAAAGCAGAGACATCCCAGCCAAGGCAGGCAAAACATATCAGAAATTGATAGTCCAATGCAGCAGATTTATGAGGCAAAGCCTGGAGGTGCATTACTGACACCTACTTAACCTTTAGACTTGCTCCTGTTAGTCTCCATCCCATTCTTTGTAACTGTAATTTACAACAGATTTGTTCTCCATAAATGCAATTCTTGATAAGAATCTGATTTGCTTCACAAAGTGAAATTAGACTGGAATAAAACACTTCAGTTTGAAGTATTCTACTATAATAGCAGTTAGAGCCAAAGCCACTTTATTGCTCCTCTGAAAAGCTGCAGAGGAAACTACTGCATAAGAATAATAATGAAAAGCACATTTACCACAACTGACATGGGGAACAGACATTGTGCAATATTATCTTGAGACCCCACATGAAAAAGCAAGGTAGCTAATGGCCTCATACACAACCAAGGACTCATGAATGCTTGTGCAAAGCAGCTGGTACTCTGTCACTTGTCACTTACCTCTTCATCCTTCTCTTCACTGTCAATTACACTTCCACGATCGCTATCTACAGATCCTTCTATTTTAAATGAAAACAGAGAAGTTAAGATCAGACACGACATCTGTACACAGAGCAATGTGGTCACCAGACATATCGGCAGCAACTTTAAGGGCTTTGTGAAGAGAATTAAAAAATCAGGTGGAAAAAAGAGTGGTTTGGAAGAGCTTTGAAGGCTGCCGAAATTTCAGCACTTTGCATTTCTAATACACGGAGCACAAGTTACTGAGAAGTTACTGCTTTGCATACCAGCAAAGTGGTTGTTACAGCATGATGCACATTTTTTCCCCCAGCTAATTACAGTGTGCATCTAAACATGCGAGAACACTACGCAGTATAACCCAAGCTGTGAGTTAAAACACACCGAAGTCTCAATTAGGAACTAGTTACTCGCATAGGAATGAGAGGTCATGCCAGCACATACCTTCACTAGAGAGATCTCCGAGGCCAACATCATCTTGTTCCATAAACTGCTGAGAGCCAATCAAGTAAGGTAAAGGCCTATCAATATAGAGATCCTGGAAGGAGAAAACATCAGGTCTTTCTGACACCTAGGAACAGCTCTACATTGCTGGCAAAGACAGAAGTCTTACACCCCTTGTTTTAACTCAAGGAAGATACAAACCTGTTTAAAGAGAGTCCCACCAGACACATGCTTCAAGTCAGCATGCAACTGGGTGGGCCAGCTGAGGTTTATTCCTTTTTAACACTGTCAAAGAAGGGAGCTACTTCTACTTGTGTGGTCCCAACTTGTTTTCTAGGTGTCATCTAACAGAAGAATATCCTTGCAAAGACTTGCAAACACCAGTCTTATCCCAAATCCTGCACCTAGTGTTCTTAATTACTGGGAAAGTAAAAACCACCTATGAAGATATGGTTTGTACCTAAAAAGCATGAAATTTAAAGGTCTCACTCCACCCAGAATTGAGGCTTCTCTTTCCAAGTTCACTGCCATTAAACTAACTCCCTTTAGGGTGCCATACCTTAACGCTAACCCAACTGCAAGACAAGCAGGCTACACAAGGAATAGCTCAGCAAGGAGCACTTCTCCTTCAGATGCAGTCATCAAATCCTCTTTTTAGGTAACGAATATCAATTTTATACCAACGCAGTGATACTGCTGACAGAAGCAAAGAGCAAGTCCAACAAAGCCAAACACAAACCCACGCTCCCAGCAAGAACAGGTACCTTTGGCTCAAGTATCAGTTCCACCCTTTCGTTACTTTCTTCTTCTTCTGAGTCAGAGTTGCCTGCTTTGATGTCTAGCTGTTCAAACGCACTGTCCAGAACTTGCAGCCCATAATTCACTGCTGCTTGGATTTTGGGGATCAGATCAGCTTCTTTCTGTTCCCGTGTCTTTTCCTTTAGTAACAGGAACAACACATTCTCATTGCATTTTACTCAAGACTTAATCTCACTGCAACATGCATGCAAAATTTCAACTTCAAATTAGTACAATGAAAGCTTTTTCACTATATGTAAGAGAAAGACCTTCAGAACCTTTTTTTGCTTGACTTAATTCACCTTTATCACTCCCAGAAACAGAGATGTTCTAGACATCCACACCAGCACAGTACTATCTTATTTGTGCTCCCAGCCCATCAAGAGAACATTTATGGTATAATACACCTAGACTGTAAGGTATATAGAAAGCTCTCTGAGTTTTTATCCCTGGGAATTGCAGTCAGATTCTACTTCCCCAATTCACTACCTCTGAATCCAATAAGAAGGCCCAAGGCCTCAATTCTATTGCTGAAAAAACATGCACAGCCATTTGAAAATCATCACATAAGTCTTGTCTACTGGACACAGTATTGATCTTGGGGAGGCCCTAACAGATTATCATACACTGTAGTAGCCTCCAATGTTACTGTCAACTTTATGTTTGAATGACATACACTATCCAACAGAGAGACTTCAAGGAGAAAGGAAACAGTTTGATTGTAAGCTGTAAATGTCCGCAAAATAAGTTTGAAAATGAGAAGGTAGACAACAGCTGCAAACATACTGCCAGCGCTCAAGGCAGCTTAAGTTAACTACCTGCTCTGTTTTGTCTCCACCATCAGCTTTGGGAATAGGCTCTTCCACTTCTTCATCATATACTCTCTAAAAAGTCAAGCAAAATTAATTCAAGTAAGAACAACATACTGCTGCAGGGGCTAAACCACGGGCACACCAACAAAATAAAATACAATGTTAATGTGTAATTAATTACACATTAATTTATTACATATTTTTAAAAAAGCCATGGATGATGCCAGCATTTTCATAGCTTCCTTCATGCATTGAAGTCATCATCCTGAAGTTACCATCAGGCAGCCTCTCAACCTAACTGAGGTAATTCAAGACTGCAAATGTCACTGCAGTAGTAGAAGACAAGTTGACCATTTAACCCTGTTCACAGATTGACCTGAATATGCTAAAAAAAAAAGCACTGTTTTAACCCCCCTAACATAAAGCTATTCCAGAAACCTTCAAAGTTGAACCTAAGTTTACTTACGGGCTATTTTCCTTTTGTTTTCTGTCATTTAGTAGCTTTCATTCTTTAGCATTTACGCTTCCCCTGTACTGAGAAAGTTCGCATCCTCCCTCAGCCTTCAGTTTGTTCTGATGATCCCTCCCATCCAGCTCTTTTAGCACTCTTTTGTAGGATCAGCTACAAGGAGACACAGTGGAATAAAGTCTCCCTTGAAGCTGCAAACCTAAATCCAAATCTCTCAAAACACAGGTGCACTTATCCCCTGGGAAGAGACAGATCTCTCACATGAACTAAATTGAGAACTAGAAATGAGGACCTATTTCTGTGCACTTAAATTTGGGAACAAACAGCTTCAAGCACCCAAGATTTAAGACGTTTGGTACAACCCATTCTCAGCAGAATCATGATGCTGAACAGCAAAGGTAGGCCAGAAAAGACATTGCAGCTCTGAAAAAAGCCACCACCACCACCAAAAAACCCCACAACAGAAATCCAGATTTTGTTCGTCTCGTCCTCTGCCAGCGTCTTTCCAATAATAGCATCATGGCTTCAGATGAGATACACGTGGCCTGAGAACAATGCTGATCAAAAGAAAATACCCAATAAAACTCAGAGTGCTAAAAAACCCTCCACAAATCTGAAAGACTATTAAAGCTCCACATCTTAATTATAAACATGCTCCTAGTGATACAGCGTTGTAACAGGCTTTCAAGTCTAGCTTTTACCTTCCTAAAATAGCAAGATTCATAAAGTGGGAACATTAACCGACAAATACGCTCATCATGACCAAACGTAACAGACAGCTGCCTGTAGTCCAACACCTTTAACAGCAACTGCTTTTAGCATAAAACACCACTGGGCAGCTTTACAGCATCGTATAACATTCCTCATATTTAGACAGCCAAGTGCAGCCAAATGCTACATTCATGCTACCTGTAAAGATATACCAAGACATCCCTGAGATAGCTCATTCATAGTCCTAAAAACAAAACTCTGATCTCCATGTCACATATAAACAAGGAAGGAAGGTACCTCAGAAGAGGCAAAAGGGAATCTGCCAATATTGGACAGTAAATCACTCACGAAGGAATGAGGACACCATTTAACAGAAAGCGATTAAAAGCCACTTCATCTCTAAATTACCATCAGATTTGCCAAAAAGTCAGATCACTTCTCCACATTACAGTAAGGCGCAACACCGATGTTTGAAGTACAAGCTTGGTGCCGTACAAAAGCATACTCACGTTCTCTATGAACTGCGTATTGGACAACATAAGAAAGTCATTGAAGACATTATGAAGGCGACAGTCTGTGGCTTTTGTTTCACTAATCAATCCATCTACTTGCTTTTTGATTTCATGAGTCCTGGAAATGGTTTGCTGCGAGAACTCTTGTAGAAAACGCAGAAGCTGTTTACAACAGAGGAAGGCAATAGTCAGCATCCAACTCCTTTTTCTTTTGGCACCGTTTATGACACCGGCAGAGCAGATCATACACTTCAACCGAGAATCAAAACAAACACGGTTTAGACGAAACACCCCGCGTACGCCCAGGACCAAGTCTCTGTTTCCACTCCATTCTGCACTCCCTTCCGGGCCGACTCCTCATTTTCGTTTTCTCGCCCGGACCGGAGGCTTACAGCAACGGGAGAGCCTGCCGACC
>NW_008823922.1:2592784-2604317 GCF_000699105.1 Pygoscelis adeliae | reverse complement strand
CCCGCTGGGCGTAGCCCGGCCCGGCAGCCCGGGAGGAGCAGAGGCCCCTCCCGGGCCCCCACCCGGGCCTAAATCGGCCATCGCAGCGTACAGCCCCCAGAGGGGGGTTGAGCTAAGCCGGCGGAGGTCGCTCCCGGCTGGGTGAGGGACGCTCACGCGGTCCTTTCTGCGAGTTGTGGGGAACCGTGTCTCCCAGGCGAGGGGAATGAAGAACCAGCTGGGAGATGGCTTCCACCACTGCAACTGCTTCAAGGGTCTCGACCGAGAGGCCGTTCGTGACTTGTCACGGACGCGGGCGCAGAGGGGCCCTGCTCTACACCGGGAACGAAGCCGGGGGTGGCAGGAGTAGCAGCTCATGGCAGCACGCCTGCAGCACAGCAGCATTCCCCCGCGGAGCGCTGCAACGGGGTACGCTGATGCCTGCTCTTACAAGTAGCGAGGGACCCCTTCCTCCTATTTTTCTTGTGAAAGCAAGTGTAAGACTTACCTTACAAGTCAGGTAAAATCTCCTTCGGTTTAAACTGGATCAGTTTAAACTGGAATCAGTTAAACTGATTAAACTGATCCAGTTTAATCAGTTCTGAAAAAAGATTCCACACTGGAATTCCACACTGGAATTCCAGGATTTGCTAGAAGAAAATACTATATACGCTAACATAAATAAATATACACTGCAAATCGCCAAACTGGGATTCACAGCCAATTATCCCTGGGTCTTTACAGGCCAAACACCCACTCTAACTTCCCACTTTCTCACTAAGTCATTTTTTTCCAATGGATTATAAAACCTTGTCATACCACTGTATTTCATATATTCTTTATTACAAGTGAATTAACAAGAAAGGAAATGACAATAAAATCATCTGTTCTTCCAGCTGGTAACTAAATAATTCATTGGAAATTTATATTAGATCAACCCTTGATATGAGGACATGGAGTTTATTTACTTACTTATTGCACTTGGCTACACTGATACCACAGAAGACCTCGTGAGGAACCAGGGCATTGGGTGATTTACTTCTTTCTTAGGTTCTCAGTTTAAATATGAAAAAACACCCAAGATCTCTAAGTTCTCATATATTGATTTTAATGGCTACATCCAGATACTCAAAGGATATTGCTAGATTAGGGCCATAGGAACTTCTAAAAACAAAGTATCATCATATGCCTTTTGATTCTATTTTTCTGTGATTCTATAACAAGGTACCATTACTGAACTGGCTTAGACCTTCAACCCCAGTAGAATCTAAAGAATTTTAATATACTGATAGTAAAGCAGAAACTGATGAAGCACAAGTAGAAAAATATTAGCCTAGGCTAGTTTCACAATGTCTTAAGCAAGATTGTTAAAAAACACACAGATGGGATTAATCTAAAATTATTCTCCAAGGCTTTTAGTGTTTTGCCATAGTTCCTTCCTCTGCAACATTCGAAAACCAAGAAAAATTTGCCATTAGTTACTTTCCATATTCACCGACATGTGGAATAAAATCCAACAAGTCCTTTGCTGATAATGTGAAGTTCTGCTGGCACAGAACTTTGTGCATTACAAAACGTGAGATCTATATGCTCTATGTGTACTGATGCTGAAAAATATAGGGCAGCTTCAGGTTTGAGGGTATTGCAGATTAGTTTCCACTAAAAAAAAAAAAACAAAACAAACAAAAACCAGCAACATAGAATCTGAATGTTCCTTTAGGGGAAACTTTATTTGTGATACATACACCAGTCTCTGAGCAGAGAGGGCTATGAATGACACAATAAAAATCTGCTTTCTAGAAGTCCCAACCTAAACATTACTGTCAGGGTCCCAAAAAGCATTTCAGTCCTAAAATTCCTTTTAGAGACAAATTTAGATAGGTTCCTTTTAAAGGTTAGAGAGACCTTGGCAACAAGAAAAATCACTTGCTGTTCCTGTCATATGTCATCAGGGACTAATTTGCATATTAAGAAACAGAACATGCAAGACTGCATAGAGCTGAGCGCTCTCGTATCCACGCTTACAGGCATGCCTTAGCTCTGTGGCATCGCTTGCTACTTGTGTGTGGCCCTGAGACCCATGTCTGTGCAGCTCATATTCCGCAGAACCTTTCAGAGCAGGGCAGAGTGCTTCTGGAATCAGTCTGGGGGACAAGTCCTCTCCTGCATGACCACAAGGACAGAAGTTACAGCAGACTGGCGTTCCTTGTAATTCTGCCAGTCCCATGCAGCCGCTTAGCCTTGTGCATTTGCAGCAGTGTGAAATGAGTCAGAGGTCTTTTGATGGGGCCCTGAAGGGCTGCAGTGAAAGTGTTTGAGGTGGGGCCAGGCAGTCAGGAGGTTATTGGGAGGCTCCTGTGGATTGCAGAGATGGGCCAGAGTACAGGACACGAAGGGTTTGGAGAAAATATACACAGGACAGATTTGAGAAACGTAGCACATACTGCAAGTGCTGCTCTCTTCTGCACTCCAGTTTCTGTAGAAGAACTAGCACAGCATAACGGGATGCTATAGTTATGCAGACATGGTACAGGAGGAAACAAACCTTTATGGATCTCTTCCTGGTCCTGCTTCAGTCTATTTTCTGCAGTGTTGCTCTGTGGTGGAAAAAGCCATTGCCTATCCTGAAATTGCTTGTTAGCAGCCCCGTCCAAAAATTTGCTACCCAAGACTGCTTCCAGACCATAAATCCTCTGGTTAGTTCTGATAACTTAACAACACTTAGAACTGGAGACAATAGTGATGAAAGTTTGTTGCTCTAGTGTGAAAGCTTGCTTACATACAGACTTGGCATCAGGGATATGCCTGAAATTACAGCTGGCTCTGGGATTTCCCAACTGAGTTGGGGATACAGACATAAATATGTGTCTGTAGTTTGCCTCCTCAATGCAGTAATGAAATTAGCAGAGTTCGGATTGAGCAGCGGGGGCTGATCCTGGCACACTTAGGGATTCTGTGCTATAGCAATCTGGATGGCTTTCTCCTGGCTTAGATCCCTAAGCTTCCTTCCTGTGAAACCAAGGCATGGAATGGGGATAAAAAGTGGTGGGAGGGGTACTACAAACAGTTGGAGTTATCCAGGCCAAAGAGCACACTAGGACTCCTTAATCCACCAGTGTAAGCGTGGGTTGTGTTAGCCTCAAAACTTGTTCTTTACATCCACAAAGAAACATCTGTGAACGTCAGCACAAGAAGCAATTGCAAAGCAAAGGAGGAAATCCATTATTTACACTCTTGCACAAGCTGACACCTATTCCTTCCCATGGACCTGGTCCCCAGTGGGTACCCACAATAATTTCCACAGGCCCATAGGACTGCACAGAACTTCTAGTAGCTACAGAATGTCTGTAGGAGGCTAAAGGCAAGGTGATGCAACCTTGAAAGTAATTTGGAGGCCAGTATTGTGCGCTTGTTACGTATGGTCACAGCTTACTGTCTCTTCACAACTTCTGCAGAGCTGAAAGCAAACATTTTCATTTGGAGTGGATCCTGACTACTGTCAAACCAAGTAGTAGATTGTTTTGTCCAGAAAATATCCCTATAAACAACATGACCAGCTTTAAGGGAGGTATTGTGTTTGCCATACCCGTTCACTGCTAGGCCATATGCAAGTCTATTAAAGGCAGAATGATTTCTAGTACACATACACAGATTATGAAATAACAAGAAATATTCTTTATTCATACAGGATTATTAGGGGGATCTGATTTTTCTCTTTTACTTATTTTTTTTAAACTCTTTGTGTGAAGTGGCTACTAAATTCCTATTAACATTTGTCCGTGAAGAAATTACAACTTACAGTGGACAAAGACTCAGTCTTGATATGACATTCAATATAAATTTAAATATAATTCTCTCTTCTTGATAATCTGGGTAATGATATGCCATATAGCTAGCCTGGGTAATTCATGTTTCCCTGTGGGTAAAACTTTGGCAGAAGAAGTACTGCTTTCTGTTGCCTTACACTGAAAGTTCTAGCAAAAGCTTAAACAGACACACCACTTGGTTAAACCCACAAATATTTACAAGGCAAAAAATGAAAGAGCATACTGCACCCAGCTTTCCCAATAGCTAACAGAAAGTAAATATGTTTTTAACTTTAGAACAGGATGCAAACAAAAGAGAAGTCAGGTTACAATTAAAAGGTAAGCTTCTGTACCACACAAGAAAGAACCCCCACACAGTTTGTGCATTGTTCTTCATTTTCCCTGCCACTCTTCGTTCTCATGTGCAGGTTGTGTTTATGGCTTGGTACAGATACGGAGAGATGTGGTTGTCCAAGCCCTGCAATTACAAGAGCACCCCAGCCTCCAAGAGATAGTCTCAGCACCTGCGTTATCTGCAGGCTGCAAAAGGACTTGGGGGTGGCAAGTGAAGTGAGGGCTTGAAGATGCCTCAGTCTCTGGCACACAGTGTAGAGAGGAGTGCCTATAGCTAGAAATAAGTACACGTGTGCTGTCACTGGACCAGCACAGGAGCCTGAAGCCCCCAGAGGTACTTCCCCTCCTGCTTGGGATTCATTGCTGGTTAATGCAATGACAGACCAGACCACTTGCCTACCAGTGTATTTATTTGTTTCAGGGAATTCAAAATCAGCTTTCCTTTAAAATAATTAATTATAACCTGTGTGTCAGAAATAAGCAGACTATGATTACCGACGTCACCTAAAAGACCTTGCTGCCGCGTACTGAATCAAATGACTTACTGCAATAGGTTGTTGTGCAAGCAGGAAAAAAATAACCGGGATGACAAACTCAGTTCAGGTAACTAGAAATCCTAAAGAAGGAGAAAAAAAAATCCAGAACTGCTAATCCTCTAAAGGAACCTGGACTTGGACACACATGACTTCATTGGCTCATGGTTTTCCCCACGTGGGTTTGATCCTTCTTTGATCCCAAAAGTTCATCTCTCATGGTAAAATCGTGGTCTTGGAGGATGGCCGTTATCTTGGTGTGGGGTCGGAACGCTTAGTGTGTGAGGAATGGGGGAAAGTGACTTTTGGGTTCTATCTCTGGGGTCTGCAGTCCTCTACAGTCAGGTAATAAGCTCTGAAACTTGAAATCTCTGACACACTTAAGGGAGCCACCCGAAGTCGTGCATCAAGTCAGTGTCAGAATGAAAAAATAAAAAAGCTCCTGAATCACAGTCCCATGGTTTTCTACTTCAGTCCTCAGCAGAACTGTGAAACATGAAACTCACAGGACTAGTGAAATAGTGCTACCCTCCCGCTTTTGTAAACAGGTCAAGAAATTGAACTTCTCATATCCATTGATATATCATAGTTGATAAAGCAACATGGAGCCAGGATGACCGTGAACTTATGTTCTGGGTTAGATCCAGCAAAGCCTTTCACGAAGCACGTTCTTGAGAACAAGGGGTGGCTCCACTGGAGACAACGGAACCACCCACATGGCTAAAGCTAAGGATGTGCTTGGTGTGGTTGAACCTTGGTGTGGTTGAACATGAACCTTACATTTAAAAAAGGAAGGAGAAGCATATTCCTTTTTATATAAAAGTGGATACATCAGAATTATACATACTTAGATGAATAGCTGCAGGCAGCTACAAAGGGAATAAAGCTGCAGGGCAGTTCTAGAGGCATACCAAAGAATTCTTGCTAAGTCAGTCCTGTGTATACTTACTCATGCTCAGAAAATTCATTCCCATAAGAGCAACATTGCCTCTGAAGCTATTAAAGGATCATGACTTTGTTGCTGAAGGACAGCTGCTGCAGAGTATACATCAACCCTGATACACAGAAGTGGTCTCTCCTGACCACAACAGTGGCAAATCTAGTCTAGCAGATTATAATATGGTGTTTCTTCCCAAGAACGTTAATCTAAACCCTTGCTTATACTCCAGAGTTCCTTAACAGTAATGAATTTAAATTAGTTTATTTAAGCCAGTGCAAAAACATTTAGTTGCACTTAAAATGAATCTCTCCAGCAGTTTATCTTTAGCTGAGAGGGAATTTACTTAAACTACTATTACCAAACTACTACTTAAACCTATTGCTAGGTTTAAATCGACACAAAGTTTATTACGCTTAAAATAAAGGAAAAGCATGTGCTAGGTTTTACATTAATTTAACAAGAATATTTTTAAATAGTCTGGAAGTGAAACGAGAGGAATGAGGCTTTTCTTTCTCTCTCCAACTCTAAAAACACACTCGACAAACAGCCTGGTAACAATAGATTACCTTGAGCTGCAAATTGCCAGGGGGTCATGAAGCAGGATTGTGGGGACAGGACAAGGGTAAATGGCATCCCCTTCCTTTCCATCACCCCAAATCAACCCGCCTTTTAGAAGGTCCTAGAAAAGTACTTCTAACCACTACAAAAATAATACAATAGCTGGACAGGATAACCTTTTCAGAGATTTTTTCAGGTGTCAATACTTCAGAGAAAATGCTTCCTGAGAAGCTGAAAGAGAACAGACATGTTTAGCAGCATTCAACTGGGAAACTAGGAAAGGTCTAAGTATGAAATCCTGAGCAGTTTTCCTACCAACAAAGTCTTAAAAATGTTTCCTGCTTTTTAGTAGTCTTGCATTCAGAAAAGGCAGACATTCAATGCTCTGTGTTTTCATAACCCAGCTATCAACTTTGCAGGAATATTGAAAATGATCAGAAATGGCTGGGCTGGTCACAAGGATGATACACTTCTCATGGGAGGGCTTGTCAGGCAGTTTTGTCTCTCTTCATGCTATATGGCAACTGGTGAAAAGCGAATCAGTGCAGTGCTATGGAAGCAATCATTCTTGGAAAAAGTGTATTAAAAAAGCAACTCACTGGAGATGTGGCCAGATCGAAGACTTTAGGAAGAGACTGAATTATTTTAAAGCCAGATCTGCATATCCTGAGGCAGGAGGTTCAAAGGCACTCAGAGGAGTGTCAGCCTACCAGCAGACAATCAGCAGTGCAGCTGGCAGGGCTCCGGCATCTTTATCAAGAGCTCGCTGGCAGAAGAATAAGGTGTTCTGACTAACAAGTGCTTTGAAAGCAAAACCAGTCTTGCTTTGAGCTGTCTATCAAAAGCCGCAAAAGGACTGGCATAAAATTTCCTGTCAAGCCCAGGGTGACCCAGGGATAGCAAAGCCTGGACATGGTAGGTGAAGGGAAGGGAATGCTGTAAAACCGGTGCAAGCCATAGGTTGGTACACGTCATCTATAGTTTCTCTACACTTGTATGAAACCCTTATATCGAGTAATCTGGGAGAAAATAGAAAATCATTGCTGCTAGTGTTTGCAAACAATGCTTAATGTGACAAATAATGACTAAGTGGGGTTGTCTTGATGGTAAAATAAACTGTGCTTACTTAATCCATGCTTTAGAGTTTTTTTATTTTTTTTATTTTGTAGGAATAAGAATTTTTTAAAGCTCTGTAAAACATAAAATCTATATTAACAACAGTGCCCCTGAGAAGAAATTAGGGATGGAAAGCAAATATTTTGTATCTAGAACAATACGGCTCTTAAGACAGCAGATGTGATCCCTGGATGTATATACAGGAAAGGCATTATGTCCTTCATAGCATCTGGGGCCATTTCCACAACACTTACAAGCTTTCATACCTTGTTCTTTACTCAGATTTGAAATGAGAGCCTGTCAGGTTGGAGACTGTTCAGAAATGGGTTACAAGAATGAAAGGAAATTTGTGCTACACAACTGAAGACCAAAACCACTGTACTCACCTGAGAGAAGTTATAAGCTGACTTGACACTCTGTAAGCACAGACGAGGAAGATTTTGATGATGAAGTAGTAGGATGCTGGAAGCAAAGGATGAGAAAGGAAGTTTATTTAATTTTCTCAATGACATAAACATGATTTTCATGAAATGAAAGTTTTAAAACGTAGTGATTATATCAGAACGAAAAAAATTCAGGTCTATAGTCTGTAAAATGGAATGCTTAGTAACTTTTCACGAATTATGTATTTCTTACTAAAGGATTATCAAACCTGCACAGACTTCAGCATTTCCTCCAAGAAGGTCATGGCATTATGTCACGCGATGTACTTAATTTTTTTTTTGGTCCTGCTGAGTTCTTTGGATTGAATACATCCAAAACCTGAATTAATTAGTACTCAGAAATACATAGTGCATAGAAGGAAATGAAAGACAACTTTTCTTGCCACCACTCCACCATTCCAAAGTATTTACAATTCTGTGTTTAATTTACTCTAAAAAAAAAAGCCCAAAATTATTTAGCTTGTAGTACAGCCAAATTTTATTGGATTTATTTGTCCAAAACTTCTAAATGTAATCTTAAAATCATATGCCAAATTTCCTGTAGCTGGTGATAGGTCTCCCACAGGAATGAGTTTCAAGTTGCTTGCCAGCATCTGTACCAAAGTATTTCTTTTTGAAACATAGGTAGGGCCACAGTCTGTTACTTCATTCTAAGAAGAGGTTGCAGGCGCAAGGGAAAGCAGAGTGCTATTTGATTAGCACTCTGAAATTTACCACTGCCTGAGGAAGTATTTTGCATATATAAAAGTGATCATATACTCTATCACAGTTATTCAGGTCAAAGCCTGAACAGTCCCACAGGAGCAACAGCAGGCTTTTGATTTGAGAGGAAATCCTTGTCTTAGTTGAGGAGACAGAGAAATGTTGTAATGTGATCCAGTTTTGACCAAGATCTGAATGTTAAGAGGTTTTAATACCAGTAATGGCCAAGTACCTTCAGTTATCTTACAGTGCACAATGCAGCATTAAACATGAGTATGCAAAGATCTGGCAAAAGCTCCCTAAGCTATTGATACCTGGGTCCCCACCCTAAGCATATTCCAGCCCACTGATAGCAGAAATGGTCAGCTGCCGCAGCTAAAAATCACCTAACCATATAATACTGCCTACAGCTTAGCTGCCAATATTTGTATTTCATCAGAAAGGCATTTTGTCTAATCATAATGCTTCCAAGGACTACAAAGTTCCGGGTTCAATCTTTTACCCAGGTCAGTGCCCTACAGAATCAAACATTTTCTGCCACTGCCAGCTGGTGAAATTTCAGTGATTTCTTCAGAAATTTCAACATAACTGCATTTGAGTTGAGTAAGCTTTTTTCCCCAGACTTGAATTGCTCAACATAAAGGCACCATAAAATATTTTCTCTCAGATTCCACATAAAGCATTTGCAGAGTTCTTCTAGAGACTTGGAGCTCTTTGGAAGGCAAGCATTCCACAATGGTAAGTCAAAGGTTTAGATTTTTTTTTTTTTTAAATGAAGATACAGATAGCTATTTGCTTTAAAACTGCAAAGAAGGATATTTAAGAGAATCACCTAGTTAAACATTTTTAAGCGTGGATATATTCTATTAAAAAACTGCAGGACGCAAAGAAAGTAAGACACCTTTGTGAAGATTACTGTGAAATTTGTTCTTTGTTTTGTAATTCTTTACAGGAAACTGTACACATATATCTCTTGGTCTTTCACTTGCTGTTATCCTTTTCTCAGAAATGTTTGTGAAAATATTCAGAATTTTGTAAACATTTAGGACTGTGCTTTCAAAACCTATAGATCTGAAATACAGTTTAAAATATAGTCCCTTTACAATTAAAAGTGTAATACACAGTGTATTTTGTCTGCATTTCTCTTTTGATCTATCAAGTTGCGTCCTGTTTCAGCTCTTCAAGCCTCCAAATGTGTTTGCAGAATCTGAATCAACAGTTAGGTAATGCTAAATAGATAGACAAAGCCCTGTGGCCCAGTTTTCCTCTAATTTGTGCTCACATAATCCCCAAAGGTACAGACATCAATTACTACCTTTGATGAGAGTCTCAGGAATGGCATAAATTTTACAGAAGAGGCAGTAGTTTCTGCAACATATGTAGATTCATAAATAAAGGGAGAAATTATCATCCACTTCTTTCTCTGCCTAAGCTTTCCTGAGGGCTTGTCCATACTCAGGCAAGACCTAGTTGAACAAAATGATCTGGTGTCTCATTCCACATTAATTCACCCACTTTCAAAGGCCATTAAATCCAGTTTGGAAGATTCTGTTCCTCAAGACTGCTGGTGGCATCCCCTTTTTAAGAGAGAGAAGAAGAAAAAAAAGAAAAAAAAGATTCCTTGAAGTGCCTTGCTCACAGACTGCCCAGAACAACACAACTCCGATGTTTAACTAAGAGCCCTTAGCATCAGTGTAACAGTAATAATATCTGCCATTTCTAGTAAAGGATACTGTTTCTGCCAGTGCTTTCTTACCTGTTTGACATCTTCTGTGCTCAGTCTAATTACCTGTGGGCCCTTTGCTGCTAACTGTCTGTTGCTTAGCTGGCGTATCCTTTGGTTGTTACAGTGTAAGGCCAGTTCAGACAGAGATTAGACACCACAGACTTCCCCTTCTGTTTTTGTTTGGAATCAGTGGAAGGTCCAGAAGTTTGGTCTTTAGAGAGAGGAGCATGCCCAAGTTCATCTGACTGGCATTTCTAGGAATAGCAAGATAAGGACAAGTGTTGTAGCAAATAAAGGATAAAACATTCACAGAAGACAGGCCAGCATAGCAAAAGAAGGATTTTAGTCTTTTCTATAAAGACATGGGTGACAGCAGTAAGACCTCTGGTAGAACTGGCCTGTGCTGTTGCGAACACCTGAACCAGTTTGGAGGAAAGCCACCACCAAACTCCAGATGGATGGCTAATATACAGCAAGCAGTATCCCAAGCATGTTGAGATCCCCTGTGGGAAGCTATGTTTCCCTGAGCTCACAAAGCCCCGGATAGCTGCACAGCACAGATAGCCCCACAGATCCATGCCAAATGCACATGGAGCCTCAGCAGAGACCAGCTGCAATGTTACATCCTACAGCTTCCTACGGAACAGGAGTTGCTTAGACAATTTTCCTTTGGCCAGGCACCACAGAATAGCACAGTTCAAGAGTTTCAGTCTTTCTTCTTAACTTCTCATTCTGGCTATGGTCCTTAGCATGGCAACTGGTTCTATTCTACCCCAAAGCCTCAGGAACTCCAAATCACACAACCAGTATGGAAATTAAACATTACACCCTTCCCAGACCACTCCATAGACCCTCCTCCTCCATTTCACTATACCATAAATGTCCCTCAGCCCTGTAAGAAAGCAGCACATCAAGGGTTAAAATAGCAAGTGTTTTCCACAGCAGACAGAAGAGATTCCCCTTGGCTCACCATCTACCTAAGGTTCAGGACGTTTCAGTGTCTTTTGATATTCATGATTCAAGTAACCCAAGGTAGACAGCAGAGGTGCCTAAAAACAAAGCCTCTCACTGCTATTTTAAACCCCGGTTTCAAGTAGCAACAGCCTCTGGAGTTCAGAGCCGTAACTTGGAAAGTTCTACTCATTTTACAATCCTTTCATGTTAATCTGCAAGTGCTATCAAGAAAAAGTAAATAACTTCCTCCACTGCTTCTCAGCCTCTGGCCATTCCTAAAATTTTGCCTTAAGTTATCCAGCTTAAGCAACCCATCAAAGTAACCCTGTGCTCTCTCACACTTCCCCAGTCCCTCTACCCCAGTATAACAGCCATTACAACGTTATGCAAGCTTTTTCAAAAAAGTCCTGGTTGCTCTGCAG
>NW_008823922.1:2567113-2592731 GCF_000699105.1 Pygoscelis adeliae | reverse complement strand
TTAGCTGTTGCCACCACTAGGCAAAAGCTGTTGCCACCACCGGACAAAAGGAAGAGTGTACTGTGACGTGTCCAGACCTGTGTGTGCATGGTTTGACAAGATGGCTCATGTGCTGTTAAGCAGATTATACAGCACTGGAATTTTGCCCTAAGACACTAATTTGCGTCTCTCGTCTCTACCCAGCCACCTATTTCAAAAAAATTACTGGAATATAATTAGCGCCGAGAGCTCCACTCCACTGCCAAATTTGGATAAATTGCTGTACCTAAAAGTGAAGCAATGGGATACTATACAGGCAGTGATTTGCTGGAGAAATAGCTAAATCTGACTCAAAGGCAATAAATAAAGCACTAATAAGAGTCTGACAGGACTTTCAAGTGTATAATACTATTGAAGCTTTTTGTGGTTTCTAGAGATTGGACTTTGGCAGGGAGTGATGCTGCTGACATATTTGTGTCATATTGTTTTGTCTCTTCCCACCTAAAGGAAAAAGTCATCAATGCAGTGAAATATCGAGAGTGCCCTTTTCCAACATTTTCATGTACACATAAGGTTATTTATAAGTTTTGATTCAGGTTCAGTGACTTAGCTTTTGAAAGCAAAGATAATCAAAGTGGAATTAAATTCATGCCATGGGCTCTGTGTCTCTTTTACAGAAGAGCTTTCTGGCTTTCCTTGTTGCAATGGGCATCGTAGTGACGCTGGCTGATGCATACTGCTTCTCTAAAATGAACAAGCCAGGGGAGGCCGACAAAGGTAAGGTCATCTCACTTGACAGTTCTGTGGCAGCTTGGTTCTATGTGGAGCTGCCAGGAAGGGCTCAAAACACAAGAGAGGGGGGAGATATCAGAAAGACACGAATAGGAGGTTCCAGCACCAAGTTTCCAAAAGTAGGGAAAAACAAAGTCTTCCTCTGGACTGGGTATGGTGGCAGCAATATTATTGCTATTGGTGGTGGGTTGCTATTGCTATTCCGGCATGTGGAGCTGATGCTGGAGTTGGGAGTAGTTCTGAATAAAGTGTGTTGCCGGTGGCAGACCTGACAGTTTGGTTGCTCACTTTCACCCCAGATCTGTCACACTGAAACTGTCTCTAACAAGTGGAAAAGAAACAAGTCCAGGCTCTCAAAATAGTCCAGGTAATAACCTGGAGAACAAAATGACTTCTACTTTACTATTGCCAAGAAAAACATTTTCAGAAAACTGGCAATCACTTTTAAACTTTTCAGCCTTTATGTGGAGGCTTAAAGAACATATTTTCTTTTGCTGTTGTCTTATGCAGGCTGTATCCTGGATGGAAAACTATACCCCTTTGGAGAGATCGCGAGGACAGATAATTGCTTCAGATGCAGCTGCAGCCGAGATGCAATGCGTTGCTGCTCCCTGTAAGTTTGAACTTCTTGGTAGCATCATCGCACATAGGAAGACCACAGCTTTCCATTTGCTGGGAATAAATGAGTTTCTAAGGGCACAAGAGAGCCTTTCCTCACCCTTGTCACAGAGCTAGGGCAAGCCACATATAGCTCTTGATCATTTGGGTCCTTGGCTGTGTTTACCTTAGCTCACTTTCTGCTGACTGGGAGTGGACACAGGCCCTTCCAGACACACCCAGTTGGTGCTTGCCTTCAATTTTAAGCAACCTGTGAACCCCTCTGTCACTGCAGTTAAGTCTTTCCTTAGCAGGGAAAGTGGGGGTAGGAAGGAATTCATTCCACAAGGGACTTAAATGAAGCTCCTCTAAAGGGCTTATGATGATCTGAATCCATTTCCAGAGATGCTTTTCTCCAGTGAACGTGCTGGTTCTACAGTATGCCGGTACTACATATATGGCTACAGCTTGATATATCCTCACTAGATAAAGAGGAGGGGGGCCAAGGGGTCCCTAGAGTGACAAGGCTCTGCTCTGAAGTATCTATCTCCAACATCCTCCTTTCCTCTTATCCAACCTTCTCAAAGGGCCAAAATGGCTTGATTATGATCATCGCGTTTGCTCAGGTGACACTCTGTCAGGAAACATCTACCACATTCTAAGCAAACTGGCAATAATGAAAAAATAACGGGGAAGAGACAAAACATGCCGAGACTATGTTTATGTCACACCGTAGAGCGCTGTGCCAGAAATCCCTATGGTGGCGCTGAGCATACTGGTGCATCTACACAGTGCAGTGCAGCAAGGCATCATCTGAGGCCCTGGAAGCTGTAGCTGTGTGGCACTCAAGCTAGCTAGGCTGGTCTTAGCCATAGTTTCAGAGGTATCTCAGCACTAGTTCAAGCTATAATCACCGAACCACTGAAGTATTGAATCTTTTATTGCTCTCAGTCTAACATATGCTTTCTCTTTGCCAATGGCAGCTTTCATACTCCTGTTGGTTATGACAAAGAGAACTGTAAAGTCATTTTCAACAAGAAAAGTTGTGACTATGACGTGGTGCAGAAGAGTGACCCCTCAAAGGAGTGCATTGTCTATTCTCGTGTGGGCTAACAACCCACCTGCTCCGAACCTCTCTGCCCTGTGGAATTCCTCCCCTTCCTACAGATGCTTTGCCATCATAAAGAAGCTCAAAGACACAGGAGGTCTTGTAAGAGAGAGTACTTCAGCAGCTCACTTCTAATCTCCTAATTGTTCTAGTTCAGTATACAAGATGCATAATCAGATACAATGTCTCATTTCTGTCACTACTTGCATTGGTATTACTGAACTTTTTTGAATGCAATAAATCCTGATGAAACATCCAGAAATGCTTCATAGTGATGGTTCTTTTTATATAATAACACTGGGCAATGTCACCTTCTTTGAAAGAGGAACACATTCACCTTGCTACTCCAATATGCCATGCACCAGTGCCCTGGCACAAGCCACTCTCACGCTTTGTAGGTTCTGTTCTAGCCAAGGGTCAGAGCAGGCATTTTAGCTCACCAGGTGTCAAAATCCGTTATCATTTGGAAGGGATGCACTGTTTGGGACATGCTGTACAATGGCTCCTACTCAGGGCACACAGGGCACACCTGAACTGCTGCAGGAGTTTTGGCAAGATCGGTGCTGCTAATGCCTGTGACTTCTGAAAAAACAGTGAGGATGGAAGATCAGCATGCTTTTCCTCCTTTTGTTTTTTTTTTCTTTTTCTTCTTTTCAGCATTGTCATCACCCAATAGCAGTGGCTGTTCCTCTCCATCGTCCACTCTGACCTGTTGCCAGGTGTCCTCCAAGCCCCACTCCTGAAAGTCTGCATGTGCTGTGGTGCATTAGTGGTTCTTGCCCACACTGAAAAAGAAATATAGATCAGCCCCTGGAGACATGCTTCCTCATGGCAGCAGAGCTTGAGGTACTAATAAAAGGCAGATGCCTTCTGTCTCTTCAGTATAAAAATTCCCCACATTCCCTGGGGAGAGAAGTTCAGCCAGTGATGGACTTCAAAACCAAATCTCCCACTTGGCAATTGGTAATATCCTAAATCTGTCCACATATAGGAGACCAGGCAACAATACCCTGTAAAATGCTGTTTCTACATGGCCTCTTTGCTCCAGAATTGAGTATTAAAAACCTGCAACAGTCTGCAGTTAACTGTTGTATGATTTGAAAAGAAACACACCTTCCAGGACAAGTGGACTGTTTAATGATGCTCCGTAATCGTGACAAGTCTGTTGTCTTGTAAAAGCATCAGGTTACACACAGCTGAGCATTCTTAGGGCAGGGATCCTCACTTGGCCCAAAATCAATTGTCAACCTGTATTTATTGAGCAGGGGTTCTTGCTTCTCAGGATGACCCATCTCAAGCTCTGCGAGCCATCAGTAAAATCAGAAGGATTTAACGTGGTATGCTTTCTCTGGCTTTGTTTTTGGTAATTTGCCTATGAACATTGTTTTAAACTTTCTTATGGCTTCACTTAAGAGACCTCCTTTTGGGAAAAAAATCCAAACATTTTGCAAGCGCTGGTATTACATTCTTAGCCTGTTAAAGTTCTCCGCACCGCAGGCTGGATATCAGTCAATAATTTCATGTTCCTGTGCAATTGCTTCCTGCAAGACTGAAAGAATGTGAGGGGCCGGCATTTGAGTCAGTTCAGCTTTTTCCAGTACAAACATTTGCATACGCCTTTTTAAAATCTGACTTTCATTCACTGATTTAATTGTATCATTCCTCAAAATTCCCCTAAACAGCAGCATGTGGAAATGAATGCTCTCACGTTGCTTAAGGTCTTAAGGTAAGTCTTCTCCAAAGAGTTTTTGTATCCTGCAGGAAAGGAACAGTTTTGAAATTTGTCCTGAATGACTTTCCCCCTTTTCTGCCAGCTCATGTCCAAATTACACAGAACACAGCCTCAACCGGTACCTGAAGGAATGTTCTCACTTACAGAACACACAGCTGCAGCTTCTTAGGGGAAGTAATATTTTGAGCATGGAGATCCAAAGACTTCCTACCTAAATAGCTCACAGGACTGTTTCTTGAGAAAAATCAGTTTGTTTTTTTTTTTTTAAATCCCAGTTTTAAAGATAAACATTTTTATCGCTAACAAAAGTGACTTGGGGCTCCTCATGGATTATTTTTTAATTCAAACCACTGAGAACTGCACGCATCAGGATTAACATCCAGTTTGTTGTAGTCTAGAACTGTGCCATGTGATACTGGAATGATTTCAGTATTCCAAGTTTTGCCCTACCACAGTCTTACAAATTAAGTCTACATTTGTCTTCTGAATCTTACGAAAATTAGTTTATTACCTCATAAGGTCACATTCATGTTCTTAATATTGGTGGTTCCTCAGCAAGACTTCACATTTTAAATGATTTACAGATACTTAGTTCACTTTTAAATTAAATAGAATTTCATTCTACTTATTCCCTTATTTGGACATTTATTTATTTATTATTAATTATATTAATAATAAGGAGACCTTATTACCTCCTAGAGTCCCAAGTGTTTCTGTAGAATCTAGGTGCCAATTTTCCTACAGATGAAGATGACTTTCTCAGTGCAAGATGATTTCTGATTTACTGGCAGCACCAGTAACAGTATGAGTGACTGAAACAAGAAATCTAGCACAGGCTTTGGATCTCATGCTTAATACATTCATTAAGGTTATGAGACTGGGAAGAAACAGCACATGTGATCAATGTGATTAACACGTCCTTCCAGAAGTTATCTGTGGGTGGGAAAGCCCATCTTCCACTGCAAGGGCACCTCCTCCACCACATGTACTTGAACCAGAATCTGAACAGCCCAGCACAAGCAAAAGCTGACACCGGAGAACCCAGAAAATTAATTCTGGTGAGTTTACCAGGCCCAGGAAACACAGAGAGAACTGACCTAGAGGCTCCAGAGAATAGTCTGGCTTCACCAAGATCCAGAAATTCCCTCTAGATGTTTAAAAAAAAAAAAGGGGGGGGGGGGGGAAGAGATCTTTTAGTTTCAACATGCAATTGTATTGGGTTTTCTATTGCCAGAGCTGCTGACAGTACTAAAACTATTCCCCTCCCCGCCCCCAAATGAAACAATCTTGGCAACAAGGCTCAGGAATCTTGACTCCCTCTTGCTATAAAGTGGAAAGCCTCTCTACTGAGAGGGGAAATGCTTAACAGCATTGTCGCAGGTAATTTTTTTTTTTTCATTCATGAGATGATCCAGCTGCAGGAAAGTAGGATGATATATCGCTCGCCCTCTGTTTTGAATACTTGTAATTATTTGCATACCACAAATATGAGGGTTAAGTGTGTAGGACAGAAACATGGAGAGGTACCAGTTCAGTTTTCCATCCTTCACAGTGATGAAACTGCTCGTTGATTACTAGCCAAATTTCACTAACTTTCTCAGAAATCCCAACAGAACCTCCCCAAACCTGAAATATCTTTGTGTTTGATTTGCTTGGTAAGACACTGAAGAATATGTTTTTGCTATTTTTATATTCACCTCTGCAGGAAACACTGGACAGGCCATGCAAGAGCTCCTTAGAAACAACACATTGTTATCGTAAGTCCAATTCAGATTCTTAAGATTTCATAGTACTCGGAGTCAATCTGTTGACATGTATGTGATCAGAGAGCCATGGCAGTGCCATACATGCATTTGAGCTGCAACTTATTTCACGTTTGAAGGAATAACAAAACCAAAATGCTAGCTGTCATTTTGTGAAAAAAAATTACATAAAGTCTGTTAAATGTTCTACCCTTTCAGGTGCTGTGACTCCTGTTTGCTTTCTCAAAGAGGGGGAAAGCAATTCTAGCACAAGTATTCTCTCTGTAACTGTTAAAATACATTCAAGAAGTAGTCACAGACAGTGTGGGGTTTTTACAGCAGTGTTTCCTGGGCCTCCTTCTTGACACCGCTATGCAGTGCATGCTGTTATTATGAACTATACAGCCCAGGTGCAATTCTGGTGAAACCTGCCAGAGATAAGAGCCACAACAACCCTCTTTATGTTGTTCTGTTCTAGTTGCTGCCCATTAGGAACAGACAGGAAGGGTGTAGAACAAGAAATGGGATGAAGCAGGATTTGATACCTTACAGTGGAAAACAGAAGAGAAGAAAAAAGAGAAAAGATCCCAACAGCCAAGATACCCCATGGATTTGGCTGAAACATTCTGTGGCTGCTCTCCCCACCCCAGCCCGTTCTGAGTCCGTGCAGCAGTAATATCCAACCGCTGCGTTTTATCTTCATGGAATCAGTGACTAACAAGTATGGAAAATGGAAACAAGCTCATGCTCTCTAAATAGAGCTGAAATACAGTGTAGGTGGGGTTTACACAGAATTAACTGAGCTTTCCCAAAAAAAAGCCCAGAGGTTGCTGAGCTAAGTAACCGACACTGAAGTTAAGCCTCCTTTCATTTTGTGCATGCATGTGCAGGTCGTGTTAAAGATGGAAGACTGCACAAATTTGGTACCACCTGGAGGACCAAAGGCATGCTTCCAATGTCAGTGCAGCCAGAGCGGGGTCCACTGTTGCATCATGTAAGTTCCACAAAGCCAGAGGCTCTGGCGGCAAGAACTACAGCAACGCTCCCATCCGCCACCCTTCCTATAGCTAACTCGTTAAGTCATGCCTCCATCAAAAAGTCTTTACTTTTTCACAGACTTATGATCTTCATTTGTTTAATCACCTGCAGGGTCGGGATAACAAGCTGTGTTTGGAATCACTGTGCTTTCTCATTTCTGGAATAAACTTTTCTGTCATTTTTTGGTTCACTGAAGATTTCTAAGATCTTTTTGTTACTATGTGGCTCGAATTGAAAGTTAGAAGTGTAGGAAATATTGCATTTCCCATAAATTGGAGATCTCTTTTTGGCTAGCTCTGTCACTCCTAGCCATTCTGTTTTACTGCCTCTGGACTTTTGTCCTTGCTGCTATAGAATCTGTGGCTATCTTCCTCAGTGCTACCACACTGCAGAGATGGAGGTCTCCTCTTTGCAAACACAGCCCGGCATTTGTGGTTGGTTCTTTAGATCTTCTTGTCTGTCTCTGTGGCCCTTACTTAGCACTGATCCTTCATTTGGGGATCATGGCCTAACAGGATTTTCCAGACTAGCTGAGGAATTACCATGTGTTTTAAAAAAAAGCATTTGCGCCTTAGCAAGAGGGATCTTTGCTTATCCACAGAACTAAACAGGGAAAAAAAATGAAGTGTTTCTCATCCCACTGAAATTGCATTGAATTAAAACTGAAATTTGGCTCAGGGATGGGCCTCTGCTACATATGGAAGGAGACAAGGGTGCTCAGATCAGGGAAGAAATGTCATTGCTGTCTCCAGCTTGGGCCTCCCAGCTTGAATTGAGACCTCAATTCAAATTTCTGCTATGCCACATGTTACCTGGGACAAGTCACGCACACGATCTGTGCCCCTTGCCTGTAAAATCAATACAATTCTTTGCTAATGCCTATACCAGGAGAGATCTGAGGGCATAGGGTTTGATGTTTGTGGGTATATGAGCCTCAGAGTCAGCAAAAATATTCCCACCAAGATAAAATTTCCTTCTACCACATTTACAATATTTCTGTGTCAACAGCGCATGGTATGTTTTACTGCTGTTTGCTTGTGCTTTTCCTTAAAACAGTTGTCCTTTCTCACATGCAAATGTGGCAGACTTCGTTTAACAACTGTAAAACCAATGTACATTATACATAGCATTGTTGGTTTAAGGTCAAGATTAATTTATTTGTAAAGTTGTGTTTACTTATGATCTGTGAGCTGATAAGCCTCATGCTTCCTCTTGCTTTCCCCTTCTCAATGGCGGTACCAGTCAACCTATTGGTTTTAATGACTGGATACGTGAATTTATCTTCCATCAGGAGTCCTGCACTTACTCTCTCCTGCAGAAAGTGGATACCTCTCAAGAATGTGAGAATAGTACTGAAATGCTGGGTTAAGAAACAAGGTTCCTGGACTGCTTTCATTCTAGTGCATCTCTTCTAGCTTTAAGTTGTTTATAGAGCAATGCTTGTCATAGGTATTAGCTAGTTTGTTGGGTTTTTTTAATAACATTACTGCTCCGAAATCGTGTTGTATTTCTCTCTGTTGATTGCCTAGCACTGAAGGATACAGAAAAAACAAGGCTGATAATCTTGCATTACTCTCATTATCTCTGTGGCCATCAGTGAGATGTAACCAGAAATCCTAGCTGAAGAATGACTGAGTAAAATAGTGAGGTAAATCTTCAAGAAAGTCCCCAAGATTTTCCCCCGCTTTAGGAAGAAAGAGGATACTGTTCATCAGCATTAGTGGAAAGAGGGCACAGAACTGGGCAGAGCACTGATATTCTTAGAATGTTTTTAGTAAGAAATAAACTGGTTGAGAAGACAAGAAGAGATTTCAACAGAGCAATGTCTGTTGGAGATACCTGTTCCCCACAGAAGCAAGGCACCTGTCATCCTGTACACAAACAACGTGAATAAGAAACACAATGTAATATGGGCCACAAATGACCTCAGTAATCAATATATGGATGGACTATCTACATAGAGTTTGCTGTTCTGAGTGGTTTCAGCACCACAGCATGTTGTTAGGGTCCTCTGAGTTCACAGATCATGCAAAGAGCTTCTTTGCTGTCCCTAGACACTGCCCAGGCTTAGACTGGTCGCTCCCTGCTGCGTTCCAAAGCAAGCTGCTTGCAAGAACTTCTATCCATACCTGGCATAGCACCTAGAAAACAGGGAGGGTCCTGCAATAGGAACAGCTGGGCGGTCACTGCTTATCTGAAAAGTTGAGAGAGAGAACACACATGTGCATTGGTTGGATTTTTGTTCTTTGGAGTCGAGCAACAAACACGTTCTCTGGCACTCAGCACCAAACCAGAAAGCTGACTGGGTTTTGTCTGTAACAAATTCTACAAGTCTCACTCCAGTACACCAACATCACAAATCGCGATGTGTCTGGTAACTTTTGTTCACATACAAAAACTGTTGCAGGGTGCCTGTCAAGAAAAATATTGCATGCTAACTCCACAACATGCAAGAAGAAAAAAATGGCTCAGTATTATTAAGAGAATTAAGACAATGTAATTTGATGGTCCTTTTCTTCCAACCTATCATCGAATACTTTCTCCAGATTACCTTTGAGGACATGGAGGAGCCAATATCTTGAACAGGACTCTGTGGTACTTCCCACAGTATTTTCAGCCAAGGTGAAATAGTTACTTCTCAGCACATAAAGGTTACAAAGAGCAGGCACGCAAAGCTAGGGCCCATCCTTAGCCACCCCACAGATGTAAATCAATTAGGTCAGGCAGCATAGGAACAGGACGTCGGAAGGGAGAGTGTGAACTCTCTCCATCTTCACTGCAACCAACACAAAAGGCAGCTTTGGTCTAGGATCAGGGTGTATTGCTTTGTTATCCTACTGAGCCTTTTTTCCCCCTTTAATAGAAAAATGCACATGCTCTGAAATACCTCCTCTGAAACACCGACAGTATCCCAAACCACAATGATGCTGTGAAATTGGCTTCATACATATTTGTGAGAGACCCAAAGGGGACATTTGGACTGTGTTGGTGTCAGTAAAGAAATTCCAAGTGCCCGTGCTCATGGGCTGACCTGTTCTGTTGGTTTACCAGTGATTAAGAGTCAAGGGCATGAGCCGTGTGGCTGTGGTCTTAGTCATCTCCTGTTCCAGGGCAGTGCACACATCAGCATTGCCAAATCTAACTTATTCATGATAGGCTGATTGTGGGCAGCTTTAATCAAACCTATGAATACCTGCGAGCACTTCAGCTCTTTTCTGCCATCCTGAAGAAAGGTCTGGTAGCCGATTTACCCAACCTACTGTGTTGAAAGCCAGCTAAGGCTGTCCCCTGTGAGTGGTGGTCTCACTGTGACATGCATTGCAATAACGCTGGCTTTCTCATACGGACTTCCTGAGCTAGCTCCCAACTCTGGAGTTTGGGTAGAAGATGTGGAGTAGCCACCCCAGCTTGGAGTTCAACCTCAACTCTCAAACCCACACGATAAGGCAACACAGTTAAGCAGCCAGAGTAGTTAGTTCAAGTATTGCAGGCTGTGTAGCCCTGGTAATAAGGGGAAGGCTTCTTCCCCTACCAGGGCTACACAGTTTACAGTATTTGAACCAATTAGATAAAGCTAAGCAAAAGGGGACTGTACTTGACTCCTTTGCTATCAAATTACTGTCCTAAGCATTTGGAAACCATGTCTGTCCCTGACACGTACAACCTCTGCAGAAAAGGGACCATATCTCCTCAGCTACAAGGATGAAGGAAGAAAATATATGATGCCTATTTTTTCCCCACTTACAGAGGACCTGAGCATATGGGTCTTCTACATGACGGAAAACTGAACAAGGAAGAAAACAGTTACCTAGGACCCTTTTCTAAGGGCCTACAGATGCTAGCCACTCTCCACAGAAACTCTGCTTTACATGTAACCCTTCCAACCACCACTCCTCTTCCACAAGAGCCTTCTTTCATCTTCAGCTGATGAACAAGCAAGCTGAATGATTGTTCAAAGTTCCTCTCTTTTAAAACCTAGATAGTTCAAACTAAGCATGCAAATTTTGTTGTGAGTGACAATCGCAATGACTCTAATAGGTTTCTCAGGGCAAGTGCTAAATATTCTTTCCAGGCTTGAAATTCCTTTTGAAGTACCTCCCATAACTGCCTTCCAGCCACACCTATTTCTTCAGTGCCTTTCAGAACCAAAGCTTCCTGTACATAATTGGCTTATTTTAATAATGTCCACCCCATGAGGTCATTTTGCAGAAAACTCATTGGAGTTATTCATGCATGTTCAGTTTGCTCAAGGACTGGTATCATAAATTCCCTCTCTATATAAGTTCTCTGGGAACATGAGCTTCTTACAGGTTGTCTCCTTACTGGAAGCCTCATAATTCTGCAAGAATGGTGAGTCCTTACATCTTACACAGTAAAAGACCATAGCATTTTGCTATAGATTTTAAAGGAGGTTCTGTTGGATTTATCTCAGTACTCAGAGATCTAAGCAGCTTGGAGAAAGTAGAAATTCTGTGGTTTGAGAGCTAAAGTCAGACAGAAAGGCACAGGCAGGTGAGAACCTTGAGTAAAGGATATCAGCATGTATATGGCAGGAGATGTCTAATAGGATTCCAGCTAAGGCTTTTTATTATAACCTGTTTTCACTTTCCTGTAATGTTTGGAGGTAATCTCTTTTCTGACAGAAAGCAGCTCTGTTGTGTCTCAACCTAGAACTGGCCTTCATTTTTGTGAAAAGTCTGGATAACATCTGAACATTTAGTTAAACTAAAAAACATTATCTTGATTTTTATTCATTTGCAGCTCTGTTGCAGTTCTGCGGGTTTTAACCTCTCCTCTGCAAAATTAATGCTAGTTCTTCCTCCTCCCACCTCTCAGATATGACTTCTTTTTATAACTCACCAGTTCTACTCTATCCGAAAAACCCACATATAAATACAATATATGTGTGTGTATACGTCACTGTTTATTCCTGGTCTACCTTTCCTCTCTTACCAAGATTTTAAATTCATCACAGCTAATTCCACCCTAGAGTTCTTGCACTTATTTCCTTCATATCGCCAATGAAAGCCCTTCAAACGTTTCAAACTAATATTGAAGGATAAGGGACTTGCTGAGGAACTTAAGCTGAACTTTCAGAAAAAAACTGCTAACAAAGGTCATAAAATAGAGAATTATCTAGGTTGGAAGGGCCACCTGCAGGTCATTTGGTCCAACCTCCTGCTCAAAGCAGGGCCAAATCTTGAGGGTTCAACTTTAGCTAAAGTTCTTCAGCTTGTTCCTAATCCTTCAATATTAGGGTGAAACATCCAGTAGGTTCTTCAGGCTTCAGTGAAGAAGTTTTTACAACTGTGAGTGAGGTTAGTGGCAGAGACAGTCGGTGACCAATCCTATGGAGAAAATAACGACAAGAAAAATGAATGGGGAGGGGAAAGGAATAGAACACACTCCTTTCACAAACAGTATCCGAGCCTATCATCTGTCCTGTATTAGGCAATGCTTGATTTTAACAGCTTGGAAAGGCAGACTTTCTTTTCCCCTCCTAAATGATGCTCTACCTCTGCTCCTTCTAAATGGCTCAGTATTCCTGACTGTGTGTTAAAGTGTCTAAACTGCAAAAGACAATGGATTTTTATTTGAAACCACAATGTATTTTCCTATTTCTAATGGTAGTATTTATCCTCAAGATATCTTAGTAGTAACTTAAGTATTCATATTAATTCTGCTTTCTTGTTCAGAAAATCATCTTGGCCTGCCTTCTTGTTCTTGCTATTAGTGTGACACTGTCCAATGCTGATTGCTTCATTCAGCCATTGAAGCTAGAAATACCTAATGATGAGATCACAGGTAAGAGGTCAACTGTCCTCAACTTGATAGACATCACCACAAGCACTGCCTGATTTGATTTGCCCATTAGGTGCAATTTATCACAATTTAGAAATAAGTGGAAAGAGAAACCACTGGGAAATGGGGGGGAAATGCGGTATGGAGAGCAGGGAATTTATAATATGTTATAAAAAAAGAAGAGTTTATTAGAGGAGCATCACACAGGCCAAATTACAAATGAATTTTGTCAAGGAAAATAGCATGGGCTTAGTTTATAAATCTGCATGAAGTAATAATTCATGTTTTCACTATGGCAGCATATTTAGAAATACAGAGAAGGGAGAAGAAGGATCTTTCTCTATGTGTGTGTGTGGTCAGTATAAAGCAGGAAACAGATTAGCAAATGTTCAGCACACTGGTCAGTTTACTCATTAGTTGTTTCCCTATCCCGAGGAAAGTTCTTAAGAACAGAATGGCTGCTTCCCTTGAGTCTGGGACTGCTCTTCCTGAACACAGCTAGTCTATCAGTCTGCAGATGAGTGGAGCTGCAGGAAAATAAGTGCTCAAAAGAAACATGCAATTATTTGGACGCAAGAAGAGCTAATGTGTGCCAGTATGCAAAATAAACTGAGTGCCCCAAAATAGAGCTTTTTCTGGGAAAGCTAGTGCTCCAACTAGAAAAAAGAGTTAACATTGCCAAAGAAACAGAACATATTTATGGGCAAAGACACAACATAGCACCCCCAAATCCTCCATTCTGTCTTGTCCTGCCCTCATAAAATTCTGCTTTCCAGATCACTCATTTAGGAAGTCTATTCATAAAATCATAGAATAGTTTGGGTTGGAAGGGATGTTTTAAGGTCATCTAGTCCAAACTCCCCTGCAGTGAGCTGGGACATCTTCAACTAGATCAGGTTGCTCAGAGCCCCGTCCAACCTGACCTTGAATGTTTCCAGGGATGGGGCATCTACCACCTCTCTGGGCAACCTGGGGGGGGGGGGCTGCCCCGACCCAGGTGCAGGACCTTGCACTTGGCCTTGTTGAATCTCATGAGGTTCACACGGGCCCACTTCTCGAGCTTGTCCAGGTCCCTCTGGATGGCATCCCATCCCTCAGGCATGTCGACCGCACCACTCAGCTTGGTGTCATCTGCAATTCCATGACTGTTGGACAGGAACTTTGTATCCAATATGTGCTTTCTTACTGCAGTTCAGGACTGGGAAGTTTTTCGGGCAGATTTAGTCTTGCTCTAAATGAGGAGTCAACAATAGTTGGTGTTAATGAGGGGGGAATTCAAAGCCTTTTCCTAATTCTGACCAGATCTGTGCCTAGCTGTCTTTCTCCTGGGTGCTCCGATTCCTGTACTTAAAGATGAGCTACTCCAGGAAACCCGATGCTGCCAAGAACCACAGGAAAAAGAGGGACCCAGGATACCCTTCTCCATGCGTTAGAATAGTAGCAGTCCTGCTCTGTTGGGGACCCTCAGTGTTTGCCAGATAGGGATGTTAATGTAAAAAGCCAACAAAGATCCCACCATTTTGTACAAGCAATAGAGTTGTTAGTGCGGTAGGTCTGACACTGAAGGCTGCTTGCACACTATGTTTTCAGGCTGCCATGACTCGAATGGAAAGCTGCATGAATTTGGTTCCCACTGGAGGAATGCAGACTGCTATGACTGCTCCTGTTCCAGGGACGGAATCAGCTGCTGTTCCAGGTGAGTTAAGAGCAGCAGTGGGGGTTTTCCTCCACTGCCATGATACAGCACAGAGCACTTCCCTTCACACAGGGGTCCCTAAGAAATGACCGTGACCTTTCTCTCACTCACTTTGTATCACAAAGTTGTGCATTAGCCCAACACCATCATTACTGAGCATGCAAGAAGTTCCTTTGACAAATATAGCTCATGTTTAAAAAACGATTCTTGATTTTAAAAAAGGACTTAATTCTTCTAGAGGCTAAAAATTCATGCGAGATACTAATTCAAGAGAGAATACGTAGGTAGTTACTTCTATGGCTCCTAATCCAGATCTTCCCAAAGCCACACATAGCCCCTCTTTACTCTGAGAAGCAGCTCAAGATACACTGGCCTGCTTGTACTTTTTACTATAGCCATACCCAACCGCTCATGCAATTCTTGTTCCATATTGTGGCTGGGAAAAAAAAATAATCAATGATATTTGAGTAGCAAATAAACACAACAAACATCCCTTGGGTGTAAATCAGACCAGTAAACAACTCTCCCCTAATCCTGCTTAAGCAGCAAGCTAAGTAACTTTTGAGCTGGGAGCTTCATGTGAGCTCCTTTTTCTGCTCCTGAACACCTCCTCAGTATAGCCTATTCATATTGAAAGTGTAGATACCATCTGAAATGGAAGCTGTTTACTTCTTGGTCTCATCACCTCTTTGTCTTTCTTTTCCCAATGACAGCTTTGCAACACCAGTTGGCTACGATGAAGAGAAGTGTGTAAGCATTTTCAACAAGGAGACCTGCACTTATAAAGTAGTGGAGAAAAATGATGACTCAAAAGAATGCCCAGTCCATGAGTGGGTGGGCTAACAGAGGAGGATTGTGGATTTGGAGGATAATTCCTCTTTTTGTTTTAAGGGTTCTCTCCCTCACAAATTCAAAAACAGTGAAAAATACAGCTGTTGAGTGAAATCTACTCATAAAACCTAACACATGATAAAACTAAATATCTACTCACAAAAGACTCTCTTGGTTTCTCTGCCTTCTGCTTCCCCATGAAGAAAGAACTGACTTGTTCCTTCCTTGAGAGCAGAAATTAAAGCCAACATTTTTAAGCATCCTCAGTAGCTGCTGATTTTAATTCTTCTCCAGTCACACATCAGTGCCAGGGAGTATACTCTGTTATCTGTGCACAGCTGTATCTTAAAGCTAAAATAAAATCAGATGAAGCATCAGAAATTCATGTGACTTATTTTCTTTGAGGATGGAAACCTAAAGAATTAACATTCCAAAAATCAATGGGAAAGAAATGAAAAGCAACTTAAAAATCTTTCTGAACACACTCCTTTCTAGGACAATATCTTATATGATGATCTTTTATCCTACATGGTTCCCTGGAGCCTGCCCAACCTATGGACTGCAAGAGCCACCAGCTACCCAGTCTAACCCAGCACTATACTTCCATTGCACCCACAGCACAGCAGACCCAGTCCTCAACCTGGGGTTTGGGTAAAAGAAAGGGTCCTTTATTCAGATTAACCTTTAAGAAATTCAAGTTATCAAATTGGCCAGTGGACAGGATTGTGGCTGGATGGAGAGACTGATCTGGACTGGGCTCAAACAGGGAAGAAGCTTGGCAAATCCACAAACAGTAACTGAGAGGGATACACGTGCTGGTCTAAGCTCTCCCTCGGGGCAGTGCTTCATAATCTTTATGGGTACATTTGTTCAGTTGCCTCTTTCCACAAGTGACTATGAGCATTTAGTTCCTCGTTTTGAATTATGGAATGAGCACACACCTTGTCAGCAGGGCCCAGTCTTGCTGTCTGCAGGGGCAAAGCAAACCTCAGCTTCTGTCAGCCTTGACCACATGTGCAACGAACGGTAAGCAACACAGGACCCTAGGAATTACATGCCAGTGATTTATTCCACCTCTGCTTCCCTTTCTCCTTCCCCAGGAAGACAGCCCTGCTGGTTACACTTTTTAAAAATTGCTTGCCACATGCCCTCGTGGAAGAGGGCCCACAGTAACATACTTCATACAACAGTTTACAAGCCAAAGCTGTTAATGTCACTGTGCAAATAGACAAAAGGTGTCACAAAGCCCATAAGGCACTTGCCTCAAGAGCACTAACAATTACATCTACTGGGAAAAAGTTTAGAGGGTTCTGCATGATTTGAGCTGCATCTGTCCCACTTTCTCCTTTCTAGGCTACCAAAAACCATGCAACACTGTTTGAGGTCTTGTGCTCCACATCAGATAAGACACAGGTGTCAACAGGCTGCCCAGGAGCACATGCAAGATTGGGCTGTAACTGAACCGATGTTCTTGTGAAGCCCAGGAAGATGCTGTACGTAGAAGTTCAGAGCTTAACACCCAAAATACCTTAGTTTGAAAAGAAAAGATACCTCTTCCCTTATTATCTTTATACAGTGAGATTTTGATCGTATACTTACAAGAGCTAGTTTGACAATTTGTCTGTTACAACACCCATTTATTTTGTAGTTTACCTACAAACTCACCCGAAACTGACTGCTGAATTAGTTTTTTTCTAACATCTACCCATATCTGGAAGCTACTGGGACCTGCTTGTGGTGTTTTTACGCAGATAGTCAATAATAGTGCATTGTGGAACAAGCTTCGTAACCAACTATTTAGGCACATGATTAGTATCTGTCTTGATCAGATGTCCTTAGTGATAAGGAACCATTTCATAGAATCAGTAAAAAATAAGATCCAGACTTCATAATTATATTCAGGAAGACTTCAAGCTAGGGAATACAAAGACTAAGAATATAACAGTAACCAAAAGGCAATGTGCTCTGATGACCTTTCTGAAGGCAGTGGTATAAACTTTGTCAGTATTTGCAGAGATAGTCTGAGTTCAGTACGGAGACACCTGCTTCTGAACCCCTGAATTATTCCTTTTCTGCAGTACCATAGCCTAAACTGAAAATGTTGATGAGTCTGGAATTGTGACCTGCATTTGACTGAAGCTGAGCTTTGTGTTTATGGTTTCTGTATACAAGAGGTCAAGTTCTGTGCAGTCTTCCAAAAGAGGAGACCATTTTTTTCCTTCCTGCCACCTTCCTCCCCTCCTCAGTTAATTCCTTTTCTGCATCACTAAAGTCTGCTAATTTCTTTTTCTCCAGTTGTTCTGAGGGCACCAGTCTTTGCTATTCTGCTGCAGACCATTACCTGACCTCTGAAACAGGATGTTTCGCTGTGTGCTTAAGTTTGCCAGTTTGAGTACCCGCAGACAAAGTAGAAGCAGATGAGGCATCCCATTATCTAATGTCTGAAAATTGTCCAAAGGCTGGGAGCATTACAACTCCTGAGTCATTTCAGATGGACTCTACCCAAGCACCAAGGCCATGAGAGGAAGTTTAAAAAACCAAGCCATTATTCTATCCTGTACATTATCCGTGTACAGACAGAATGCATGTTCTCAGACATGAAGCTTGCTGTTTACAGCAGTTAGAACGTTCAGATTCATAGCCTGTCCCAATATCCAATGAAGAAGAGCAAAAAAGTTTGCCTGCCAAGAGGAGGTGGGCATTTGTGAGGCCATCCTGATTTGCTATAGTGGAATGGAGTGTGGACAGATCATTTTGGAGCTTGTGTAATAGTCTTCAGCCTTTTTATACAGCATGAAGGAGATATTTTTCTCTGTGTTATTGCCATCCCAGCAGCAGATGCAATTTGAGCTCCACCCACAAAGAGGAGCCCATCTTCTTACTAGGTTTGTTCCTGCAGCAATAAGCTGCCTTTACCTGAGACTTCAGGTAATTGGTTTAATCCAGTGCATGTGCACTGGATTGGTTTAATCCAGTGCTCCCCAATTGGTTTAATCCAGTGCATGTGCAGGCTGTTAGTTTTCTACTTGCCTCTAGCTACCGCCTTCCTTATTCTAGCACCAAATTTTTGTTTTCCAGTTTCTGGTCCAACTCCTTGTTCTGGATGACCAGCCCCAGCCCCTTCAGCACCTGCCAAAGATGCTGAAGTTGGGTTAGAACCATTTTGGAACTTCACCCGCATACTTGCACATACAATCACAATTCACCTACCACAAAGCACATGTGTTTCTTGGGAAAACTGGCTGACAGCGTGACTGCAAGCAGAAATACTAGCTTGCCTCTTCTGTTTCTGCTTCCCACTCTCACCTGCTTGGAAAGCTCAAGACTTACCATTCACAAAACAATCTATCCACATTCAGCGGCATTGCTTGGGGGCACTGTCCCCATTAGCAGCTAGGCCATGAGCCTGTTTACCTCCCTTTGCATGCCTATGCTAAGAAAGCATATTTGAAGGTGTCTTCTAATGACACCACGCCTAGCACAGACTCCAGCACTTCAGGGTTGAGGCTAGAGGACTTGGAAATACTTTCTGAGAAACTACTGCACCATGGTGCATGGGAATTGTAGGGTTGCTATTTTTAGTTTCCACCAAAGGGGGTGACACAGGAAGGGTAGCAGCATGGATGGAGAGAGACTTTTTACCAGGGCCTGTAGTGGTAGGACAAGGAGTAAAGGTTTTAAACTAAAAGATGGTACATTCAGATTAGATACAAGGAAGACATTCTTTACTATGAGGGTGGTGAGACACTGGAACAAGTTGCCCAGAGAAGTTGTGGATGCCCCATCCCTGGAAATGTTCAAGGTCGGGTTGGACAGGTCTTTGAGCAACCTGATCTAGTGGAATACGTCCCTGCCCATGGCAGGGGGAGCAGACCTAGATGATCTTTAAAGGTCCCTTCCAACTCAAACCATTCTATGGATGTCTTTCTGTCTGCAAGAGACTTCCAGGTTCAGTCGTAAGGCATGTCCATAGAAACACCAAGTCTTAAGTAAGCTGTGACCAAAGATTTACTTTCCTTTTTAAGGCTGAGTAGACCTATGCACCCAAAGTCCAGAAAAGCCAGCCTTACCAGCACTCCTACATGATCCAGATCTATTTAACCACATTTTAAATCCACCCAAACACCTTTCTCCACCATCTGCCAAGTCTTGTTATGATATGTGGATCTACCCTGTCTGCTATGCAGAAATAGGAAAGGTTCATTTCATGTCTAATCCAAAAATCCTCCAGGAATCAATCTGCTCTTCTCTTGTCTGCTCCAAGTTTCAACATGGAAACAGATGATGTTACCTGTCGCATCTAGTTTTGGAACACCAGAAGCACAGCAGGGACTTGACTCCCTTCTGTAGCAAGGAGTCTAGCTGTGGGAGGATGACAAAACCTTCAAAATCAAGAAAGCAGAGACAGAGCGTACAAAGCTCTGCTTTGCTCTTCCCACTTTTGCTAAGTGACGTTTTGTCTTGACATTTTACTACTTCAACACATGCAGCTACAGTCCCATACAAAGAATACACCCCCCATCCCTGCCCCCCAAAGCCTTAGATCATAACACCACTAGCTCCACATAGTGGAAAGGAAACATTCACATAAGAGTTTCCTCAATTATCCTGACATGTTAAAGGTTTAAGAGACTCTGCAGAACCTTGGGAGACAACACAGCCTGGGCAGAGCAGAAGAGGTTGTGTGGTCTCTTCCCCCATTTCCCTCTCTCCACCTGGTAGCACACAGCTCTCCCACTAGCCCTGCTAGAAAGAGAGGCAATTTCGGATAGCTGGTTCTGGTCCCTTTACTCCCAGTAATTCTTTTCAAGGCAAGTCTTTTGAGTACTGGAAAGGTGTTCTTGCCCTAAAAATGAAGTCTAGTGCTTACCCTACCAACTACCAAGACTTTTAAACCAAACACCAGAACACACATGTCATAAATCTGATGGAAGTTTTCCTACCAAACAGTGTTTGTCACCTAAAACTTAATGGTTTAGTACCCATTCATGTTTTGTTTCCATTAAGATTTTTGTCCCAATCTGAAAAATAAAATCCAACTTAATCATAAAAAAGGAAAGTGCATATCTCATTTACATTATGCATACCAAAGAAGCTAGAGATTTGCAGTTCACATTCTGCTTCATGCTAATTTTAAAAACTTAGATAAATTCAGTTCATGACAATTTCTCTTGTTCACTTTGCTCTTAGTTAACTCGTCTGTTGGTATGCAGGAAAGTTTGCCTTGGCACCTTTTGAAAGCCTGAACATTTCTGTTCAAATCAATTGTTATGTGCATGTTTCCGTGGGCCAAACTGTGGTTTATTTTAGGGCAAACTGATTGGCTTTATAATAGGTATTTACATGAAACTCCAGAACACACAAGTCATATGACCAATCTAAAATACTCAGCAAGACGAGGTTACTTTAACACTTCTCCCCACCCCCAAAAATTCTCTTTTCACGTTTCATTTATTTCAGTATGTAAGTCTCAACTACCGAGCCATGCTTTTTACACTTCTCCAGGGCTCCAGTGCTTTTGCATAGTCAATACTTCAAGTAGATCTCCATTATGGAGCGCTGAAACTGCAGTCCTTTGCCACCATGAAATGATAACCTCCTTCAAAATATCCCAGTGTTTTCTCCACTGTAATTCCAGAGGTTTCTCCCCTTGCTGCCCTGGCCTGCCAAAGATGGGGCAAATCTAGAGACAGAGAGAAGCAGTTTTGTTTAACAGCTAGCTATAATGGCTCAGAGACTGTGAAAGAATTCATTCCCTAAGCTGTATAATACAGAAGTCACTCCAGTCTGCTGTATGAAGGACACAGTAGCTGGACTGGGCTGAAATACCAGCTCGGAACTGTGTAGTTTCCCTAATGTCCTATACTGAGCCAAGTTACTCTCATTAGAGCACAACAGCTCCCTGAGGCACTTTGCCTCCCCTTTTCCATTCCTATTTTGGGACTTGCTTGATCTCTCCTAACAGTGCTATCCCTTAGTATCCCCAGGTCCTGCGCAGGGAGGAAGCTTCCTGGGGGCTGCGAGATCTTATTTTATTGGGGTACCCTCCTGCTCTTGCCCTGCTCCTGGACAAAGGGATGCTGTCCTGTGCACCAAAGGTGATGGTCAAGGAGAGGTGAGCAGGGGTCTGGCTTGGTGCAATATTCATTCAAAATTCTTTAGACTCCTGAAGTCATAGACTGGATTATTTAACAAAAGTCTCTTTTTTCCAGGTCAGTTGTTTGTTCTTATTTGTAGTATTTGAGTGTGTAAGGCAGGCTGTTGAACGGGTACATTCAAAGCATAGAGTATTGTTCTCTAATATTAACAGCAAATTATACAAATGGGTTAGATAAGGGATCAACTCTGTAACATTATTATGAATCCTGGCAGAAACAGTTGTGAGCACAACACTCAGAAGTACAGCCTCTGGTTTGGCTACATGGGTGGCCTCAGGCCTATGTTTTTGGGATATAACTTCTGTTGAGCAGCCAATATTCCTCATTAACCTCTCTCTTCACTTTCCTCCAAGTATCTCTTCTGAATCTCTTTCAAATGAGTTTGAAAGTTAGAACAACCAAAATTGTATGAGAAATGGAGAGTGGCATGCCAGTATTCTTTGCTTGGTGCTCACTGCCAGCGAAGAATTTCAGAGAGGACCTACGTTTTTCAGCAAGCCTAGTGGGAAGTATCAGGAGCGTGATCGAGCAGATTGCTCTAAATACAGCCCAGCTACAATAGTACAGCCTATTTATCTACACATATGACAGCTCTGGAACTTGCTTTTTCTGCTGCTGTGGTTTTTGCTCGTATTGTGTTTTTTTTTTTTTTCCCCCTCTTCTATAAATTCACTACAGTCGCTAGATGTCATCCTAGTTCTGCCACAGTGCTCCTGTGCTGGAAGGAGAGGATGGAAAAGTCAGAGCTACAGAGAACACAAAAACCTAGATCCTGATTCAGCTGGCAGACTTGAGCTCTATTTCCACTTGCTCCAGTGAGGTTTAAGAATGTAAATGGCATTTTAGAAGTGTCTTTACCAGCACAGAGAGAAACCTCCAAGGAGATATCATGGACAGGACTGAGTAGCTTTTCAGACTGTTTTTTTGAACTTGGGCATAGACTGGCCTGCCTGAATTACCCTTGACACAGGAGAATGAAAGCTTAACAATAACACTATTTCAGAGTTTCATTGAGGGAATAGATGCATTTAACACCTCTGATTGTTAACACAGAGCAAAAACAGTAGTTCGCTCCTTGCAGCACAACAGAGTGAGTTGAGTCAGATGCGATGGCTTGTGAAATCATCACTAGGGATGAAAGGGAAAGTCTAATACTAATTCTGAAATAGCAAATCTGGTTCATAGAAAAAAAAAATAGAGCTGAGGTCAATTCTGTTTGAGAAGAGAAACAACTTCGTAAGATTTTTTAACAGTAGAAGCATTGATAGTATTGATCTCATGCCTATAGTAACCAACTTCTTTCTTACAGACCTCTCAAACTGTAGTTTTATTATATCAGTTTCTGGCTATACTGCCCTTTTTCCACTGCATTTTTCTTGCCTTTCAAGAATGGAGAAGGCAGATGCCAGAAAGTAAACTCCTAATACTTTGAAGAAAAAAATCTTTGCCCAGTTGATAGAGGTTTTCAACAGTCCATGCCAGTAACCATACTTCATGTCAACTCTAGAAATTCATTGTTGTGCATTGTATTAGTGCAGTGTCCCTTAACTTTGGAAGTGATAAGCTCCATTTGCTAACCTTACCTCTACTCATATCCTAAGGTTATAGTCTTCCTAGAGATTTTGCTACAGGCAGGACTAGAAGTTCCTTCTGCACCCCTGTCCCCCAAGATTTCTAGAAAAACTCCTCAGAGGCACTACTGTCAGAAGTCGAGATGAAGACAGAGAAACAAATGTTTGTATACCAAGTTAGTCTGTGCAACACTTCTTCCTCTCCAGAAAACCAGCAGCTCAGGGCTGATAAGGCCACAGGCAATGGCTGGAAGAAACACAAGTGGCAGAACGTGCCACTTACAATTCAGGAGGTGCACATATAGCTGCTGCCACCCTTCTCCTCTTGCACTAATTTGAGAGAACGATCCCAGGAAAGAGTTCTGTTGGCTGCCTGGACACTACAGGACACTGACATCACATAATTGAATTGAAATGCTTTATTGGTCAGATAGACACATTTGGAAGGGTGTGGATGGATGCAGGATACATAGACAAGACCAGCACCCTGTCCGCAAGAGGCAAACAGGAGGTGCTGGTTTTAGCGCAAGGCTTGCTCAGTAGAGCTGCTACCAGACTCCTGGGACTTCATAACGTCAGGTAGCTCTGGGGTGCTTGAGAAGGGGTCAATACGCAGTGGTTCAAAGGTGCCATTGCCAGGTCTGAATAAAGCCAAGCCCACTGTGGCAGGAACATGAGGACGACAGCTTTGGCTGCTTAAACCACAGTCTAGCAAAGTCTTGTCATCATCATCCAGCAGCTGGTCATCTTTGTAGAGCCGCTGCTCCTCCGGTGGCCTCTTCAGTATTCCCTCCACCACCTTTTTCAACTCATGCACAGTAGTCGTCTCTTTGGCCTCGGTGAAGATTGTTGTCTTGTGACGGCGAATCATCAGGTAGACATCCATCACTACCCTAGGGCTTCCTGCAGTTCTCTGTCACTGGGAAAGAGATTTCAGTCCTCTTAGTGAGAAACCTGTATTTTCAGGAATAGCTGAAGTCAAGACAGAGCTGCCATTAGATGAATGGATCCAATGGGGACAAGGAGGGGAAAAAAAATACCTACAGAGAGCTGCTCTGCTAGAGAGACTAAGATCCTCATGCTCTACACAAGCAGAACTATTAAGTATTTAATGACTTTTGTCTTCCTAGCTAGATGTCATCTAGCAGAGAGCTTTTAACACTGTTTATGAGTATTTATGTTACTTTAGCTTCTTGCCTGAAAGGGTTTCATCCCCAGTTTGCTTTGGGCCATATACATCTACACAAGAACCCAAGAGGAACCAAGCATGCAACTCTGCACCCAGCACAGAAAGGATGGAGCACAAGAGAATGAAGCACACAAAGTGGTTGGGCTTTGTTGGTTTCTAGTCAGGCGAGAGACAAGGACTTCCCTGGCTCCTTCACATGTTCAGTAAAGACAGAAAAGTTGATAAATACAAAAGTGTTGAGAGTTGTCAAACTACTGGACAGTGTTAAGGTATTTTAGCCTCCTACTCCAGTTTCAGGAAGTTAGTTGTCCAAATAGCTTATTGCCTAACACCAATGCTGATAGCAGAGACTTAGCTTCGGAGTAACTTCTCCCTCAGAGTTTGCCTAGGGTGGAAGAGACTCACACAGGAGCAGAGTGGGAGGCAAAATTAGGGCTGGTAGCATTAGCTTAAAAGGGAGCTCTTCAAAGCCTAGCCATTTTAGGAGTACTTTATGGTAGTGCCAGCGTAGTCGCTTGTCACATGTGGAACAAGTCACACCCAAGAGGCTAAAGGCTCACTTCAGCTCTGAAATGCTCAGGAGAGTCAAGGACATCTTCCCAGAGCTGCCATTACTGGTTCCCACAGAGAAGTTCAGGGCCAGCATGGGGCTGGCTCCATCTGCACCCACAGACAGCAAGCCCTATTCCCAGCCCCTGGAAGAATAGCTGCACCTCAGGGATTTGGTCTGCTCTTGTATTTGGGATGAGAGGGTCAAGGACCAGACATTCATGAGCAGTTACTGCTCCCCCCAACCCCCAGTTGGAACCCGCTTGAGAAGTGGAGCAAGACACTCCTCTGGATGAAGGCAAGCAGTGGCCAGCTACCTGCAGGCCTGCGCTGCTGAAAGAAGGCAGAGCTCTCACTCACTACGTCAGAGAGAGGGGGGGTGGGTGGGGTGGAAGTTAACCTTGTTTTTTGTCTACCATCTGCACTTTGATATCACTGGCAAATGCAAGCTTTCCATGACAAATCTAGGCTAGAGTTTATCCCTTGTATGGTCATTCAAGCTAGATTACACCAAAGATAGTAACAGATGCAATAACTCTGTTCTTCCAGTATTTTTTCTCGTTTAACGGGAAGACAGACACTGCTATTCCAGCCCGGCAGAGCCCAGTTCATCCACCCCTGAGTAGTGACCCAGGGGCACTGTCGTCTAAGTGTGGCCATCAACTGCCTCTTCATGTCATGCCAGCTCAGACATGCATGCGTGCCTGTTCCAGCTGGAGTTCCCTGTGCTTTGCAGTGTGTTCTCCAGGAGAGGGGAAGAAAGGAGCAGAAAGATGTAACGAGTGCAGCATAACCAACAAAACAAGAGGGAGCTGCTCTGGACTTAGCCCTTCC